>NC_142133.1:10150000-10498750 GCF_024610735.1 Ursus americanus | reverse complement strand
CAACTCTATACACATGAATTTGATAACTTTGATGAAATAGATTAACTTCTCAAACTATTGAAACTCACCAAGGTGAAATAGCCAGTTTGAAGAGATTGATGCCTGTTAAGGAAATTGAATTTGTAATTTAAAATGTCCTGAAAAATAAATCTCCAGAGTCTGGCAGTTTTACTGGAGATTTCTACCATATATTTAAAGAAGAATTAACACCAAGTCTATATAATCATTTTTGGAAAATGGGAGAGGAGACCCTTCCAGATGTTTTTATGAAAACTAGTATTACCCTGATTTCAAAGCCAGTCAAAACTGGTGTGCACAGAAAAGTACAAGTTGATATCCTCATAAATCTAGATTGCAGAAGTTGCTAATGAAATATTAACAAATAGAATTGAGTACAACTACATCTTGGCATTATATGAAAAGAAATATACACAATGACCAAATGGAGTGAATTCAGGTAATGTCAGATTGGTTCATTACTCAGAAACCAGTCATTGTAATACACCCCGTTAACAGGTTAAAGAAGGAAAATTGTTTATGATTACACCAATTGATGCAGAAAACGTAAAAAAAAAAATTTTGTTTTTATTTGATACAGAAAGCTTTTGACAAAAATACGTCACCCATTCATAATAAAACTCAGAAAACTAGAAATAGAGGGAAACTTCTTCATTTTGAAAAGGATATCTACAAAATACCTGCAGGTAACATATTTGAAGGTGAAAAACTCTTTAAGTTTCCTCTGAGATTGGGAACAAGGCAAGGATGTTCGCTTTCACCACTGCTGTTAATATAGCACTAATTGTAGCCAGTGCAATAAAGTAAAGAAATAAAGAAATACAGATCAGAAAGGAATAAAACTGTTCTTATATGCAAATGGCATGATGTTTCTTTCTTTCTTTTCTTTTTTTTTTTTTTTTAAGATTTTATTTACTTATTTGACAGAGATAGAGACCGCCAGCGAGAGAGGGAACACAAGCAGGGGGAGTGGGAGAGGAAGAAGCAGGCTCCCAGCGGAGGAGCCTGATGTGGGGCTCGATCCCATAACACCGGGATCACGCCCTGAGCCGAAGGCAGACGCTTAACCGCTGTGCCACCCAAGCGCCCCTGGCATGATGTTTCTGAAAAGTCTCAGTCCATTTTAAAACTCTTAGAACGAATAAATGAGTTCAAGAAGGTTGTAGTATACCAGATCAACATAAAGATCTAATCATATTTTTGTACTTTAGTAATGAGTATGTAGAAACTGAATTTTAAAATCTCCAGTTATTTAAAAAACACTAGTTTTGTGAAAATTTCAAAACACTGTTGGAAGAAATCAATGATCTAAATAAATGGAGAAACATATTTTCTTCCAGTCTATGAATATAACATAATGAAGATGTTCATTTCAAGTCTTTGTATATAAATAACACAATTTCTATTAAAATTCTAGCAAGACTTTTTCATAGATATATACAAGATTAAAATATATTTGAAAAGTCAAAGTTAAGAATAGATAAAACAGTTCTCATAATGAATAGTAAAGGGAGGGAATAATTCCACTTGATTTCAGAACTTACTGTATAGCTCCATTAATCATGATTGTTAATGTCAGAGGGAGAGATACATAAATCAGAGCAGAATAAAGGACTCAGGAATAGCCCTACACAAGTACAGCTAAGTGATTCTTGACAAAAGTGCAGAAGCAGTTCAGTGTAGGACTGATACTTTAAAATGTTGCCGGAGCAGCTGAGTACCTATAGGTTAAAAAAAAATTGGATCATAGATTTAAACATAAAACATTAAAGCACACAACTGTCATAACAGGTTTTATTTTCAAGACCTAGGGCATGGTGAAATGTTCTTAGTTATGACACCAAAAGCATGATTTGTAAAATTTTAATGAAGAGTATCTCATGAAAATTAAAATTTTTGCTTTGATAAAAATCCTGTTAAAAGATGAGCTGCAGACTAGAAGAAAATACATATAAACCGTCTTCAACCAGTGACTCAGAACATAAAAAGAGTTCTGAGAACTCAACATTTTCAATAAGTCTAGTTATAAAATGGGCAAAAGATACGAACGGACATTTCACTGAATAGTACATATGAATGGCAAATAAACGCAGGAAAAATGTTTAATTACCCTAGCCTTTAAGGAAATGCAAATGAAAACTATGATGAGATATCACCACATATCTATTAGAGTATCTTAAAGGAACAGTAGCCATAATCAAATATTGACTGGGATGTGGGGGAAAAATGGACATTTCCATACATTGTTGGTGTGAAAATTAAATGGTAAACTCACTTTAGAAATTAGTTTGGCTGTTTCTCAAAAATCTACACATAACTTTTTAATAGCTTTATTTTTTAAGGCCATTAAATTATAACATTTTTATTGTTTTGATGGAGGAGTGTGGCCTGTGAAAACATGAGTACAATAGAAAATTGGTTTTTATTTCTGTAAGTCGGTGGTAAGTTTAGAGTAAAGGATTGGGGGCTGTCACAGGAAATAGTAATAGGAATGTTACAGCTTAGTTAAGGGGAAAAGTAAGTGGTTTGCCAAAATACATACTTACAGAAAAATACTTTTATAGCATCCTTAAAGGTTTTAAAACTTTTCTTATCGGCATGACTGGATTTTAGATTTTATACTTTGGTTTATTGAAATCTTAAAGCTGTAGTTTGTAATGGGTAGGTAGAGGAGTAGCACTGAAAATGTAGCTATAAAGGTTTAGCTGATACTGTATGTGTGTCACTTTTATGTCCTGTCATTGTAATATGGTTGACTTTTTAGGACCTCTTCCTGAGTCTGGGGCACGAACTTCAGTACATATTAAAGGAACACTTTAGAAACCATTGTGGTTAAGACTTAAGTTCTGTTGTGTATCAGTGATATATTTTGTAGGTATGTTTGAATTTTTCAGATAATTTCAGAAACTTGATGATTTCCCATTTTTAAGGAAGGCAGCCCAATTCTGGTGTCAGATTTGGGCATGAGTTCCTGGAATGTTATTTTCTAGCCTTTTGTAACCTGTTTTATCATCTTTAAGCTTAATTTTATAGAGTTGTTATGAGGAGTAAATGATATATAGTACGTCTGGCGGTTGATCAGCACAATGCTTTGACATATGATAAGCACTCAAAAACCGTCAGTCTTTTATTACTAGCCAGAAGAAGCCTTTCAGACTCCACAGCATACAAAGGTAGTCCTATATACCATTATCCTGGAGATGCTTGTTTCAGTAGTATTTATCGTAGAGCTAAATGAAACCAAATGACGGCTCTGGAAATATAGCTAGTCACAAGCTATTCTGATGAGATGAATATAGTTCAGGTGAGGGCTGGCAGATTTTTGTAGGTGAGGTGCCAAGCTTCAATCATTAACCATCTTACCATCTCACCCTGTTTTTAGAAGCTTCTGTGGTGTGAAATATTGGCAGAGGTGCCTTTGGAGATACTGCTGATTGATGCTTGGCCAGGCTTAGGTTTCTGTTACTCAATGAGACTTAAGGATGGTTCTTGATTCTTTCCCGTCTATTTACAACACATCCAATTGGTCACTTAAGTGCTGCTGATTGATTCCCTCACTATGTATCTTACATCATCTTGCTTGCCACTGCTGCAAGTCAGGTGTTCATTTTTTCTCGTTGTAAATAACTATAAAAGCTCCCTAACTGGTCTTCCTACTTCCTACCTAATTGGGGTTCTAGTCTGCCACTCATACCAGAGGTAGCTTTCTAAAATGCAAATTCGGTTTTGTAAGCAGAGTTAAGAGTTTGTTACTGTGGAATCAGAACTTCTGGGTTCAAATCTCATCTCTGCCTTGTGTCATCCTGGGTGAATTCTACATGCCTTGGTTTCTGTATTAGAAAGAAGGATGACTACTCAAATTGGGCCCACAGTCACTTGGAAAGATTGCTAAAAATACCCTGTCTAGCTCCCACCCTGTTACTGGGTCCCTTAATCTTGGGTTGGGTCAAGAAATCCATAACTTAGGAAAAACATCTCAGTTTGTTCAGATACCCTTTTATGAGTCTTCTTAAGACATCATCTACTTCGTCTTTAGGTTTTTGTACTTGGGTCTGATACGATATGCATACCTGCTTGTCCAGCCCCTTCAGTACTTGGTTCCAGGTTTGTGCCTCTGCCAAGAAGTGTCTGACTTTCTGATTGTGGATTTCATGCTTCAGGAAGTCCTGTCCATTGCAGCAGTTCAGTGTTCTATAATCTTCCTCAAATACACTGTCTAAAATATAGGACAAAAGGAATTGTTTCAGTTCTGTACAACTATTACATTTGGCATTTTGTAATTCCTGGCTTATTGATTTGCTGTCTGTTTCTTCTAAGATCCTTGAGAATAAATTTTATATCCTCAGTGTCTTATTAATCTTAAAATTTTATTTATCATAGAGCTAAAAGTTATTCTCAAGAAATTTTCTTTACTGAAATGAAGCATGTTTATAACAAGGTGTGCAAAGTGGGGGGTCATGTTGCACCAAATCTTTTTTTTTTTTTTCTTTTTTTTAAAGATTTTATTTATTTATTTGTCAGGGAGAGCACACAAGCAGGGGGAGCAGCACACAGAGGAGAAGCAGGCTTCCTGCTAAGTAAGGAGCCCAATACAAGACTTGATCCCAGGACTCTGGGATCATGACCTGAGCCAAAGGCAGATGCTTAATTGACTGAGCCACCCAGGTGTCTCGAAGTCTTTGTTTTCTTATTGTATCATTTATTTGGATTCATCTGCCTTTCATATTTGTACCTCTAAGACTGACTGACCTCCTTGGTTTTCTGTAGTTTTTAACTGGAACTTAACTTTGATTTCTTCCAATATTTGTAAGTGAGGACATTGTAGGGAAGAGCCAGAAATGAAACCAAGAATGTAAAAGATTACGAGCAGATTTGGTTCTGGGTTTTGGATGTTTTATGTGTTTTATTTAGTAAATCATTCCTAATTCATTTAGATTTGGTTGTGTGGTCATGTTTTGCCCAAGGCATTCAGACTTTGTGCATCTTACTTTTCCTGTTGGCAAAATGAGGTAATAGATGAGATGGTTTCTAAAGTTCCTTCCAGCTCTAAAATTTCTATTCCAAGAAAAATGAATAGCTGTTCAAATATTTAGGCGTAGCTATTAATAATAAAGTAATAAGGCTTGTTTTATCTTTTAAGCTTTCTCCATTTTATAAATAATTTGTTTCAGGCACACATCAAAAAACTTTGGTATCAACAAAAGTTAATTTCCTTCTCTTGTTACCTAGATTTTCCTGGAGCTGTTCATTATAGTTTTGTCTGATTTGAGTGTAACTTTATTGAAACAGATGCAGGGAGGCTGATCAGTAGATATAACTCAAGTGTTGTCATGAAAGAGCTTGCCAAATGATTTTTCTCAACGGGCTGCTAATACATGAGAAAAGTCAAAATATTAAAAAAAAGTCTGTTAATATGGTAGATTATTTTGCTCTCGAGTAACATTTAGATCTTCTCTGTTTTTACTTAAGTGCCAAGGATGACATTGATCTCGATGCCTTGGCTGCAGAAATAGAAGGAGCTGGTGCTGCCAAAGAACAGGAACCTCAAAAGTCAAAGGGGAAAAAGAAAAAGGATAAAAGAAAGCCAGACTTTGAGTAAGTATATTTCAAATACATTTGATTTTTATTAACTTTGGTACTAGATTGACTTATTAAGCTAATTCAGTGCCTCAGAATATATTTTAATCCTTTTCTAGTGAAGACGATATCCTGAAAGAACTGGAAGAATTGTCTTGGGAAGCTCAAGGCATCAAAGCTGACAGAGAAAGTGCTGCAGTAAAGGTGAAAAACAGACCATTGTTACCTGTTCTGTGTCCTAGTGCCAGTTTCGGGGAGCTGCTTTTGGAGGCTTTTGAACAGTGTGAATATGTTAGTTAAACATTTCTATAAATTCAGATGCCAAAGAGGGAAAACAATTTTTAGGAAAGAAATAATGTGTTTTAAAACGTTTCACAGATATAAAAACATTTTATTTGGGAATTTAAAGGTATTTTGTGGTATGTTGCCTATTCATAAAATTGGTATATTTGGAGATAGAACATTTCCCATCTCCAGTTTCTGTGTTCTTTCTTTTTCATTCTTTGAATTTGGATAGCCTCAGAGTAATGGGAAAGTGATAGGCATATTTTTTCTTTCAATTTCCCCATGGGCTCTGTATGCCATTTGAGAAGGTAGTGAATGTGAACTGATGATTGGTACTTGCTTCAGAGCACCTGGATTCTGAAATTTACAGTGAATGTGAAATGTGCTTGAGGCCTAGGCTAGCTTCTAGTACTTAGTTTTATAATCTTATAAAAAGGACCTTATTTTGAAGTTATTTTGAGAACTTTTTCTGTGTGTACTTAGTAAAATACATGATTGAGGAATCTGTTTTTTAAAAAAGTAACTGTTAAAATTTTTAACAATGAAAATTTTTTAGCCAACAGAAAATAATGAAGAAGAATCCACCACAAAACAAGATAAAAAAAAGAAAGGACAGAAAGGCAAAAAACAAAGTTTTGATGATAATGATAGTGAAGAATGGGAAGATAAAGATTCAAAATCAAAAAAGACTGCAAAGCCAAAAGTGGAAATGGACTCTGGGAGTGATGATGATGCTGATGACTTTAATAAACTTTCTAAAAAAGCTAAAGGGAAAGCTCAGAAATCAAATAAAAAGGCGGATGGGTCAGAAGAAGATGAGGATAACAGTAAAAGAGTTAAAGAGCGTTCCAGAGTAAATTCTTCAGGTGAAAGTGGTGATGAATCAGATGAATTTTTGCAGTCTAGAAAAGGACAGAAAAAAAATCAAAAAAATAAGCCAGGTCCTAATGTGGAGAGTGGGAATGAAGATGACGACTCCTCCTTCAAAATTAAGACAGTGGCCCAAAAGAAGGCAGAAAAGAAAGAACGCGAAAGAAAAAAGCGAGATGAAGAAAAAGCAAAACTGCGGAAGCTGAAAGAAAAAGAAGAGCTAGAGACTGGGAAAAGGGATCAGAGTAAACAATCTCAAAAGAAATCTGAAGAAGAAGCCGTAAAATCCAAAGTGACCCTTGATATTGGAGCAGTCCCTATCTCTGAAGAGAAAGGAGAGACTCCCACAGCTGCCGAAGGTTGGTAATATTATCAAGGAAGGGGCTGAAGGCTTAGATTGATAGTCTAAGTTTTGCCCCAAAATCATATTGGCTTTTGCTCCTGGTTATACAGGAACTTAAGTTGTAAGAAGAGGACTTGTAAAAATTATATATAAGTAGTTTTGACTTTCATTGTTAAATATAAAGTATAAAATATCTTTAAAATGGTTTGTGTAGAGACTAGAATTTTTAAAGAATTTCACTGTGAAAACAGTTTTGCTGCTGATAAAGACTGGTAGTTGTCTAATGATAAATTTATTCCTTTTGATATCTGTGTCAGATAATAACAGTTCTTTCCTATTTAAAAAAACTTTATTTTTGTAAATACTTTCCTTTTTTTAAAAACCCAATTCAATTTATGAAATAGAAAAGTAAAAACATGCTAAAAGTAACATCTTTTAAGCAACAGTGAGCCAAGTTTTTGTGCCAGAACCAATTAACAAAAAATAAATTTTCTAGCTAAAATTCTCCTTCAGAAGAAGAATAAAGATCAAATGATTCATGTAGCTTTTTTTTTTTTTTTTTTTTTTTTTAAGACTAGAAAGCTTTTAATGGAAAAACTGACCTATCTTTTTTAACCAAATTTTTATTATCTGGACATCTTTGAGGAGTAACACCACAAAAGTAGCTTCATAAACTTTAATGCTGTAGACCTCTTGAAATGTGATTATGTTTTTTGTTTTGTCCTCCTAATATCCCCTTAAGGTAGGCGTCATTCCTATCATCCCCATCTTATAGAGGTGAAACTAGCTACAGAATGGAGGCAGGAATTCAGATACCATGGATTAAGAGATACATTAGGTACAGTATTATCTGCTTCCTGCTGTTAGGATCCCCCTGTCTTCTTGGATCGCCCAGGAAATTTAGAGCAGCACCAGTATTGTAGGCTTCTAAGGAGGAAGCTGGGCGGTTTTGAGCTATTCTGGGTACCCCCTTGATAGGGCTAGATACCTTACCCTGCTGCTGGCATCAGTCTTGGCCCAATATGGTCCTTGAATTCTGGGGTTTGTTTATCACTGCTTAAGGAAACAACTTTTTAAAAAACACTGCCTCTATTCTTTTTTGGTAGATGACAATGAAGGAGACAAAAAGAAAAAAGATAAAAAGAAAAAGAAAGGAGAAAAGGAAGAAAAAGAGAAAGAGAAGAAAAAAGGACCTAGCAAAGCCACAGTAAAAGCCATGCAAGAAGCTCTGGCTAAGCTTAAAGAAGAAGAGGAACGACAGAAGAGAGAAGAGGAGGAACGCATAAAGCGGCTTGAAGAGTTAGAAGCTAAGCGTAAAGAAGAGGTATGTTTTCATGAAGTTGAACTTAAAAGTCTCTGCTCTGTAAGATATCTTTAACCTTCTAATTCTAAAAATGTCATAGTTGTATGGTAATTTAGTTATGTTATTTTCTGATATAAAAAAGATGAAGCAGGGGCGCCTGGGTGGCACAGCGGTTAAAGCGTCTGCCTTCGGCTCAGGGCGTGATCCCGGCGTTCCGGGTTCGAGCCCCACGTCAGGCTCCTCCTCTATGAGCCTGCTTCTTCCTCTCCCACTCCCCCTGCTTGTGTTCCCTCTCTCGCTGGCTGTCTCTATCTCTGTCGAATAAATAAATAAAAAATCTTTAAAAAAAAAAAAAAAAAGATGAAGCAATACAGAAAATCCTACCTTTATTTCCTCAGTTGCAGAAATTGGTTATGTATCCTTGCCAATACTCAGTCTACTTTCATGTAATATTAATTAATACTTACTATGTCCAACCGTTAAAATATTTTCATTTGGGTATTCCTAGTATAATACTTTGCCTGTTATCTCAAGAGCTTTATATTTGAGTTTGGGTTCTTTACATTTAAATTTTATAATTAGGCCAGTACAATTTTTGTCTTATTTATGTACTCTTATGCAGGAAAGACTAGAACAAGAAAAGAGAGAAAGGAAGAAGCAAAAAGAGAAAGAAAGAAAAGAACGCCTAAAAAAAGAAGGGAAACTTTTAACTAAATCCCAGAGAGAAGCCAGAGCCAGAGCTGAAGCTACCCTTAAACTCCTACAAGCTCAGGGTAAGTAGTATTTTTAATTAACTGAACAATCTAGAAGCTTCTGTCATACAGTTACAGGTCTGTAATGGTCAAAAGCAGAATTGAATTAAGTCAGAAAATTCCTATGACAATGCTGTGGAAAAAGTGAAATAATAATGTAAAGAATAGGGATACCTGGCTTGCTCAGTTGGTAGAACATGCAGCTTGGTCACAGGATCATGAGTTACAAGTCCCATACTTGGTATAGGGCTTACTTTAAAAAAAGAAAGAAAGAAAGAAAAGAATAGGTAAGGTAATTAGATTATTCTGGGAGATGACTTCTGTAAAGTGAATTCTAAACACCATATTATTTTACTTGTATTTTGCTTTAGTATGTTTCTCTTAACAAGTAAGGATTTTTTTTTAATGTTAAGTAGAGTTTGTATTATTACATAAAGCAAAATTAATTCCTTGACAGCATCTGGTTTTCCATGTTTAATTTTTCCCCTTATCTCCAAAATGTTTTTAATAGTTGATTTGTTCAAATCAGGATCCAGATTAGATCCACACATTGCATTTGGTTATGTCTGTCTCTCACTGATACCACTACCCATTCTTGTTTTTGGCATGCTCTTTGTCATTTGCAGATACTGGATTATTCTTTAGAATTTCTCATATTCTCAATTTACCTAATGGCATTTTCCTGGGTGTTGGCTAATATACTTCTCTGTCCCTTATACTTTCTTAGATGTAGCAGTTTGGCTTCTTCCAAGTGGTGCTATGTACTTCTTATTGCCTCATGTCAGAAGGCATGTGATCTGGTTGTCTCACTTCTGTGATGTCAGTATTGATCATTGGGTTTAGGTATTGGCAGCTTTGTCCATTATACAAGTACTCCACTGACTTTTCCTAATAATAATTTAATATTCAGCCTAATAATTTAATATCCGCTGATGATCATTGCAGAGTTGTGATAATTAGCTACAATCTTCCTTTAAAGAAGAGCTTTCCCTGAAATGTAGTTCATGCAAGAAAGCCAGGATAAATGCTTAATTCTTATTCTTTATTAATTTTCAGAATAATAGTGTCTTAATGACTTCCAGAGGTGATCAGTGAGTGTAATTTTGTTTTTTGGTTGTATATCATTTTCTTTTAATGGGGTTTTATGTAATTGATGTGGTTTTAGCTCATGAAGTCATTCATGTTTTTTTATATTCAAATTGTCCCATCTTTGGCCAGTAGGAGCTCATTCAGGTTGGTCCCTGTGAGTTTTTCTACATGACTACAGTGTTCTTAGACCTCTTCCTTGCTTTCTAACACAAGTTATCTAAGGTTTATTTTGCACATTTTCTGTCCTAGATCTGGAATCACCTGTTTATCCAAGGAACCTTGGTTCCTTTTAGTTTAGAGACCACAATCTGGACATACAATTGATTGTGTTTTTGACAGATAAGATGATTTAAAATAGTGTTTCTGCTCCATTGAGAAGAATATATTAGGACCTCTCAATTTCCTGTTCTTGTATTTCACAGATTTTTATATGACAGTAATTTTGGTGCTTATGCTATAACTACAGTAATATGTATCATTTATTGTGTATTATGTAACTGATGCTGTCATAAACCTTTGACATTGTCTTTTTTCTCATAAAAATCTTACAGGTATTTTCATTCGCATCATTTAGGTGAAGAAATAGAGACTCTGAGTTTTAGCAGCTTGCCCCCAAGGTCATGGAGCTGAGATTTAAACTGATCTGTATGACCACCTCATAATTATGCATTATGTGTTCAGCTAGGAGCAATAAATGTAGAGAAACACAGTACTTAGATTTCAGAAAGTTTTGTTCTTAATTGGGGATATAGTTTTTTGAAGATGAAATTAGAGAACAAATATGAGTACAGCTAGCACCCAGATATCAGATTTGGCAGGTGACTATCTGGAACGCTAAAAGCAGTCATGAAGAAATTGGGATGGGAGTAATTTGCCAATCTTAGTAATGTTTTATGGAGTAGTTTGACTTGTACTTATGAGATTAGATGAAAATTATTTTTTTTAAAGATTTTATTAGAGGGCGAACGCAAGCATGAGCGGGGGAGGGACAGAGGGAGAAGCAGATACCCCACTGAGGAGGGAGTCTGATGTGGGGCTTGATCCTAGGACCCTGGGATCATGACCTGAGCCGGAGGCAGACGCTTAACCGTCTGAGCCACTCAGGTGCCCCAAAACACACTTCTTACTAACCCACAGGTCCAAAAGGAGGTCTTACTGAAAAAAGTATCTTGAATTTGGGGGGGAAAAAAGGGAACACACAACATATCAAAGTTTGTGGGATGCAGCTAAAGCAATGCTTAGAGGGAAATTTGTAGTGATAAATGCTTCAGGAAAAAAAGGTCAAATCAATAGTCTAAGCTTCCCATCTTAGAATAGAAGAGCAAAGTAAGCAGAAAGAAAAAAATGCAGAAAACAATGCAGTATAAAATTCAGTGGGGTGTCTGCTTCTCCCTCTGCCCCTCCCCCTGCTCATGCTTGCTCTCTCTCTCTCTCTCTCTCAAATAAAATCTTTAAAAATAATAATAATTTTCATCTAATCTCATAAGTACAAGTCAAACTACTCCATAAAACATTATGAAGATTGGCAAATTACTCCCATCCCAATTTCTTCATGAGTGCTTTGATCATCTCATGGATGCAGAAAAATCATCTGACAGAATTTAGCATCCATGTATGATAAAATTTCACAAACTCGAAATAGAAAAGTTCCTTACTTTACTAAAAGAGATCTACAAAAAAAAAATTCAACCATTGCACTTAATGGTGAATTATAGATGCTAAATCTTAATATTGTAATTAAGACAAAGATTTCCACTCTTAACCACAATCATTCCATGTTGTACTGGAACATCCTAGTGTGGGCAATTGGGGGGAAAAAAAAAGTAAAAGGCATACAGATTTGAAAAAGTAAAACTCTATTCACAGATGATAGCTGCCTACATAGAAAATACCATGGAATCTAAAACTGAAAAAACCCCCACAAAATCCTACAATAAGTGAGATTAACAAGGTTATAGATAGGGCCAGTACGCAAATATCAATTATGTATCTGTATGCTAGTAATAAACAGCTGAAAATCAAAACAGTATTATTTGTAGTAGTACCCCCCAAATAAATTAAAAATTCTTCATTATAATTCTAATATTTGTGGGGTCTATATGCTGAAAACTGTAAAAACATGAAAATAATCAAAGACTTTTGTAGATGGAGAAATGTTGCATTCACAATTGGAAAACTTGATACTGTTGATTATCAGTTCTCCAAAATGACCTCTAAATTCAGTGCAGTCTCAGTCAAACTTGGAGCAGGATATTTTGTGAGTATCTATAAGCTATTTCTAAAATATGTATGAAAAGGTAAAGGAGTTAGAATGGCCAAAATATTTTTGGAAATAATATACTTAGAGGACTCAAAATACCTGATTTCAAGACTTCCTATAAAGCCGTGGTAATCAGTACAGTGTGATAATCGCAAAAGCAGCAATAAAGACAGATCAGTAGAATCGTCTGTATATGGTCAGTTTTGGGGAAAAGATAGTTTTTAAGTAAAATACAGTGTTGGCAACAACTAATGTTGAAACAGTTAGGTGTCTAGATGCAAAAACAAACCAAAAGCCCAGTCCTAAATCTCATGCATTGTGTAAAAATAAAAAGATCATAAATCCAGATCTAAAATGTACAACTACCAAACTTCAGGGGAAGAATAGTAGAAAATCTTTGTGACTTTGTGTTAGTGCTTAGTTTAACTTAAAAAGTGTAATTCATAAAAGGAATGTATTTGGGGCGGTCCAGTTAAAAACTTGCGCTGCAGCAGACACCACTGAGAGAATTCAAAGACAATAGCTGAAGATCACATATCTGACAAGGATTAATATGCACAATATGTGAAGCTAACTCCGTATTCAACAATAAGAAGAGCAACAGTCCTATTTAAAAATGGGCCAAAGATTTGAACAGAACTATAAACAATGAAAAAAATGTTTAACATTAGTCATTAGGGAAATCCAAATTAAGACCACAGTGAGATATCACTACATACTTATTTGAAATACATAAATTTTTAAAACTTGCCTTTTTCTGGCAGTATGCAGAACAGTTGGAACTCACCTACCTTAACTGGTTGAAATGCAAAACTATACAGTCAATTTGGAAACAGTTGGCAGCTTCTTACAAAATTAAATACATATTTGTCTAATGTCCCATCATTCCTAGTCCAAAATATTTACCCCAGAGAAATGTTCACACAGAAACCTGTATACATATGTTCATAGCAGCTTTATTCATAATTGTCAAAAACTGGAAAAAACTCAAATGTCCTTTAGTTCTCTACAGAATAATGGAATGCAATAGAAAGACATGAAGCTTTAGTACACGGTTAGTACATATAACAATGAGGAAGACCCTAAAATCCGTTATGATGACAGCAGCCCAGACTATGAGGTTTCATTCCTGTGAGATTTTGGGGAAAAAAACAAATCTTTTGGGACAGAGAACAGATCAGTGGTTGCCAGGGGCTAAGAGTATAAGTAGGGTTTGATTACATAGAATAGCACAGGGTGATGGAATTGTTCTGCATCTTCGTTGTGTTTACTAACTACATATTTCTCAAAAGTCCCAGAACTGGGCACCAAGAAAGTAGTATTTTAGTTTATGTAAATTTTAAAACGCCTTATATAGAAAAGAGGTTTTTCCATGAATGTATATATCTCTGAGGTGAACAAAATGTTATCTTTTTTTTTTTCTTTTAAGATTGATTTATTTGTTTGCTTGTCAGAGCAAGAGCACAAGCAGGGGGAGCAGCAGGCAGAGGGAGAAGCAGGCTCTCTGCTGAGCAAGGAGCCTGATGTGGGATTCAGTTCCAGGACCCTGGGATCATGACCTGAGCTGAAGGCAGACGCTTAACCAACTGAGCCACCCAGACTTCCCTAAAATGTTATCTTGTTAAGTAGCATTTCGTAGATGATACACAAATAACATAAATCTAAAGTTTTTAATTTTTGTCCCTTAGGTGTTGAAGTGCCATCAAAAGACTCTTTGCCAAAGAAAAGGCCAATTTATGAAGATAAAAAGAAGAAGAAAACATTACAGCAGCTAGAAAACAAAGAAGGTTTGTATACAAAGTGACCTGTGATTTAGAAACAATTTTGTTTGCTTTTTTCTTACAAACTTCAAAGCAGTGTCTTTTAAAAAGAAACCACAAATCAGGATTACATACTGAAACTTATTTCCTATACCTTGTTTCTTATTATTGTTAATCATTCTCAACTAATTTAAATGACAGGCTAATGGAAAAGTGCTTTTGTTTGAAAAACCTAGATCTTCCCAAAAACAGCTGTTCTTAACTGTCATTCTTATTTTTCTTTGTTTCTTCTCAACCTTTTGTAATTTCACATTGCTCCTTGAGCAGACTGTTTCCTGTAAAATATATGGTATTTAAACATTTTCTAAACTTGCTAAAGAATTTAGATTTGTACTACTGGTTTTTATTCAGTACTTAACAGAGCGTCCCAACAGAAATTATGCACTGAAAAAGTATTGTTAACTTAGTTTCTTCCCTTTTTTCAGTATCTGAACCAATAGAATTAAGTGCTGCTGTAGAAGCTGTAGAGCAAGGAGTTCCAGAAAAGGAAGAGACACCACCTCCTGTTGAACCAGGCCAGTAGCACTGACTAAATTGCTTCTGTTAAATAGCACTGATGTGTCAGAATTTGTCTTAGTCATCATTGATGTGGGGCAAGCAAATATCTGGCAGGATGGTATTCTTCATACTTTTCTCTATAAACCATTTCTTTCCATTTCCATTTTGAAAAAGTTTAGGGCTCTCGGGAGGCTCATTCAGTTGAGTATCTGATTCTTGATCGTGGCTCAGGTCTTGATGTCATAGTTGTGAGTTCGAGCCCCGGTGAGTTTGAAATCCAAGCTGGGCTCCACTTAAAAAAAAAAAAAAGTGGGAGTGAGACTTGAATCAGTTTTTAGTAGTGTCAGTGAAATGTAGAGAGAACAGAAGTTTTTTGGATTTTTTTCTCATGTTTTCATTTATGGGTCAGAAATCTTAGGTGGTGCCAGGAAGACCTGAAGTTCTTTATTTAATCCTTTGGAAGCATTTTAACAACAACTTTTTAAGAGTACTGTAAAAATTGGCATTTTAAAACCTCCTTGGAGGTCAGCTTCTATTTACTAAACAGAGGATTCAGTTTATTCATTCTGTGTATGTGTGTACGTGTTTTGAGGTTGGAGAAAGTCTTTGGCTTATTTTTTTAAGATAAACATTGTTTTAATTTTTTTTTTTTTTTAAAGATTTTATTTATTTATGTGAAAGAGAGACAGCCAGCGGGAGAGGGAACAGAGCAGGCGAGTGAGAGAGGAAGAAGCAGGCTCCTAGCAAAGGAGCCCGATGTGGGACTCGATCCCGGAACGCCGGGATCACGCCCTGAGCCGAAGGCAGACGCTTTTAACGACTGTGCTACCCAGGCGCCCCCATTGTTTTAATTCTTACACTAGATACTGATAGCCGAGCCAGAGGCTAGCTACATGTATGGTTAACAAAATCAGGAGAATCTCCACTGTTTAAAGTTTGAAGTTGGAATAAATAGGGGAGAATTTTTTCTCCCCTCCTATTCTTAGTATAAAAAGGATCTTTTACCTGGTACAACTCAGCTTAGCATGATGACATTGGGAAAATCAGGTTGATATGCTTAATGGCAGTCCATTATTTTAGGTGACATTTGTAGTAGTAGAAAGAATTGCTAATTTAGAAGGATGTTTTGGGTACATGTACCTGACTCATTTCCTCTTCGTCAAGATGATCCAAACTAGTTGGCAAATAATAATTATTACAGGGAAGCAAATACCACTTGTCCCACTTGGATTTGAGAAATCGTTTTGCTTTACTGGATTTCAGTAAAAAGGGTCATTAATGTTGAGAATATTAAGTCTTTAATAATCAAAATTACACCTTTCTGGATGTTTTTGGATTGTCAGCAGATATTCTTTCCTTATTTTCAACTGGAGTGTAGAGGTGTAGCTTTATACCTACAACTATGGTTTAAGTGGTATTTGTATGTAGTTAAAGCAATAAAATAAGTAGTAAATTCTTAGGTATGACATAAAAGTTTGGAAGATCAAAATGAAGATACACAGTAAGTAATCCTGTCTTATTTTGTGGGGGATATGTTTTGAGACCCCCCGTGGATGCCCAAAACTGCAGATGGTACTGAACTCTGTTTTCTTCTATACATACATAACTGTGATAGAGTTTAACTTATAAATTAGGCACAGAAAGAGATGAACAGCAATAAGTAATAATATGAACAGTTAGAACAATATACTATAATACGTTATTAAGTGTAGTCTCACTCTTTTAAAATATTTTACTGTACTATACTCATTGTTCTTGTGACGACGTGAGATGATAAATACCCATGTGACTAGATGAAGTGAGATGAATGATGTAGGCACTGTGATGTAATGTTAGATTTCCACTGACCTGACCATACGTTAGGAGGAGGAAAGGAGGATCATTTGCTTTCAAGACCGCAGTTCACTGTGGGTGACAAAATGCAGAAAGCAAGACCATAGATAAGGTTGGGGGGACTATTGTGAAATTTCATTTTTCCTCAAGAACTGAGTGTAGTCATCTACCCTTTTTAAAATCTAACAGAACATTTCAGTGTCTGAGTTTCTAATATTTTAAGTATGTCAAATATGAAATCTGGTTTAAGGTTAATTTGGTGTATTAAAAATTCTAGGAAATTGTGCAGCAGTTGGTAATACTAAATTATAACATGTAGCTATATTGAGAAAATAGTTCCAAAGATGACAAAATTGTATGTTTTTGCATAATTAAAATATTTTTAATGTCAGCATGATTTTCCACTTTTTCTAAAAGCAAACCCCTATTTCTAGATGATTTCTATGTCTTTAACAAAAACTTTAACTTACAGAAGAGGAAGAAGAAACTGAAGATGCTGGATTGGATGATTGGGAAGCTATGGCCAGTGATGAAGAGAGAGAAAAAGGTGAATAGCTCATAAGTACATGTTGATAAATCTAATGGTTATTAGAGGTGTGTATATTTAAAGGGATAGTCAGTCTTCTGATTATGAAAGCCATACGAACATTTCTGGGAATAAAAAGCAGTCTTGGATCTCTCCATTGCCATCGTTCCTAAATCCTCATGTGGATCCTCACTTTATGAATAAGTGGTTTTTCAGGGGCTTCTAGGTTTTAAAATTTTTTCAGAATGATGTTGTAAATGGGTTAGGTTATTAAAGCTAGCCTACAAAAAAAGCACTTTAACTTGAAATATAATACAGAGGTTAATACAAGTAAATAGTACCTAATCAAAATGAGTAATTTTTCTCTTTTCATTACTTTCTGTTCTGTGTTACTAAAATCTACTTTCTTCGGTTTTAATTTGCTGGTTTTTTTTCCCTAACTTCTTGAGATGGATATTTGGTTTTTTGGTTTTTCAGGGTTTTTTCCTAATACGTGCATTTTTTTTTTTTTTAATTTTAATTCTAGTTAGTTAACATGCAGTGTTAATATTATTTTCAGGTGTATGATAGAGTGATTCAACAATTCCGTATATTACCTGGTGCTCATCAGGACAAGTGTAATTGTCAAGACCTCATTAACCCATGCTCCCCTGCCTCCCCAGGCCCTGCCCTACCGCAAACCTCTCCTCTCCTCTGGTAACCATCAGTTTGTTCTCTGTAGTTAAGAGTCTTTTTCTTAATTTGTTTCTTTCTCTTTTTTTGCCCTTTGCTCATTTGTTTTGTTTCTTAAATTCCATATGAGTGAAATCATGTATTTGTCTTTCTCTGACTGATTTGTTTCACTTAGCATTATACTCTAGCTCCATCCATGTCATTGCAAGTGACAAGATTTCATTCTTTCTCATGGCTGAATAATATTCCGTTATATATATATATATACACCACATCTTCCCTGTCCGTTCATCTGTCAGTGGGCACTCGAGCTGCTTCTGTATCTTGGTTATTATAAGTAATGGTGCTGTAGACATAGGTGTGCATGCAATCCTTTGAATTAGTGTTTTTGTATTTTTTGGGTAAATACCTGGTAGTGTGATTATTGGATGATAAGGTAGTTCTATTTTTAATTTTTTGAGGATCCTCCACACTGTTTTCCACAGTGGCTGCACCAGTTTGCATTCCCAGCAGCAACACAAGAGGATTCCTTTTTCTCTACATCCTCACCGACGTGTAACACGTTTTTAAAACTAAATTTTTTGTTAAGCATTGCTTTAGCCAAATTTCACAAGTTCTGATGTTATTTTTTACTTCCCATTTTAATATATTTTACCTAATTGATAGAAGTGTAGTTCGTAATTTACAAAATTCGGATTTTCTAATTATTTTCTTGTTACTTCATTGAGATCAGAGAACATACATGGTTCTATCTTTTGAAATACACTGAGACTTAATTTACAACCCAGCACATGGTTGATTATTGGGTTTAATATGTGATTGGAAGGAATTTATATTCTGCAGTAGTCGTGTGCCTTGTTCTCTGTAGAGTTAACCCTTGAACAACATGGGTTTAAACTGCAGGAGTCTACTTACAGGCAGATTTTTTTCAGTACGGTTTTGTAAATGTATTTTCCTTAAGATTTTCTTCATAACATTTTTTATTTATCTGGTTTAGTTTATTGTAAGAATACAGTATGTAATACACACAAAATATGTGTCAGTCAACTGTTTATGTTATTACCAAGGCTTTATGGTCAGTAGTAGGCTATTAGTAGTTAAGTTTTCTAGGAGTCAAAAGTTCTGCATGGATTTCCAACTGCATCCCCATGTTGTTCAAGGGTAAACTGTATTTGGTCAGATTTTGTTCAGGTCTTTTTTATTCTGAGATTTTTTTCTGGACTGCCTTTTCTCTCTGTTACTGAGAGTGGTGGGTTAAAATCTTCCTTGATTGTAGATTATCTATTTCTCCCTGTGTTCTGTTAATTTTGTTTGATATATTTTAGTGCTATATTATTAGGTGAATACACTCTCATATTTTTTGATGAATTGACTCGTTGACTTATTCTATTGTGTTTTCTTTATATTGTGTTTTATTTATTTTTAACAATGCTTTTTGCCTTAAAGTATTCTTTATCTGGTATTAATATAGTGACATACCTTTGATTTACATGATCTTTTTCTATTTTTAACTTTATCTCCTTAATTAGTACATAGTTTTTTATTTTATTTTATTTTTTAAAGATTTTATTTATTTATTTGACAGAGAAACAGCCAGCGAGAGAGGGAACACAAGCAGGGGGAGTGGGGGAGGAAGAAGCAGGCTCCCAGTGGAGCAGGGAGCCTGATGCGGGGCTCGAAGCCTGATGGAGGGCTCGGTCCCCAGTCCCTGGGATCACGCCCTGAGTTGAAGGCAGACGTTTAACGACTGAGCCACCCAAGTGCCCCCATAGTTGAGATTTTTAAATCCAGTTTGTCAATATTTATATTTTACCTAGACCACTTAGCCCATTACGTTTAACCCTTTATTTAATTAATGAAGAGTATTTGTTATCTTATTTAGTCCTTACTGGTTCTGTTTCTTCTTTTGTCCTTTTTTTTTTTTTTAAAGATTTTTTTTTTAAATTTATTTATTCGACAGAGAGAGACAGCCAGCAAGAGAGGGAACACAAGCAGGGGAAGTGGGAGAGGAAGAAGCAGGCTCATAGCGGAGGAGCCTGATGTGGGGCTCGATCACCATAACACCGGGATCACACCCTGAGCCGAAGGCAGATGCTTAACCGCTGTGCCACCCAGGCGCCTCTCTTTTGTCCTTTCTAATCATGTTTGGGGTTGTTGCCTTGTTTTGTTTAAAATTTTATTTATTTATTCAGCAGAGAGCAGGAACGAGAGCGAGAGAAAGCACAAGCAGAAGGAGCAGTAGAGGGAGAGGGAGAGCGGGCTTCCCACTGAGCAGGGAGCCCAATTTGTGGCTCGATCCCAGGACCCTGGGACCATGACCTGAGCCAGAACTGACTGAGCCACCCAGGCACCCCCCTTTTTTTCCCCCCATATTTTCCTCCTTCCATGAGCTTGGAAGTTGTATACTTTTACACTTATTTTTAGTCATTACTCCAGAGACTTTAACATGGATCTTTGAACTATCACTGTATAATGTTATCCTTGTTTCAGACAACGCAAAGACCATAGAATACATGAGCAAATTTATCCAGTCCTCGGTTCATTATTCCCGTTTAATTCTCTTTTTTAAATCCCATATCATAGCTTAAGTTTACTCATATTGTCAGCTCTTTGTTATATTTCATTTCTTTTTGCATCTCTGATATTCCATTTGAGATCATTTCTTCTTGCCTGAAGAATACCTTTTAGAATTTCCTTTAGTATGAATCTGTTAGTGAGGCATTCCATTTTTGCTCTTCTAAAAATCCCTTTATCTCTTTATTCTTGAAGGCTATATTTACTGAGTGAAGAATTCTTTGTTGAAATTCTGTTAACATTTTGAAGATATTATTCCCTTGTGTTAGCTTTCATTGTTTCTGTTGAGAAGTCAGATATCAACCTAAAGTTTTCATGTGCCTTTGGTTTTCAGCAGTTTTAGTAAGATGTGACCAGGGTCAATTTTCTTTTATTAATTCTGCCTATAGAGCTTTATCAATATATGGTTTTATGTTTTTATTGATTTTGCAGTGTTATGAGCCGTTATTTCTCTTCGGGGATTCTAGTTATGCCTATGATATGCCTTCTTATTATATCAGTGTATCATTTCTTTTTATGCTTTCTACCTGAGTCTACATGGTTCATTCTAGAGTGTTTCTTCTGATCTGTCTTCTGGTTCACTAATTTTCTCTTCGGCTGCTGCTACTTGCCTGTTAAACCCATCTTTTGGGTTCTTAGTTTTGTCTCTGGTATGTTCTAATTTTAGATACTCCATTTAACTATTTTTATAGGTTTTTACTTTCTAAACTTTTTAATCTTTTGCTCCCTAAATGTTAGAAACAGTCATTTTTCAAATTTTTATTGGATTTATTTATTTTAGAGAGTATAAGGGAGGGGGGAGGGGCAGAGAGAGAATCTCAAGCAGACTGCCCCTAAGCTCAGAGTCCGATTTGGGGCTCAATCTCATGACCCTGAGATCATGACCTGAGCCAAAACCAACTGTTGAATGATCAACCAACTGAGCCAGCCAGGCACCCCTCAATTTGGGGGCTTTCTGTCTTCCATCTTGTGCATTGTTTTTTCACATGGCTTGTTATTTTCATATATTGTGCTAGATATTATACTTGTAAAACTTAGGAATAATTTGACATCAGGTTGGTGTGTTTCTTTCTCCAGAGAGAACTTATGTGTACACTCACCAGGAGTCTGAATGAACTAGCAATATGGAATCATCTTATTCTAGATTTAGAATTGATAGAGTCTGGAGGTGATTGGCCAGTAATGGGGAAGTCCTGTTTATTTCCTATTCATTCTAACTGCTGGTGTTCTTTGGGATTTCATTCCATAATAAGAGTAATACCCAATGTCTGCCCACCTTGCCCCCTTGAATCCTTAATAGACCCAGTGCCTGGACCCCTAAGCATTGCTTAGCCTTTAAGCTGCCTTCTCCAGAATCAGCAAAGGACCACTGCTTCTTGGTCTTTTGGCTAAGATCAAGTGCAGAATTGGCAAATAATCCCAAAGGAAAGAAATTCTAAATGTTGTGTTCCCCTCCCTGGGTTCTTGTTCTGTCTTGTAGTCTGGTTCAGTAACATATTAAGTTTTTATGGTTAAATGGCAATCTTCATTGTAGCAAATATGTGACCAACGCTTTGCATTTAGGATGCATGAAAACAATTTAGCATTCACGATGTTTTATAATGTTACTACCATACTGAGTGCACCCCTGGTAGTATTTTCCCTTTAAGGTCTCCATAATGTTGATGGAAATCTCCATTTTTAACTTTCAAATCTTTTTCCTGAAAGAAGAAAACACGGTGCATATAGAAGTAAAAGAAAACCCTGAGGAGGAGGAGGAGGAGGAGGAGGAAGAGAGTGAAGAAGATGAGAGTGAAGAGGAAGAGGAAGAGGAAGGAGAAAGTGAAGGCAGTGAAGGTGATGAAGAAGATGAAAAAGTGTCAGATGAGAAGGATGCGGGGAAAATGTTAGATAAAAAACCAAGTAAAGAGATGAGTTCAGAATCTGAATACGACTCTGATGATGATCGAACTAAAGAAGAAAGGGCTTATGACAAAGCCAAACGGAGGATTGAGGTATTTATTTTCCCCTTTCTCTTTACTCCTCCCCCCCCCCCCACTTCTCATCTGGGATCATTAGAACTGTACTCTGAACTAAAGACAGTGTGGTACTGGTTTAAGAACAGATAATACAGATGATGAAACAGAACTGAAAGCCCAAAAATCCTTATATTTCTGACTATTGTTTTGTCAGATATCCCAAAGCAATTCAGTGGGAAAAGGATAGCTTTTTCAACCAGTGGTGCTAATTAAATAAAAAATGAGTTTAGTTTCTGACCCCAATTCATATATAAAAGTTGTCTTAAAACAGATCAGAAATAGAGGTAAAGATAGAGGAAGCTAAAGGTATAAATTTAGGGGAAAAAAAAAACCAGCACAAAATACTCATGACCTTGGGTTGGACTTTGGGTCTTTGACCTTGATCTAACCTAAGGACCTTACTCCCTCACCTAAGTCAGAATGGTATACTGTTTCATTGTTTTTGTTTTTGTTTTTTCCCCAAATTTTGATGTGCTCTTTAAGTGATGGTTTAAGGGTATGCAGAGATACTCTGAGCATATACCCTGTAGTCATAAACACTAGTTAAACTAGTGTTTGCCTTGTGTATTTTAGGTTAGTCACCGTGAGGCGTCTGATGACTTTAGTTATTGAAATCCGGTGGGTTAATGAGGCATCATTCTGTTTAGCAAAGTGTACATACCTAGCAGGCTTACTATATTTTTCCTCCTTAATGCAGTAGACTTGAGTTTTCTTTAATTATGTCAGCTTAGCATAAATAATATACTAAAAACTAGTTGCTTAGGATGTTAAAGTATTTTAAAGCTAAAAATGATTTTAGCTTTCCTTTTTTAAAAAATATTTTCTAATTCTAGTTTTTCAGTTTTTTTATTCATTTTTTTTAAATAACCTGTGTATCAATGTTTATCTTATCCTTCTGTAAAGTCTATTAAGAGATACGCTTTCTGAATTTCTAAAGGGCTGAGAAAGTCTGTTGTTGTAAGTTGGGATTTCTAACCTCTGCCAGTATTAACATCTTTAGGCCGTATAATTCTGTTGTGGGGGGACAGTCCTTTTCATTTAGGATGTTAAGCAGCATCCCTGACCTCCACCCACTACATACCAGTGGCATTCCCCTCCCTGCTTCCCACAGCACCTACTCAAGCCAATTCCCTTGCTCTATACCCACATGTGAGAGACAGTTTGTAATGTATTTGATGATTTAAAAATAATGGGTATAAAGCAGAGAGAAGTTTCCCCATTATCTTACTTCCCAGACTTGTGCATAGTTCTGTACATGAGCTTCAGGTTTTTAAAAATGTTTAATTAAAACTAAGATAATAAATTTTGTAGATAAACATTTTTTTTAAGGATTTTATTTATTTATTTGTCTGAGAGAGAGAGAGCAACAAGCAGAGGGAGAAGCAGGCTCCCCATTGAGCAAAGAGCTCAATATGGGACTCAGTCCCAGGACCCTGGGATCATGACCTGAGCTGAAGGCAGACGTTTAACCAACTAAGCCACCCATTTTTCCCTCTATATTCTTTTTTTTTCACAGAACAATATGCTGTGGACTTCTTCATCCAGCAAATTGTTAAGCAGCTTTGTTGAGATGTGATTTACATACTAAAGAATTGATCCGATCTAAGTATACAATTGAGTGACATTTTGTAAATTTTTGTAGAGTTGTGCATCCATTATCACAAGTCAACTTTAAAATATTTTCATCACCCTACAAAGGTTTCTTGTACCAGTTATAGTCATTCCCTATTCCTAGCCCCACATATACAGCAGTTCCCAGTCCCCCCATCCACAGTTTTGCTTTCCATGGTTTCAGTTACCTATGGTCAACTGCAGTCTAGAAGGTGATGATCCTTCTTCTCTTGTATTGTCACAAGGTCAGTAGTAGCCCAACACTGTGTTATTCACCTCACTTTATCTCTTTACATAGGCATTTTATAATCTCACATCATCCCAAGAAGAGGGTCGTGAGTATAGTACAAGAGGGTACTTTGAGATCACATTCACTTAACTTTTTTGCAGTATATTCTTATCATTGTTCTATTACTAGTTATTGTTAGATTATCAATTTAATTTTTTTTTTTTTTTTTAGGGATGTGGGCAGAGGGAGAGTGGGAGAGAGAATCTTAAGCAGGTTCCATGCCCAGTATGGAGCCCAACGTACGGCTTGATCTCATAACCCTGAGATCAGAACCCGAGCCGAAATCAAGAGTCGGACGCTTAACCAACTAAGCCACCCAGGCACCCCTAAATTTAACTTTATCTTAGATACATATAGGAGAAAGCGTGGTATATATAGTATTTGGTACTATCTGCAGTTTAAGGCATCCACTAAGGGTCTTGGAATGTATTACCCCCTGGATAAGGAGGGGACTGCTGTAATTTAATCATCTAATATGTGGTCTTTTATGTCTAGCTTATTTCACTTAACTCTGTGTGGTAGCTGTATCAGAATTTTGTTCATTTTTATTTCCAGATAGTGTTGTATAAGTACACCATATTTTATTATGTCTTCAGTAGTTAGAGACATTCGAGTTGTTTCTAGTTTTTGGCTACTATAAATGGTACTACTACATATATTTGCATATAAGCCTTTGTATGGAAATGTGTTTTCATTTTTTTTGGATATATTCCTAAGAGTGAGATTGCTGGATTATGTGGTAAATTTGTGTTTAACTTTTTCAGAAACTCCTAAACTATTTTCTAGAGTGGCTGCACAATTATAGATTCCTACCATTTGAGGGTTCTAGTAGTTTCTCTGCATCCTTACTAATACTTAACATCTGTCTTTTCAATTATAGTCATTCTAGTGGATATGAAATAGTATATCTTATTGTGATTTTAATTTGCATTTCTGTAATGTTGAGCATTTCTCAATGTGCTTTTTGGCCATTCTGTATCTTCATTGGTGAAACATCTATTCAAATTTTTGTCCATTTTTAAATTTTGTAACTTGTCTTTTTTTTTTTTTTTTTCTTAAGATTTTTTATTTACTTATTTGACAGAGATAGAGACAGCCAGTGAGAGAGGGAACACAGCAGGGGAGTGGGAGAGGAAGAAGCAGGCTCCTAGTGGAGGAGCCCGATGTGGGACTCGATCCCAGAACGCCGGGATCACACCCTGGGCCGAAGGCAGACGCTTAACCACTGTGCCACTCAGGCGCCCCTGTAACTTGTCTTTTTATTGAGTTTTAAGAGTTCTTTTCACCTTTTTAGGTTTCTTTTGAAGTGAATAACTTTCTAAGTTTGTTAACATCCATTTTATCGGAACTTGCTTTTGTAGAGCACACTTCTAGAGTTGTATTAAATCATTGACCCAAGGTCATGAATATTTTGTCCTTTCTTTTTTTAATTTCTGCATTTAGTTTCTTGTATCTTTAGCTCTATCTCTGATCTGTTTTAAGGTAATTTTTGTGTATGATGGGTCAGAGACTAAACTCATTTTTTATTAATTTAACTAGCATCATTGGTTGAAAAGCTATCCTTTTCTCATTGAATTGCTTTGGCCTCTTTGACAAATCAATAGGTCAGAAATATGAGGATTTATTTTTGGACTTTCAGCTCAATTTCATTATCTGTATTATCTGTTCTTATGCCAGTATCACACTGTCTTGATTCCTATAGCTTTAATACTAGGCTTTGAGGTAGGGAAATATGAGTCTTACAGTGTTGTAATTACTTTTCAAGTTTGCTTTGGCTATGCTAGGTCACTTGCTTTTCCATATAAATTTTATGGTCACTTTGTCAGTTTTTGGAAAAAACTTGCTCAGATTTAGATAGAGGTTGTTTTGAATCTATAGATCAATTTTAGGGAGAATTATCATCTATTTTAATAATATTGAATCTTCCAATCTATGGAAATAGGCTGGTTCTCCATTCATTTGGATCTTTTACAGTTTCTTCCAGTGGAGTGTCGTAGTTTTCACAGTTTAAGATTTGTAATTCTTTTGTTAAATTTATTACTAGGTGTTTTATTGTTTTTGATGCTATTGAAAATGGGTTTTTAAAATTTTTTTCATTTCTACTATAACGAAATACAGTTGAGTTTTATAGCTCTCATATCCTGTAATGATATTGAAATATTTTTTACTCTAATTTTTTATGGATTCCTTAGAGTTTCCTGTAATCTGTGTCATGTTCTCTATCAAAGACAGTTTTAATTCTTGCTTTCCAATCTCCCTGCTGCTTATTTCTTTTTTTTGCCTGATGTCTCTGGCTAGAACAGTACATTAGTGGATAGAAGTGGTAAGAGCAGACATAACTTGCCTTGTTATCAGTCGTTGTGGGAAAAACATTCAGATTTTCAGCGTTAACTATGATGTTAATGGTAATGCCCTTTATCAGTTTGAGGAACTTCCCTTCTTTTCCTAATTTGTTGAAAGTTCATATCATGAATAGAGATGGGTGCCTTTTCTATGTGTATTGAGATTCTTTTTTCTTTTTTGTATTAATATATGATGTATTATATTGGTATTCAGATGTTAAGCTCAACCTTGCATTCCTGGAATAAATCCCACTTGATCCTGGTATAATCCTCTTTATATGTTACTAGATTTGGTTTGTAATATTTTGTTGAGGTTTTTGTGATCTATACCCATGAGGGATATTGATCAGTAACTTCCTTACGATTTGTTTGTCTGGTTTTGGTGCCATTTTAAAATTAGCTTCCTAGGATTAGTCACGAAGTGTTCCTTCCTCCTCTTTTTTCTGCAAGAGTTTGTGAAAGATTGTTTTTCCTGTCTTAAGTGTTTCGCAAAATTTACTAACCAAGGTTTTGTCTTTCAAAGGTGTACCAATTTCTAATTCAGTTTCTTTACTCGTTATATTGTTATTTCTGTCCAATTTTCTTTTCATCTTGAGTCATTCTCAGTAATTTTTGTCTAACTGTTGTGTTTCATCTAAGTTGGGAGCATGAAGTTGCTTATGGTATCCTTTTAGAGTCCTTTAAGTTTCTGTAAGGTTAGTAGTGGCATCTCTTCTTTTGATTCTGATTTTGGTGATCTGTGTCTTTTTTTTTTTTTTTCCCTTGGTCAAACTAGTGAAAGGTTTTCTATTTGATCTCCTCACACTGGGTGCCTAAACAATAGAGATTTATTTTCTGATAGTTCTTGAGGCTAAAAGTTCAAGATGAAAGGGTCAGCGGGGTTGTTTCCTGGGGAGAGCTCTCTTCGTGGTTTGCAGATGGCTGCCTTCTCACTGAGTCTTCGTATGGCCTTTACTCTGTGCATGCCCAGAGAAAGATTTTTCTTATTTCTCCTCTTGTAAGGTCATCTGTCTGATTGAAGTAGGGCCCTACCCATTTAACTTTAATTACCTCCTTAAAGGCCCTATCTCCAAATACAATCACATTGGGAGTTAGAGATTCAGTGTATGAATTTGGGAGAGATTCAGTTAAGTCCATAACACATTTCATGGTTCCAAAACCTTGCCACTTATAATTTTCTAAAATCCGTACCAGACGTCCTGAGTAAGAATCTCCATTGTGGATAGGGGTCTAAGTGATTCTATGCAACCAGATAGATTTCAGCCCTGGGATTGAGGAAATATTAAGAAATCTCCAGCTACAGATGATTAAGTCGTTACTAATTTTTGGTGTTACAGACAATACGGCAATGAGCAAACACTGTTGTACACATGCATTTCTCTATGCTTATGTCACTGCTTCAGGACAAATACTTACAGATAGAATTTGAGTTAAAGTCTGTACTGCATTGCCCTTCATAAGATTTTAATGCTACAGCAAGTGTGGGAGAAAAAGGCAATTTTCAACCATATCAAATCCTAACTAAGGTCGTGATGTTTGCGTTTGGGTATAAAGCTCTTGTGTACTACTCCTTGTTAGTAAATACTCACATCTGACTTGACATTCCAAAATGTTTTTTCATTCCATTTTCTATAGAAAGATCCAGTGTCTAGTGGTAGAAATGAAAGTAAAGAATTTTTACAAAAATGGTTTTTAGATGGAATTTTTACAAAAATGGTTTTGTAAATTACTTCAGAATTTTGATGAAAGTCTTCTCTCATTTGAATGCCAGCTTTACTGTACTTGAAAAGTTGGCATTTCAAAGAGCTGCTGGCATGTGTGTTTTTGTTTGGTTCTTAGAAAGCTGAAGTGTCTAGGTAAATGCTACAAGAGAAATGCATTTTGATGCAAGGACGTGGTTCTCATGCCTAATGAGTGGTATTAAGGTAGGAAATGTCATTGGACGTCTTAGGCTGGAGATTAAATAAACCGTCTCTCAACTGAAAGGTTTTATAGTGTTTGTACACTGGATAAAGTTTAAAAATAAATTGCTTTAAAATATGCTATAGTTTTGAAGTTCTAATGAGATTGTTTGAATGCAGGAGTATATCTCCTTTTATATAAACCCCACATAAGCTAGAGGATGTACTGTATGTGTACTGGATGGAATACAAGATCACTTGTATTCTATTAAATAAGCAATGTACAAAAGTGTTCAGAAAGTTGAAGCCAAAACTTCACACACTTTTTACTGATATTTAACAGGGTTGTCCTGAAATTTAACAGGTTTCTCTTTGTCCGAGGGTACTGTTATGTAAAGGTTTGTTGTAAAATGCACTTACATGTAGTTAACAAAGAACTTGGATGAAGATTGTGGCATTCTCTTGCTAAGGCAACGTAATTTGAAGAACAATAGTGATAGGGTTTGAAATAATAATTTTGTGATTTTTTTTTTTTTTATTCCTAGAAACGGCGACTCGAACATAGTAAAAATGTAAATACAGAAAAGCTAAGAGCTCCTGTTATTTGTGTACTTGGACATGTGGACACAGGGAAGACAAAAATTCTAGATAAAGTAAGAAAATATTGTTAGCATTGATTAAACTTTTTAAGTAAGTGAATGATACCTTATAAAAAGCTAATAGAAACCATAGCACAGATAATCAGTTCTGTTACATTAAATAGGTTGCTACTTTCTTATTACTTTTGCTTCTTTTTATATTTTGAAATACAAATCTGAATCTGCTGTCTCATCCTAGCTTCGTCACACACATGTACAAGATGGTGAAGCAGGTGGCATTACGCAACAGATTGGGGCCACCAATGTTCCCTTGGAAGCTATTAACGAACAGACTAAGATGATTAAAAATGTAAGTACACTGTAGTTGGTGTGTTTTAATCTCTGACAAAAATTAAGGTATAAATTATTTCAGATACAGAAAAGAGTAGTATAAAGATCAACATGCTCACTATTCGTAATCAACACTTGTGCCACTTAGTTCTATTTTACTTCAGATTTTTTTTTTTAAAGAAAACATTAGATGTTATAGGATCCCTCATTTTTCATTTCCTTTCCTCTTGCTCCCGAAGGCAATTACTATTTTGAAGTTAGAGTATATTGTTCCCCTGCGTGTTTTAACACTTTTACTGTAGAATTCCATGTTGAAAAACTGTTTCCTCCTCCAGCCTCTTTTTCTTCTATCATGTTGATGGTGTTTTCTTTATCACCCTAATATTTTCTACTTTGGAGATATTCAGTTTATTCAAAATAAATAAAGAAAATCACATAAGATTAAGGTAAAGTTTAATGAATCATTATAAAGCAAACACTTTTGTGTCACCTATATTAGGAGATAGAACTTTGGCCCTTACCTCAGGAGACCTGTATTAGGTCCCTTTGCAATCGAGACACTCTTCTACTCAGGAGGAACTTTTAAAATAATCTTTACCTTTTAACGTGTTAGAGGTTGCAAAATGTTGTTATTCCAAGCCCATTGTCCATGTTTATAAAGAGTGCTTTGGTTTTGTTTTACCTTAAATGCACGGATTTAAACATATTTACTGTGTTTTAGTTCATTTATTCTAGTGGTAAGATAGTCTCATTTTCGTCCAGTAATTGACTCCTGAGTCTTTTTAATTCAGGTTTAGTAGTCTTTGGTTGCGTCTTTGTGGTCTGATGTAGCAGGATGTTTTAGGCTCATCTTATACATACTCTGCTCCAGTCTTGGAACTGAGCCTTGTAAAAATTCCCTAGTTCTGTTAACACAGAGCAGGTAAAAAAGGTAAATTTGGAACTAAGAAGTAACAAAACTGATACGTGACACACAGAGCATAAATTATTATATGCTAGTATCTCCCTTTATTCTTTATTTGGTCTTAGTTCTGTATATAGAAGGGGTCTGTGAGTTTGTCTCCAGTTTGTGGGGGGGGTTTTTTGGGTTGAGATTGTGTTTTATGAAGCTTGTTTTCTGGTAGGTTTCTAAGGAAGCAATAAGAGGAATAATAATCTTTGAGTTTTTGAATATTGCCTACCTACTTTGTGGCCTTCACCCTAGAAAGTTAGTTGGCTACATATAAAATCCTTGATTCACATTTTCTTTCCTTAAATATCTTAAAAGTTACTCTCCTTTCTTCCCACATAAAATATTGCCTTTCAAGTTTGATCATAAGCTGGTTTTCATCCTTTCATAAGTAATGTGGCCCTTCTGCATCTTGGGGTTGATTTTTCTGGGTCACTTTTCCAGTTATGTGGAAATTTTCCAGTTCCATTTCAGTATGTAATTTAAAATCTTTATTTTAGGACAGTTTTCTTGAATTACAGTTTTTCAAATTCATAATTTAAAATTTATCTTGAAGTTGTAATTTATCTGGTATTTCTGTGTGTTAGTCATTGGGGATTTTATAATAGCTCATTTCACCAGTTGCCAGAACTTGAAACTTTTATATGACAATTATAATTGTTTGTATTCCAGACACTGAAGTGGAAATAATTTTGGTGCTCAGTGGATGTTGATTTAAGATCACCAGAATGCAAATATGTTTTACCTTTGAATCATTTTGACCTAGATCAGGAGATAAGATTTTGAAAAATCACTTGAAGATTGACAAAAAGTATAAACAAGTAAAAAAAAATCGTGTGTGTGTGAGAGAGAGATTTGTTGGTCAGTGCCACTATTTAGGGTAGAAGAGAATGTCCATATCAGGCATGTTGTAATTTTTTCCCATTCATTGAAGAACTTTTGTCCAGAAAGTCAAGTGTTTATGATGTTATTTAAATAAAGCAGTCTTTCTTTAATATTTTAGGTTGGTGTAGTAAATTTGCTTTAAAACATACTTTGGGATATTTTTCAAGGTTTAGAATAGAATTGCTTTACAGTTGGACCAGATACATTTTTCAAGTAGTCAGAGCCTCTTCTTGCAAGTTACCTTTTTATAGATAATCACTCTCAGACGACTGCTATCATTTGTTACTTACTGGTAATCTGCTCAAAATTAGAGTACACCGTGGTTTTATGACTTTAACAAAGAGGATGTTTTCTCATTTCATTTTTTCCCCTGCAAACTCCTTTTGATTAATGAAAATATTGGCTTATGTGCTTTGCTGGTTGACCCCCTGACTGTTGTAAAACCAGTGGTGATATTCTGTAGTTTTCATGGCCCAATAATTGTTTTTATAAAGAAACTTTCATTGTGTTGGCTTCCTTAAGCTCTCTACTTTTCCCCACCTTTTCTAGTTCGATAGAGAGAACGTAAGAATTCCAGGAATGCTCATTATTGATACTCCGGGGCATGAGTCTTTCAGGTAAGAGCAACTTGCGTTATTTGGCATCAAACAAACTGCTAGAAAACATTAAATCTAAAAGTGCATTGAGTGAGAAAGTCTTGATTAGTCAACATTGGGGTAGTATTTTAAGATCTATAGTCCCTGTAACTACCAGTCATCATCTGTGCCTTACTGAATAAGTAAGTAGTAATTTATTTGGATACTTGTTTTTTATAGAGATCTTTTCTACTTTGAAAGACCAAGTCCTAATACGTACTTGGTCTTTTTCCTATCAAACGCACCCTATCAAACGCACGATAGGTGGAATTTATCCTGTTGCCTGTTGGCTGTATTCCTTAGTGCAAAAACTTGGCCAATACAGTTCGCAGAAATGCTGGAGTAATTTCTGGAACTAACTTACTCCAGCTGATGTTAGTTCACTTTGTCAGATAAGCATTTGGCAAGTTAAGGGCTAATGGCACTTAAAATTCTAAGGCATGTGCTTCATTTTGTTTTTTTCATTTAGGTTTTACGAAGAAACATTTGTTTCTTTAAGTAAAAGAGTAATTTCAAGATTTCTATTTATGCATCTTTTTCCTCTTTCCAACAGTAATCTGAGAAACAGAGGAAGCTCTCTTTGTGATATTGCCATTTTAGTTGTTGATATTATGCATGGTTTGGAGCCCCAGACAATTGAGTCTATTAACCTTCTGAAATCTAAAAAATGTCCCTTCATTGTTGCACTCAATAAGGTAAGCTCCTCTGAAGAAATAATGTGAATACATGTTTCTTAAATTTTTGTGATTAAACAAATGTGTCCTAGTATAACTTTCATATAACAGTATGTACTTATGCTAAATGTATTTTGATAAATATATACACACATGTAACCATCACCGTCAGAATATAGACCATCTCCATATTCCCGAATGCTCACTCAAGTTCTTTTAAAGTAAGCCTACTCCCTTTTTCAACCCAAACACTGATCTGTCACTATAGTTTTGTGTGTTTTATAATTTCATATTAATGGAATTATACAGTGTTTAATCTTTTGAGTCTGGCATTTTCCACTACTCTTGTTATTTTACGTTTATCCATGTTTTGCATATACCGTTGGTTATTCCTTTTCATTGATGAGTGGTATTTCATTATCTGATTAATACCACACTTCGTCCATTTACACACTGAGGAATATTTGGATTGATTCCACTTGAAGTTATTAACAAAGCAGCTGTCAACATCTCACACATCTTTGGGTTGAAATTTCTTTTGATTTACTTTGAATAAATATTTAAGAAGAAAACTGCTGGGTCAAGTTGTATGTATGTGTTCCACTTAATGAGAAAATGACATTTTCCCAAAGAGTTTGTACCATTTTATATTTTAAGATTTCAGTTCTTTTTTCTTTTTTTTTTTTTTTAAAGATTTTATTTATTTATTTGACAGAGATAGAGACAGCCAGCGAGAGAGGGAACACAAGCAGGGGGAGTGGGAGAGGAAGAAGCAGGCTCATAGCGGAGGAGCCTAATGTGGGGCTCGATCCCATAACGCCGGGATCACGCCCTGAGCTGAAGGCAGACGCTTAACGACTGCGCCACCCAGGCACCCCTAAGATTTCACTTCTGCACATTCTTGCCGACATTTGTTCTACTTACTAAACAAATGTTGCAAGTAAGTGTGCAGTACTAGATTATTGTTTAATTTGCATTTCTATGATGACTAGTGGCATCAAAAATCTTTTCATATATTTACTTGCCATGTATCTCTTTAAGTAACTATTTTTAAATTTTTGCTCATCTTTTATTGGACTATTGTCTTACTGTTGAATTTTAAGAGTTCTTTATTGTTGATTGAAGTCTTTTATCAGTTATGTTTATTGCTTGTATGTTCTTGTAGTCAAGGACTTGGTTGTTCATTTTCTTGATGTATTTTGAAGAGCAGAAATTTCTAATTTTGGTGAAGTCCAATGTATGAGAAATTTTTTTTATAACTTGTGTTTCTTATGTTCTCTATAAGTAATTTTTAACCACCCCAAGGTTCTGAAAATTTTTTTCAGTGTTTCTAGATATTTAACATTTAGATAGGTGGTATTTTTAGTTAATTTTTATGCATAGTATAAGTTAAGGATCAAGGTTCACTTTTGGGGCGCCTGGGTGGCTCAGTCATTAAGCGTCTGCCTTAGGCTCAGGGTGTGATCCCAGAGTCCTGGGATCGAGCCCCGTATTGGGCTCCCTGCTCCACTGAGAGCCTGCTTCTTCCTCTCCCACTCCCCCTGCTTGTGTTCCCTCTCTCACTGGCTCGCTCTCTGTCAAATAAATAAAAATAAAAAATCTTTATATATATAAAAAAAAAAGTTCACTTTTTTCCACATGAAAATCCGGTTCAAAACCTTTTTGTTGAAAAGATTGTACTTAATTTATTGATTTCTTTTTTATAATGCTATACAGTTGACACAATGTTACATTAGTTTCAGGTGTACCACATAGTGATTGAACTGTATACATTATGCTGTGCTCACGGATGTAGCTATCATCTGTCGCTATACAGTGCTATTACAGTATGCTGTACCTTTTATTCTTGTGATTTATACATTCTATAACTGGAATCCTACATGTCCTCCTCCCCTTCACCCATTTCATCCATGACCCCCCACCCACTTCCCTGCCTCTGGTAACCACCACTTTGTTCTGTTTATGGGTCTGTTTCTACTTGTTTGCTTGTTTTTGCTTTATTTTGTTTTTTTCTTTTTAGATTTCACATATTAGTGAAATCATATGGTATTTGTCTTTCTCTATCATGCTTATTTCACTCAGTGTAATATCCTCTGGGTCTGTCCATGTTGTAAATAACAGGATCTCATTCATTTTTATGACCGAGTAATACTCCGGGGTGTATGTGTATGTGTATATGTATGTATGTGTAAACTCCACGTCTTTATCCATTTAACTATCAGTGATCACTTACGTTGCTTTCATAGCTTGGCTATTGTAAATAAATGATGCAATAAACATAGGTGTGCGTCTGTCTCTTTGAATTAGTGTTTTTGCTTTTTTTAGGTAATTACCCAGTAGTGGGATTACTGGATCATAATGGTATTTCTATTTGTGGTTTTTTGAGGAATCACCATACTGTTTTCCACATTGATTGGTTGCACCAATTTACGTTTACGTGAGGATTCCCTTTGCTACATCTCCTCAGCAACATTTGTTATTTATTGTCTTTTTGATACTAGCCACTCTGACCCTGTCATAAGGTGGTGATATTTCATTGTGGTTTTGTTTCCCTGATGATTAGTGATGTTGAGCATCTTTTCGTGTGTTTGTTGGCCATCTGTATGTCTTTGGAAAAATGTCTATTTAGGTTCTCTGCCCGTTGTTTTATTTGGGTTATTTGTGTTTTGGCATGTTGCATTGTATATGTTCTTTATATATGTTTGATATTAACTCTTTATTGGATGTGTCCTTGCAAATATCTTCTCTCATTCAGTAGGTTGCGTTTTTGTTTTGTTGATGGTTTCCCTCACTTTACAAAAGGTTTTTATTTTGGTGTAGTCCTAATAATTTATTTTTATTTTTGTTCAGCTTGCCTTAGGAGACATCTATAGAATGATTGATATTGCTATAGCCAATGTCAGAGAAATTACTGCCTATGTTCTCTTCTAGTTTTATGGTTTCAGGTCTTACATTTATGTCTTTAATGCATTTTGAGTTTATTTTGTGTATGGTGTTAGAAAGTGGTTTGGTTTTATTCTTTTTTATTTTTTTAAAGATTTTATTTATTAATTTGACAGAGAGAAACAGCCAGCGAGAGAGGGAACACAAGCAGGGGGAGTGGGAGAGGAAGAAGCAGGCTTCCAGCGGAGGAGCCTGATGTGGGGCTCGATCCCAGAATGCTGGGATCACGCCCTGAGCTGAAGGCAGACGCTTAACGACTGCGCCACCCAGGCGCCCCTGGTTTTATTCTTTTACGTGTAGCTGTCCATGTTTCCCAGCACCATTTATTGAAAAGATTGTCTTTTCCCCATTGTATATTCCTTTCACCTTTGTAATAGATTGACCATTTAAGCATTGGTTTATTTCTGGGCTCTCTGTTCTGTTCCATTGAACTGTGTCTATTTTTGTGCCAGTACCACTCTGTTTTTATTACTATAGTTTTGTACTATAGCTTGAAATCTGGGATTGTGATAACTCCAGCTTCGTTCTTTTTCTCAAGAATTCTTTAGCTATTTGGGGTCTTTTCTGATTCTATACAAATTTTAGGATTATTTGCTGTAGTTTTGTGAAAATTGCTATTGGTATTTTGGTAGGGATTGCATTGAATCTGTAAATTGCTTTGGGTAGAATGGACATCTTAACAGTATATCTTTCCATTTGTTTGTGTCATCTGCCATTTATCAGTGTTTTAGAGTTTTCAGAGTACAGGTTTTTTTTACCATTTGGATTAAATTTGTTCCTAGGGATTTTATTCTTTCTGGTACAACTGTAAAACGGGATGGTTTTCTTAACTTGCCTTTCTCCTACTTCATTATTAGTGTATAGAAATGTAAGAGATTTTTGTATGTTAGTTTTGTATCCTCCAACTTCACTGAATGCATGCATTCTAATAATTTTTTGGTAGTCTTTTAGGAGTTTCTATATACATTATTCTGTCATGCACTGACAGTGATGGTTTTACCTCTCTCTTACCATTTTGGATGCCTTTTATTTCTTGTCTGATTACTACTGTTGGGACTTCCTATGTTATATTGAATAAAAGTGACAAGATTTGACATTCTTGCCCTGTTCAGTCTTAGAGGAAAAGCTCTCAGTTTTTCACCATTGAGTATGGTGTTAGCTGTGGGTTTGTCATACATGGCCTTTATTATGTGAGGTACGTTCCCTCTAAACCCACTTTGTTGAGTTTGTATCCATGAACGGATATTGGTTTTTGTCAGATGCATGTTCTGAATCTATTGAGATGATCTTAGGACTTCGTCCTTCATTTTGTTAATGTGGTGTATCTCCTTGATTGATTGTGAGTATTGAACCAACTTTGCATCCCTGGAATAAATCCCACTTGGTTGTGGGGACTGATAGTTTTCAGTGTATTGGTGAATTTGGTTTGCTAATGTTTTGTTGAGGATTTTTGCATCTGTGTTCATCAGAGACAGTGGCCTGCAGCTTTTTTTATAGTGTCTTTGTCTTGTTTTGGAATTGGGCTAATAACTTGCATTGTCGAATGTATTTGGAAATTTTCCTTCCTCTTCTGTTTTTTGGAATAGTTGGAGAGGAATAGATATGAACTTTTCTTTAAGTGTTGGGTAGAATTCACCTGTGAAGCCATTTGGCTTCAAAAGTCCTAGACTTTTGTTTGTTGGGACTGTTTTGATTATTGGTTCAATTGTGTTACTGGTAATTAATTGGTCTGTTTGGCTTTTCTGTTTCCTCCTGATTTTGTTTTGGAAGGTTGTATGTTTCTAATGATTTATTTATTCATTTCTTTTAAGTTGTCAAAGTTGTTGGCATATATGTATTTTAAATTTCATTTATTTGAGAGAGTGAGAGCGAGCAAAAGACAGAGCGTACAAATGGGGAGGGACTGAGCAGGGAGCCTGAGGTGGGATCGTGACCTGAGATGCTTAACTGACTGAGCCATGCCCCTGCAATACAATTTTTTTGTAACAGACTCCTAGTCCTTTGTTATTTCTGTGGTGTTGGTTACTTCTGTGGTTTCAGTTACTTCTGTTTCTGATTTTGTCCTCCTTTTTTTCTCAATGAGTCTGGCTAAAGGTTTATTAATTTTGTTTCTTTGCAAAGAATGAGCTCTTGGTTTCATTGATCTTCTTTATTGTTTTTATAGTCTCATTTATTTCTGCTCTAATGTTTGTCATTTCTTTCTTTCTACTAACTTTGGGGTTTTGTTGTTGTTGTTTTTCCCCAGTTCCTTTACGTGTAAGGTTAGATTGTTTGAGATTGTTCTTTCTTGAGATAGGCCTGTGTTGCTGTGAATTTTCCTCTTATTACTGCTTTCGCGTATCACAAAGATTTTGGACTGTTGTGTTTTCATTTTCATTTGAGTTCTTCATTGACCTCATGGTTTTTCCCTACCATGTTGTTCAGCCTTCACACGTTTTTTTTTTCCAGTTTTTCTCTTGGAATTGATTTATATTTTTATTACTGTTTTGGTTGGGAAGGATTGATATGATTTCAATCTTAAGTTTATTGCAACTTGTTTCGTGGCCTGACGTGATCTTCCCTGAAAAGTGTTCATGTGCACTTGAAAAGCATGTATTCCTTTGTTGCTGCACAGGATATACTTGACGTGTCCGTTAAGTCCGTTTGGTTGGATGTGTCATTTGATTACACTCTTCCTTTATTTCGTACCTGGACAATCTATCCAGAGAGGTAAAGGGGGTATTAAAGCCACCTATTGTTCTTGTATTACTTGCAGTTTCTCCCTTTATGTTTGTTAATAATTGCTTATGTCTTTAGGTGCTCCAGCTTTAGGTACTAAATACAGTTGTGGATCTTTTTGTCGGATTGATTTCTTTATTAGTATGTAGTGCCTTTCTTTGTCTCTTGTAATCGTCTTTGTTTTAAAATCTCTTTTGTCTGATACAAGCATTGCTGCGTGGCTTTTTTTTTTCTTTCCACTTTTGTTCCCATCGAATAGCTTTTTCTGTCCCTTCTGTTTCATTGTGTGTGTGTTTAGGGCTGAAGTGAGTTTCTTGTAGGCAGCATATAAATGGGTTCTATTTTCTTAACCATTCTGTCACCCTTTGTTTTTTTGAATGGTGCACTCAGACCATTAAAATTTAAAGTAATTATTAATAGGTATGTACTTATTTCCATTTTGTCAATTACCTTCTGGTTGTTTTTGTAGTTCTCTTTTCCTTTCTTCTCTTGCTCTCTTTTTTGTGATTAACGGTTTTCTTTAGTGTCATCATTGGATTTCTTTTGTGTGTCTCTTACCACGAGGTTCATTTGTAACATCCAGAGTATATAGCAGTGTATATTAATTTGGTGGTCACTCACCTTTGAACATAGTCTAAAAAAACGTCATTTTTATTTACCTCCTCCACGCTTTAAATATATATTATGTTTTGCATCTTTTTATTTTGTGAGTCCTTTTCCTTTCATAATTTTGTTCTTTTATGGCCTTTTTCACTTACAGCAGTCTCTGATACTTCTTGTAAGGCTGGTGTAAGTGGTGAAGAACTCTTTTAACTTTTGTTTGGGAAACTCTTGCTCTGTCCTTCAATTCTGAATAACCTTGCTGGGTATAGTGTATATGGTTGTAGTATTTTTCCACTCCTTTGTGGCTTGCACGTTTCTGCTGAAAAATCAGCTGATAGTAGCCTTATAAGGTTTCCTTTGCATATAACTAGTTGCTGCTTTTGCTGCTTTTAAAATTCCCTCTTTATCTTTCATCTTTGGTATTTTAACTATGTCTCATGATACGGACCTCCTTGGGTTCATCTTGTTTGGAGCTTTCTGGGCTTCCCGAACCTGGACATCTGTTTCCTTCCCAAGCTAAGGAAGTTTTCAGCTATTACTTCCTGAAATAAGTTTTCTGCCCCTTTCTCTCTGTTTTCTCCTTATGGGACCTTTATAAAGAGAATGTTTCTTTGCTTGATGTTATCTAAGAGTTCCCTTAATCTATCCTCATTTTTTAATTCTTTTTTTTTTCTGTTCAGCTTTGGTGCTTTCCATTTCCCTGTTTTCTAGATCACTGATCCCTTCTTATGCACCCTTAAATCTGTTGAGTACCTCTCATATATTTTTCCTTTCAGTTATTGTATTCTTCAGCTCTGGTTGGTTCTTTCTTATGTTTTCTATGTGTTTCTTGAAGTTCTCCCTGAGTTCATTTGTGGTTCTCTCCAGTGCAGTGAGCATCTTCCTTACTGTTACTTTGAACTTTTTATCAGGCATATTGCTTGCCTCCATTGCATTTAATTCTTTATGTGAGGTTTTGTCTTGGTCTTTTGTTTGGAGTATATTCTTCATTTTGATTTCTTCCTCTATTTATATGAATTAGGTGGAACAGCTGTTTCTCCTTAACGAGAGGGAGTGATGTTGTTTATGGGTTCCTGTGTAGAATGTGCTTGGTGAGTTTGGGTGGCTGGCTGGAGCTGTGCTGTTTGTGGGTGTGGGTCTTGGCACACTCCATGCTGGGTCCACCCTCGTATGATAATCAGAACTGAAATAGGTTCAAGCTGGGTGTTTCTGGGGGCTGTCTTTGCAGAGGGCACCCTAGCATCACAGAGCTGAAGTGAGGATAAGCCAGGGGACTTAAGGGGTCTCCTTGCAGGGAGCACTCCGATGGGACAGCTGAAACTGAATGGGCACAGGCTGGGGCGGTCCTATACTGAAGGCACGCTGGGAGTACAGCTGAACCTGAAGTAGATGCAAGCTAGGGGTCCTGAGGCTCTCCATGTGGGGGCGCCCTGGTGGGGGTGAAGCCAACGTGGGTGTGGGCAGGGGTATCCTGGCAAGGCAGCTGGAACCAAGGTGGGTGCAGGCTGGGGGTGCCTGGGGCACTCTGTGCAGCAAGTTGTCTGGAGCCGTAGTGGTGTGGGCCTGGAATGTTCTAGGGTGCTTTGTGTTTGTGTCACCTTGACGAGACAGCTGGACCTGTAGTGAGGGCTGGCAGGCACGTCCTGTTAGGCATCACACTGGAGCCACCCTGATGGGATGGCTTGGGCTGGTGTGGGCTAGGGACTCAGGGCTCACTGAGGTGGTAGGCCAGCCAGAGTGCCTGGACCTTGCCCCTGTTTGTGCTCAGAGAGGAGGGGAATGTGAACTGAGGTACAAGCTCCTCTTGACAGTACCTGGAGAGAGTTTCAGCAGTTCATCTGCTGTTAGGCAGGGTTCTAGAACTGGTTTCTTTACGTTCTAGTTGTCCTTTCAAACCGCAGCTTTTTTTCTGTACCCCAGGGCGGACTAATCTGCTCACAGTCCGTCAGCACTGTCCGTGTGGACAGCAGTTTGCCATGCTGGGAAAGGGGTTTCTCTTTGTTTGTGTCTTCCTCTCTCTTGCCATTCTCTGTGAGGTCTTTGTTGTGCAGAGCTGTTTAGTCAGCTCTTAGTTCCTCTTCCAGACCAGTGCTCTGAACAGCTGTAGAGCCGGTGTGTCCGCGGAGGGGGTGAGTTGGTTCAGTGTCTTCCCGTATCTTGCCATCTTGAACCAGGAGTTCTCCATTGAATTACTTTTGAGTCTTTGTTGAAAATTAATTAAGCCATGTATATATGTATGTCCCTTTTTGGTATCTATCTTTTCTTCCATTGACCTGTATATCTATCCTTAGGCCTCTACTACCCTTTCTTGATTATTATAGTTTTATAGTAATGTCTTGAAAGCAGGTGGTGGTCATTTCTTTAACTTTTTGTTTCTCAAAACTGTTTTGGTTATTTTAGGGTCCTTGAATTTTCATATAAAGTTTAGAATCTGCCTCTTTAGTTTTTACAAAAAGCCTTCTGGAATTTTTATTGTAATTGTATTTAATCTGTAGGTAAATTCTGTAAGAGTTGACATTTTACCAAAATTGAGTCTTCTGATAAGTGAACATGATATCTCTACGTTTACTTAGTTCTTTATTTTCTCTTAGTGATATTTTGTAGTTTCACTGTCCGTGTGTTAGACATATTTTTCTAAATTTATCCATAGTACTTCATGGTTTGGGTGCTATTGTAAACATTTTAAAAATTCAGATTTCTAATTTTAATTTCATAAAGACATATAGTTGATTTTTATGTATTCATTTTTAATCTTGTGGTCTCATTAAATTAACTTAGTAGGCCTAGTAGCTTATGTTATAGATCATGTGGGATTTTCCATCTACCTGATTATACTATCTTCACACAGCTGTTTTACTTTCACGAGTGTGCTCTGTAAATTTTCTTCTTCCTTGCTACACTGACTAGATGTTCTAGAACAATGTTGAATAAAAGTAAGGACAGACGCCTTGCTTTCTGCCCCATCTTAGGGGAAGTAGTTGGTCTTTCACCGTCACATATGGTGGCGGTCATAGGTTGCTTAAAGCATTATTTGTGGTTGTTTGTTTTTTAAGTCAGGAGTTGTTGATTTCTATCAGACGGCTGTTCCACATCTCTTGAAATACTTATGTGGCTTTTCCTCTTTATTCTGTAAGATGAACTAATGTTGATATTTTGAGGGGACTTTACTTTTCATTAAGACTTTATTTTTTTTCTTTTTTAGAGCCATTTAAGATTTACAGCAATACTGAAGGGAAGGTACAGAGATTTCCCACATACCCCTGTCTCCCCCATGCAGTCTCCGCCATTATCAGCACCTTCCCTCTCACACCAGAGTGGTGTATTTGTTATAACTGATGAACTTACGTTGACTTACCGTCACCCAAAGTCCATGGCTTACTTCTTGGTGTTGTACATTCTGTGGATTTGGACAAACGTTTGGACGTGTATCCATCATTTTGGTACCGTAGAGTATTTTCACTGCCTTGAAAATATTTTTGCTGTGCTCGTTTGTTCCCCCACCTCTCAATTCCTAGCAAAAAAGTCCCTGATCTTTTTACTGTCTACATAGTTTGCCTTTTCCAGAGTGTCATATAGTTGGAATTATACAGTATTCTATAGTAAGCTTTATCAGATCACCTTCTTTCACTTAAAAATAGGAATTAAAGTTTCCTCCATCTGTTTTCATGGCTTCATGGCTCATTTTTTACTCGTAGCTCAGTATTCATTTTGTTTAATAACTCCATTGTCTGGATGCACTACGGTTTATTCATTCATCCATTGGAAGGCATCTTGGTTGCTCGCAAGTTTGGCAGTTACGAGTGAAGCTTCTGTCAACCTCCACGTGCAGGTTTGTGTGTGGAGATAGTCTTTTTCTCCTCTGGGTGAATACCAAGGAGTGTGATGGTGGATTGTATGGTAACAGTGTTTAGTTTTGGAAGAAACGGCCAAACTCTTCTCAAGTGGTTGTAAGTTTGCACCAGCAGTGAATGAGAATTCTTGTTGCTCTGCATCTTGACCAGCATTTGGTATTGTGTTCTGGATTTTGGCCATTCTAATAGGTATGAGGTAGTATTTCGTTGTTTTAATGTGTGTATTCTTAAGATGTTCTCTAAGATATGGAACATCTTTTCACGTGCTTATTTGCCGTTTCTGAGGTGTCAAATTCATTGGGCCATTTTTAATTCGGCCAATTTTTGAATTTTAGGAGTTCTTAATATGTTTTGGATACAAGTTCATCATCAGATGTCTTTTGCACAAGTTTTCTCCCAGTCTGGCTTCTTATTTCACTCTCTAGACTCACTCTGTATTTCATAGAAGTTTTTAATTTTAATGAAGTTCAGCTTATTAGATTCTTTCTTTCATAGATCTTGCCTTGATGTGGTATCTGAACAGTCCTCACCACAGCCAAGGTCATCACATTTTCTCCTGTTTTCTTCTAGGAGTTTTAGAGTTTAGTATGTTACATTTAGGTCTGTGATTATTCCGAGTTAATTTTTGCAACATGGTGGGCCTGTATTGTGTCTGGATTCAGCTTTTTTGCATGTGGATGTTCAGTTGTTTCAGCACTATTTGTTGATTACTGTTGAATTTTTAAATGTTAACCAACCTTACATTACAAGAATAAACCCTACTTGGTCATGATGTATTTTATCTCTTTCATATATTGCCAGATTCGATTTGGTAAGTTTTTGTCGATGATTTTTGTGTCTGTGTTCATGAGCGATTTTGCTATATAGTTTTCCTTTCCTATAACATCTTTTGTCTAGTTTTGGTATCAGAGTAATGTTGCCTTGTAAGATTAATTAATAAGTATATCCTCCTTTATTTTCTGAAAGAGTTTGTATAGAAATGATATTTCTTTATGTGTTTGGTAGAATTCACCAGGAAGCCACATCTGCTTAGAATCTCTTCTTTTAAACAGGTACACGTTATTTCAGTTTTTTATTTTTCTTTAATTACTATAGAAATTTGTGTTTCAGAGAACTGGCTTTTTTATTGATATTCTCTACTGTTTGTTTTATAGCTCATTGATTTCCAGTGTTAATTTCATTTCCTTCTTTCTGCTTTGGTTTTCATGTCTACTTTTTCTAACTTAAGATGGAATTTTAGATTGTTGATTTCAGATACTTTTTCTTGTCTCATAGAAGTATTTAAGGGTATGTTTAGCACACTGTTAAAAGCCCTGCTTGGGGCACCTAGGTGGTTCAGCTGGTTGAGTGTCTGACTTGATTTTGGCTCATGCTGTGCTCTCAGGGTTGTTGGATTGAGGCCCAAGTCTGGCTGTGTGCTCAGCGCAGAGTCTGCTTGTCCCTTTCCCTCTGCTCCTCCCTCCACTTGTGCTCGATCGCTCTCTCTAGAATAAATAAAATCTTAAAAAAACAACACTGCTTAGGTACGTTGTGCTTTTTTTTATTATCATTTAGATCAAATTATTTTCTGAATATTTTTACTTGATATAAAATTCTAGGTTTAAAAAATATTTTTTTCCTTTATTGTCATTGCTTTATGGCTTTTTTCTCTAGTTGTCCTTGGTTTCCCTGTTGTAATGTGTCTTCCTTTTTCTTTGATTGCTTTTAATAAAGAACTTTTAAGGGTTCATCATTGAGATTATGTAATAGCTGATGTTTATCCTACTTTGGCTTGATTTTCTTCGATCTTTGAATTCATATATTCATCAATTTAAAAAAATTTTTGGTTATTAAGATACTTTTCATAAGTGACTAAGGTTTTCTTTCATGCTTTTTTTGTATGCTTCCATTGGGATAGTTTTTATTGCAACATCTTCAAGGCTTCCAGTCTTTTCTTTTGTAATATATAATTTACTGTTAAGCTTATCTAGTGAATTTTTATTTCATAGTCTTTGTTTTTTTAGTTCTACAAGTTTCATGTTTTTCCTTGGAAGTCACATATATTCATAATAACTATTTTAAGGACCTCATCATATACTAATTATAACATCTTTGTCATGTCTGGGTCTGTTTCTACTAATTTTTCTCCTTTGTAGCATTCAGATTCGGGCAACCTCTTTATATTGTAGCCCTAGACTAAGGAAACAGATTTTGCTTGTTTGTTTTTACTACTAAATAGTTTTTCCTCTCTATACCCATTTATCCCACTTTTGAAAAGAGAAGGAAAATACATGATTTACTCAACAGAGTAAATCTAATTTGAGCAATAAATTAAAATGGGCTGTTCTCTGAGACACGATGTAATTTTTTTTATTTTCTATTTTTTTGGTGTACAATTTTCCTGGTGATGATACTTGCTGTAATTCTTATTTCTGATGACTAAACAAAACCATTTTGGAGTTCCAACAAAATACACTAATAGTCCTAAGATAATTCTAAGATACCATCTTTTGCAAACAAATGACAGCCTTTCCTGAACCGGTTTGGAGGCTGATGGGCTGCGTGTTACTTCAGAAGTTTCTGATTTAAGAGGGGGTGCAGTTAAGCGGGTTCTACAGGCTTTTTGGTATAATAAAATATTTGAGTAATTCACACTCTCCTAAATGTATATAATATGCATTAGGAACTTTTAGGAGCTTTAACCTAAATTAAATTCCTGAGTGTTGTGAATGTTTTAAGGATGTTTCTTATGAAAGTTTTGTCCAGATCGATAGGTTGTATGATTGGAAAAAGAGCCCTGACTCCGACGTAGCTGCCACTTTAAAGAAGCAGAAAAAGAACACGAAAGATGAATTTGAGGAGCGCGCAAAGGCTATCATTGTGGAATTTGCACAGCAGGTAAGAAAGCTTTCCCTTCTCAATGACGAGTCTCTGTCATAGAATATTTCTTCCTTTTGTTCTGTTGTCCTTATAATGAAGCCAGCAGTTTCACTAATGCTGGTTCTGTTCCCTTATTGATGGCAAGTAGTGTGCTCCATTCTTTCCCCTTATCCCTTTTTTCTTTTTAAATTAGCTAATATTTCAAAGATCTGTCTTTGTAGTCTGAATGTTTAAATTTAAAAAATAAAGTTGACTTGGAGGCGCACCTGGGTGGCTCAGTCGGTTAGTGTCTAACTCTTGATTTCGGCTCAGGTTATGATCTCAGGGTCGTGAGATGGAGCCTTGTGTCAGGCTCTGTGCTCAGTGGGGAGTCTGCTTGGGGTTCTCTCTCCCTCTGCCCCCCCACCCCTAAAATAAACGAATCTAAAAAAAAAAAAAAGTTGGAAAGAAACCACTTTTCTGTGATACAACTAATACCTACAGGATATGTATGATCTCTTGAGTGTTTTTGAGGAGTTTTGAGGATAAGCCATTTGCTTATCTGTCATGTAATCAGTCATGCTGTCCTGCATACTTCCTTCCACAGCTTGGCCTTTTGGAATGATTTTTTTTTTTAACAGATTTTATTTATTTATTCAACAGAGATAGAGACAGCCAGCGAGAGAGGGAACAGAAGCAGGGGAGTGGGAGAGGAAGAAGCAGGCTCATAGCGGAGGAGCCTGATGTGGGGCTCGATCCCATAACGCTGGGATCACGCCCTGAGCCGAAGGCAGACGCTTAACTGCTGTGCCACCCAGGCGCCCCATGGAATGATTTTGCTTTTTATGTCTCTAGGGTTTAAATGCAGCTTTGTTTTATGAGAATAAGGATCCCCGTACTTTTGTGTCCTTGGTACCTACCTCTGCGCATACTGGTGATGGCATGGGAAGCCTGATCTACCTTCTTGTCGAGTTAACTCAAACGATGTTGAGCAAGAGACTTGCACACTGTGAGGAGCTAAGAGCACAGGTTATGGAGGTAATTAAGTTGATTTTCCTTTTTGCCTTTAACAGTTGAGTTCTTGGGTGTGGATGTCTTCTGCTGTTAGATTCAGTCAACATAGTGTAGCGTCTCTCTGACTCCCTTTATATACTAATGTCTCTCAGGTTAAGGCTCTCCCAGGAATGGGCACCACTATAGATGTGATACTGATCAATGGGCGTTTGAAGGAAGGAGATACAATTATTGTTCCTGGAGTAGAAGGGCCCATTGTAACTCAGATTCGAGGCCTCCTATTACCTCCTCCAATGAAGGAATTACGGGTGAAGGTAAGCCTAGGTGGTAAGTGTTGACACATGGGACATGTATGTACAGTGTGTATGAGTTCTGTTGAGGTCACTTCTTCACTCCGAGAGCTGCTTGGCTTAATATGCGTTCGCTCCTCATCCCCTGTTAGATGTCTTCATGCAGAAGGGATCATCTGTCAGAATGGAGATGCGTGCGGATTCTTATTTATCATCGAGGGTGTCCATGAGAACTGAAGTGTATTGTTTTGGTTCTACACTGCTAACTAGTTTTTTATTAACATTTTTGATTATGAAATAAAACAAATACAGAAAACTACACAAAACATGGAGGAAAAGTTCAACAAATTTTTAGGAAGCAAACTGTTGAAACCCCAGAAGCCTGTATGTCTCTCATGGATGTTAGCCACCCCCACACCTTCCTAAAAGTTAACCGTGCTTCCATTTTTATGATAGTAACTAATATCCTTTTTAAAAAAATAGTTATAATACCTGAGTGTATGCCCCTAAAAAATATATATGGACTTCATATAAATGGAGTCATTCTCATTTCCATTGATTGTATCTGGCTTCTTTTAAATTAAAAAGAAATAAAGAAAAAGCTCGAGATTTACCCATGTTGTTGCATATACCTGTAGTGCATTTTTCTTGTGTGATATTCTATGGCAGGAATATATCATGGTTTATTTATCTGTTCTCTTGTTGATGGCAAGCATAGGGTATCTCCAGCTTTTAAATTTTTGGTATTAGCAACAGTGCTGTTGCTTTGAACAATTTTGTATTATCTCTTGGTGCAGTTGTGCAAGTTTCTGCAGGTATGTGCCTAGGAGTGACTTGCCGAGTCCTCACTTATGCTCAGCTCCAGTTTTACTGAATAAGGCCACACTGTTGTTCACAGTGAGTCCAACAAGTTACACTTGCACCTGCAGTATATTTAGAAATATTTTATTTATGAAATATTTATGAAATAATGAAGTATTTTCATTATTTCACGTCTTTTAGCTCTTTGATGCTGTCAGATTTTTAAATTTTCCCATGTGGTAGCTCATTGTTGTTTCATTTGGTACTTGCCTGATAGAAATATGGTTGGCCATTCTTTTGTATGTTGATTAGCCACTGAAGTTCACTCCTTTGTGAACTGTCCCTGTGTCCAGCACTCTGTCTGGATTAGTCATGGGAGTGGTCTGTCCAGTCAGGAGATGGGTCTGTTAGTGGCTCATACCCATCGCAGCATCTTCTACTCTGTGACTTGCCTGTTTACTTTTTCTTTGGTATCTTAAGAAACAAGTGTTTAATTTTAATGTTGAAATTATCAGTCTTTTGTGTTTATTGATTTTTGTGTCTACTTTAAGAAAACTCTTCCTACCCCACGGTCATGAAAATACTGTGTCTCACATCATCTCCTACTCCTAACCACTTTTCAAGTAAATGTGGAACAAATCCTCTGATCTCTACAGAACCAGTATGAAAAGCATAAAGAAGTAGAAGCAGCTCAGGGGGTCAAGATTCTTGGAAAAGACCTAGAGAAGACATTGGCTGGTCTGCCTCTCCTGGTAGCTTATAAAGAAGATGAAATCCCAGTTCTTAAAGTAAGTTACTTAAAATTTTTGTTTCCTCCCGAGCTGTAGTGATGAATGAAGTGGGCCCCTCTGTCTTTGTGAAGCCTTACCTGGTGGCTCATAGCAAACAGATCATGCTTTTACATTACTTCAGTTTGCACAGTCCTCTGAATTAGCGTAAGTAATATTTATATACACTAGAATTCTAAAATACACATTTTATTTAAGTAAAAAATGAATCAAAAGCCCAGAAGTTTTTGTTCATGTTTTTAGATAACTGAATATGCAGACAGAACTCAAGAAAATCTTACAAGAAGTAGGAGTCCTTTTTAAAGCTTGTGTGCCTGTCTTAGGAGCAGATGCCCACTGGAGTCCAGCATAGTTTCCCAAAAGCAAACTCTGAGTTTGCATACTCACTTGCCAAAGAGAGGAGGGCACTCTTCCGAGCACATTGGCTCATCTTGTATCCTGGGTCTACTGTTACTCCTCAGACGGTACCAGGTCACCGCCATCAGGGAATTGGCCACCTGAGGGCCAGTGAGAAGAAGGCAGGCATCCCTCTTTGGCCAGTCCCAACTGCATCCTTCACGGCTTGGACATGGCTGTCCTGCTTATTCCTGGGGGAAATCTCTTCATCTCTAAAGCAGCAGTGGCAGAGGAAAAGGACGCCGAGGTTAGGGCCTTTCAGTGAAGGCAGTCAAGCAGACCCTGTGGGCTACCATCATACGTTACATTGATGTAATCCTTTTAATTTTGAAAAGATTCTTCTCGTTTCATTCTGCTCAGCCATCTGAGCAGCCATTTGCCAAGTACAGCAGAGGTTAAACAGGTTTCAGCATTAGTAAATATAAGACAAAGGTGAAGTGTGGGACACAGCTCGAATTCGGCCCCCGAATCTCCTCCTCCTTTCCTGCACAAGTTCTGCTGCGCCTTAGGCTTTCTCTGCCTTGGCTTCATATTTTCATATGAATACTTAATTAAAAAGAGAAACACAGTTTAAGTCTAGGCCATTGCTGATAGAGATGTATTTACAACCTGGTCAAATGTAATTTCTTTTCAAGGACGAGTTGATCCATGAGTTAAAGCAGACGCTAAATGCTATCAAGTTGGAAGAAAAAGGAGTCTATGTCCAGGCATCTACACTGGGATCTTTGGAAGCTCTACTTGAATTTCTAAAAACCTCAGAAGTGCCCGTAAGTAATCCTGTCCGACTCCACAAGAGTACAGATAGTCATGGTTTGTGGTGCTGTTTCTTTTACCTGAAGCACAGGCAGTTAAGCTCAGAAACTCCTTTTCTACAGTATGCAGGAATTAACATTGGTCCGGTCCATAAAAAAGATGTTATGAAGGCTTCAGTGATGCTGGAACATGATCCCCAGTAAGTAGTTTTTCTTCTGCTGTGCAGGCTTTCCTATTGCCTGTCCTTCATGACGTTTCACCGAATGATCTTTATTGTGTTTGAACCTTTCAGGTATGCAGTAATTTTGGCCTTTGACGTGAGAATTGAACGGGATGCACAAGAAATGGCTGATAGTTTAGGAGTTCGAATTTTTAGTGCAGAAATTATTTATCATTTATTTGATGCCTTTACGAAATATAGACAAGACTACAAGAAACAGAAACAAGAAGAATTTAAGTAAGTTGGTGATTTTACTTACTTTGGGTGTTTGGTAATGAAGTTCATTGAGAATTACCAAATACAGCTTTCTCCCGCTGTCCTGAAAGTGAAGCGCTCCTGGGAAACCTTCTGTTAGCCGAAATGTCATAACGTGAAGCAGCAATTACCATTAATTTATATGAGAAAGTTTTGGAGCACTCCCAGGCCCAAACAATAAACACGATAAATCAGGGCGAAGCCCAGATGCTCACAGACACAGCTCACAGCTCTGGCGGCGTGACACCGACATGCTGAGTGTGGTCCCTGGGGAGAAGCTTGGCGGGGCCACTCTGCTTGGGGTGCCTGCTGCCTCTTAATGGCTCACTGCAAAACAAATGCTAAACATTTTTGCTTTTCGCTTCTTTTCATAAGAGCAAAATCCTCCTCTTTTGGTTAGGGAAAGCAGGTACTAACGTAGGTCTTTTTTAAAAAGGAAGGTGGCGTCAGGCGAACTTTAGACATGTGGGGGATACCTGTACCAGAAAGGTGTGTGGACAGTAGAAGCATGGCATTTGCTCATCCAGGAGAGGCTGCATCCTGAAGTAATGTATTAAAAACCATAAATTCTGTCCATCTGGGGCATTCCAGCAGTGTGTTAACAAATCCTCTGTAGCCTTTCGGTTTTTAATTTTAAAATTGCTGGGTCTCATTAATTGGCGAGGAGTTGCTAACATCCTCTTGCTGGAGTTTCTTATCTGCGATTACATGGGAGGGAGGGACCAAAGTGAGAATGGGCACGGTGCGGAACTGAAATGAGGCGAGGTGTTCCATGGGGAGCTTGCTCCTCCCGCTGACCTCACAGCTTGCCCTGTGTAGGTGGCATCACTGCAGGGCCTAGACGAGTCAGCAGTGACCCTGACCAGGTTCCCCCTCCTCTTGGAGCTCAGGCCAGACAAGCAGTGAACACAGGAGAAGTAGGGTAAGGGCTTCAAAGCAGGGCAGAGCAGGGAAGGCCTAAATCAGGAGGAGAGCCGTGACAAGCAGTATGGTCCGGGGCCGCAGCTCAGCTCTGCAGGGCTCCCGTTCAAGTAGAGATCTAGAGGGAACGAGGTGAGCTGGCCGGACACACGGGGAGTTGTCCGGGCAGAAGGGCAGCACTGGGAGGCAGCCACGTTGGATCTGACAGAGAGCAGGAGGAGATGGGGTCAGAAAAGTTGGTGGCACTCTGTAGGCCCTGGGGAGGATCTTAGGGAGGCAGCGAGGAGTCTTCTCAGGCTCCCAGTGTTCCAGGCAAGACATGAGGATGGCTCAGACTGTAGGGAGTGATGGCTCAAATTGGGGTACGTATTTAAAGTAGAATTGCCAGGTGAGTATTAGAATTTAGATTGGGATATGCTCGCTTAAATTCATGAAACCCGAAGTGAAAAGACGTAGTTACAGAAGACTGCTAGACACTGTGAAAACACTTGAAGCACATGCTCTATAAGCAGAGTAGTAGCCTTTTGGATCACCTGATTTGGGAACGTGGTACGGAGAAGGTGGCTGTGGTTCGATGCCTGTGTGGTCCCTAGAGTAGACTGCCCGTGTGCCTGACTCTGGGTCCCATCAAGGTTCCAAGCTCCATCTAAATTTAGGGGCAGGGCTCAGTGCCCCTGTGATGTGGCTTCTTTAAGACTTGGGAATAACAGCGTGGATGGAGGGAGGGGAAGAGGAGGGTGAGCGGATGAAGCACTCCGGGCAGGTGGCCTGGCCCGGAGCAGACACCACGGAGGGCTGTCCACGGCGTCCATCCTGCTCTTCCGGCCCCGCCTGGGGAGTGCTGCTTTTATCCAACAGGAGAAGCCTTACTCACTTGTATTTGTTTCTTTAATGTTTAAGTGGTTTTGTCAGCTTCAAAATTTTTGGGTTTTCTTTTTTCCTTTTAGGCACATAGCAGTATTTCCCTGCAAGATGAAAATCCTCCCCCAGTATATTTTTAATTCTCGAGACCCAATAGTGATGGGAGTGACTGTGGAAGCAGGTCAGGTGAAACAGGGGACACCCATGTGCGTCCCTAGCAAAAATGTAAGTTTGGGTTGTACTTTCAAAACAAGTGTGGTCTCTTAAAGGAATAAAATGGGGAGTCCAGGAGTGGTGACGACAAGCAGAGCTTGTCACCTTCTGTGATTTATACCGTAGTAAGGAGCGCTAGTGTGGATTCTTAGTACCAGGGGTGGATCGGTGCTTCAGCAAATGAAAGGGGCAAGGTACTTGGAAATATTACCCTTTTAAAAATTTTTTTTGAAGTTTCAAGCCTGGGGAGAAGTTTAAAGAATAAAATAATGACCACCCATATTCCTTTCCTCGAGATTAGCATCTACCTAAGAAAAATTAACAGTTAATGTTCTCTGATTTATGGTTCTCATTCACATTTCCCCAACTTCCCACGTGTCCTTCATAGTGCCATCTGCTGCCCTGGTCCAGGATTCCTTCACGGTGCATTGCATTTGGTTATTATGGGTTTTAGTCCAAATAGGACCAGGCCCCATCCTTTCTGGAGAGTCCAGTTGTTTTGCAGATTATTTCTCAACTTGGATTTGTCTGATTGTTTCCTCCTCACTAGATGGAAGTTATAGTTATTGAAACGGATACTGTATGCACAGGTGCTCCCAGCTGCCTCCTGCCCCATCGCACAGGCTTTCTTACTGTGGGGATGCCATGTTCGTGTCCTGGGGAAGGTGCTGTTGGCTCAGCAGTGCTGTTAGAAACACATCTTTCTCCCTTTATAATTACTATGTAATCTCTGGGGCACTTTTGAGTACCTGTAAATATTGTTTCAACAGCCTTTATCCCGATAGATTTATAATTGGTAGTCCTTGCCTAAGGCAGTTTCACAATGTTGGTAACATTGTGATCCGCCCCCCATACTTTTGTAAAGAACCTTCCTCCCCCGTGAACTTTTCATTAACTTATACACACTCCCTTTTAAAAAAATTTGATGTTATATTCCATTACCAGCATCCATTCTGATCAGTGGGAGCCCATTTGAGCTGGTTACTTCAGCACCTGGAGCATTTTCTTCCTTTCTGGTGCAGGAAGATGCTCCAGGCTCATGTAGGACTTTCCCTGCCCCAGACTTGGTTCCTTTAGTGGGAAATGGCACTTAGAAGTCATCTGAGCACTAGGACTTGGTGCTTCTAGGAGTTGTTGCTTTTGTACCATTTCATTGGACTGAGATGGGACTTTTGCTTGCCGCAGTTATCCGGTGTGGCTTTGGCCACACCAAGCACTCCTCGTTTTCACTCTTACTCTCCCGTAGCTCTTGACAGGGCAGGCCGCGGGGTGGTTTTCTCCTGCACTGTAACTGAGCTCAGGTTGCCCACCGTTCTCATCCTCTAACCTCGGCTTCCAGGGCCCCACATCATGCGTCCCTGGGTGCCATCCTGACTTAATCCCCTCGCTCACCATTCTGACCACTCGAAGCTCATTTCTGATTGAGAAGGTTTGTGCCTGCCACTCCCTCTTACTATGTCGTGTGCAAGAGCAGAGCAGAAATAGTAAGCCACACTGGATTGACAGGGCCCTTTCCAAGTTGTCTAAAGCCGACGAGTGACCTCCTTCACAGGCCATCTCGTGAAGGGCAGAGGGGATGTGGTGATGTCATTCCCTAGCTTCCCAATGAGAAAATGACACTGTGACGAGTGAAGAAGGGTCACCAAGCCAAGGCTTTTCAGCTGGCTCTTTGGCTCCAGCTTTTATTGCCGCTGTGCATTTGCGGTGCGTGTGACTGGCAGGGTTCCTCTGCTTACGCTGTACTTCCTATTTCACAGTTTGTTGACATTGGAATAGTAACAAGTATTGAAATAAACCATAAACAAGTGGATGTTGCAAAAAAAGGACAAGAAGTCTGTGTCAAAATAGAACCTATCCCTGGTGAATCTCCCAAAATGTATGGAAGACATTTTGAAGCTACAGACATTCTTGTCAGTAAGGTAAGTGTCTCCTAGAAGTGGCCCATTTTAAGAAAGGGGGGGGGTCTGGTTACCTTTACGCGGTAGCTCTGAGGGCTGGAAGTTTGAACTTTCACAGTCTGAGAGGACTGGATTCTTCCTTAAGACACATCTGTGATACGGCCTTGTCTTTGTTGAGGAAGGGGCCTCCTCACAGAGGGTGCCCGCCGGGACCTGCAGAGATTCTGCTACTCTTAAAAGGCGGACAAGCACTGCACTTGTATTTTGGCTAAGGTTTCTCTTTAATGAGCAGTAGCCGATGACAGGCATGGCCCATGTGCTTGGGGGGGGGGGGGCATGTGGTTGTTACACTGTTGTTGACCCTGTTTGTGCCTCGGGCTTGCAGATCAGCCGGCAGTCCATCGATGCCCTCAAAGACTGGTTCAGAGATGAGATGCAGAAGAGCGATTGGCAGCTTATTGTGGAGCTGAAGAAAGTATTTGAAATCATCTAATTTTTCCACATGGGGCAGGAATTGGAATAAATGCAATATTATGTTGTAAAATCACCAAGAAAAACCAGACAAAAATGGAACGGATGTATCTGGACACTGATGAACTTAAGTATGGAAGGAAAAAAATAGGTGTATAAAATGTTTTCCATGAGAAACCAAGAAACTTACACTGGTTTGACAGTGGTCGATTACATGTCCCCACAGTTCCAACGTGCCTGTTCACCTGCCCCCTCCTTTCCCAACCCTTCTCTACTGGCTGCTGTTTTAAAGTTTGCCCTAACCCAAATTTGGATTTTTATTACAGATCTAAAGCTCTTTCAATTTTATACTGATTAAATCAGTACTGCAGTATTTGATTAACGAAGCTTCTGCAGATTTTGTGATTCTTGGGACTTTTTTGATGTAAGAAATACTTATTTATGCATATCCCTTCCCACAGTGATTTTTTTTTCCCCAGCATTCTGCCATATGCCCTTAGGAATTTTTTAAAATAGAAAATTAGGCACTCTGATCTCTGCTTTGTGTGAAACCATGGTGTAAAGCATAGCCGGCTGCTATTTACTGCTTGTATAGTCCTGGGAGTCCACTGTAATCAGCACAATTCTGAACTACCAATAAAGAAAACAGACATCCACCAGCGAGCTCTGTTAGGCGTCCATGCTAGCGTAGCTGCTGTCCGTAAGTCCTCAGCTTCGGTGTCATACCTCGTGTGCCAGCACAAGTTAGCGTTAGCATTTTTGTACATCAGTCTTGGGCTAGTTTGTCCTAGAAAAATCGTATGATGCATACGTTTCCTGATGGGGCAGTCAGGGCCGACTGTTTGGGCTTGGCTTGGTACTCCTCTGAGTTGTTGCAGAGACACCATGACTCCCTGATAGCAGTAATTGGATTTTAGCTAGTTTTCCTGAAGAACATGGAACGTCCACGTGAAAATATCTTTTTTTTCCCCACTATGAGAATTCTGTTAGTGTGAGATGAATACTGGTAACAGAGCTCTAGTGTCAGACTGACTACCTGTTTATAGCACAGTGCTGAAGGCAGTGAGGTGTGTGTTTGAAGATGTCCCCAAGTATTCACTGGCATAGGATTATAAATTGTGTTTTGAAGTATTACGGTATAACCTAGCCTAGAAAAAAAACCACTTTATGTACATTTGAACATCCGTACCATTCTTCACTACTACTGAAGTTTCTCAAGGGACGGTAGAGGCAGAGACAATACCGCTAAGCCATCTGTGGGACATAATTTTCCCAGGGAAAAACTTTTAATATTCAATGATGTGTGTGTTCTAATTTAAAATAAGTAAAGATTTTCTTAACATGCTCCTGTGTTCATGCTTGGGGACAAGAGTGATAAGATTATTTAGAAGCTTTACCCGGAACAAGCAGAATCCCAGTCTGGGACCTCTCAGGAATTTCAAAGCTTAGCATGGGGCCTATTAACAGTCCGGCTTGTAGGTCTCCTCAGCCTTTAAATATAATAAACAGTGCAGGATTTGCTTCCTAAAGGATTCACAAAAAGGAGCCTGTACAAAATATACATACAGTTCTTTATTAAACAACTGTAAACACTTCACTGTAAAAATCCATAAAACTTTATAAACAAACATTTTGTAAATAGAATCTATACTACAGTAAAAGAACACAATTATTTACATGCAATACTGACAAATTTGGCACTTATTGAAAAGAAATGTACAAAACACTTGCTTAAAAAGAAATGTAAAATTATAAAAACTCCAAGCATTACTACCATGCACTTTGCAAATACCTCACAAGCACTTATGGCACAGCGAGCGGAGAGCACCAGGCTCCCTGGTGAGATTCATGTAACTTTTAATGTGCTTCCGTAAGTTTGTTGTAAAACCACCTGAACATTGTCAAGAATAAAGTCAAATGCCATGTTCCAAACCGATTCCACCGACTGCTGCATCAACCTAAAAGGTGGGTTAAGAAAAAACATCAGGTAAGACTGACTTCTCCCACAAGGATCAGCTGAACATGTATCGTTAGGGTTTTAAACTATATAAATCTCGAGGGGAACAACGATCTTTTGATCGTAGTGTGATATTCAAAATGAAGGGTACCCCCCTTTTCACGGACTCCATGTTAACGGCTTGTGCCGCCGCGTAAAAGCTGCTCTGAGCCTCCCCGCGAGCAGCTGTGTGAGATGCCCCATCTTATCCTTTTGATAAAAGTATCGAATAATTACCTTTTCATGTACTTTATAACTAGGTCCAGTTTTTCCAAATCTTTTTCCTCTATCAGATCAGTACAGTATTTCACAACTTGCAGAATGTCTTCTTCCATTGGATCTAGAGAAGGGGGAAAACCTCACATAAGGACCAGCCTCCTGAAGAAGGCAGGCCGCCAGCTGCAGGCATAAAGGAGACCCCGTTTCTCTAACGATCCACTGACTCACAGCCGTCCAACACAGGGTGTATGGTCTGGAGCCTTTCACAGCCCCACAGTTCTCAAAGGTTAGAGGGTGGCTGGGTTCAGCCTACCAGATTTAGAAAAATGAGTTCCATTTCTACGATGAGTCTGTTCCTGTTCTAAAACCCTAGAACCACCGCGTCTCAGTCTGCGGCTGTGCCGCTGGCCAAGCCAACCTGAAATGGTAGTTATCCATTCCTTGAGCAAGGTCTTCACATCACTGAATTCGACAGCTCCTGCTAGGTTGGGTGCCGGGGGTCTCCCGCAGCCAGCCGGCTCCGGCTGCGAACCAGAAAGGCCTGGCACACCTGAAGTGGAAGCAGAGAGTTCTCCCTGTTAAAGAAAACAAACGATAAAAAGTGCTATATTTACATAACAGCAAGTATGTTAAGATCTGATCAAAGAAAAGGTCGAACTTTGAAAAATATTACCAGAGGTTTCTCAGGAGCAGGACCTTCATGTTTTAGAAACCCATCTATCAGCTTCTGCGGACTCCCGCACGCCCCGGGCAGAGTTTTCACAGGACTGTTCAGCAACTTGTTTTTCAAAGGACTCTGAATCTTTTTGGGGGGACTGATGGGACTTTTTTTCTTGTTTCGTTTCCTTTCTTTCACTGCTGCTGGTTTTAGCTGACGGAACAGATTCTTTGGCACTAGAAGAATATGAACATGAGATCTTGAACAGAACATGTCTGGACAGTACCACGAGTTCTCTTTCCTCCTCAAGTACAACCCCCACGCGTGCGCACGCGCATCCCGACGCAGGCCCCCGACGCAGGCCCCGGAGCCAGACCGCGCGGGGGGCAGTACTCGGCCGCAGGCGCGGGCTCCAGGACGCCCCCTGCCGGTGCGCGCTTCCTACAAGGTGCTCCGTGAGGGCGGTGGGGGAACTGCGTAGGGATTAACTGGAAATTCAACAGCTGAAGTACAAGGGTTCAGGTAGAACCTTCGGATCTTGATTTTGTTTTAAACCCACACTCTGATGTATCCATCCTAACAAGTACTCAAAAAACTTCTGGTAATAATTCAGACAAATTTTGCTGAAGTGAAGGTGTTTTTAAGTCAAGAAGCTGCAGGCACAAAGGCAGCTAGCGCCGTGCAACATTTACCCGTGTCGTATGCTCGTTCCGCTCCAATAAAAAGAGCTCTCGGCATGACCGGCAGCTCGGCGATGGCCGAACGTGCTACAGTGATCACGGCCTACAACGGGCTCCTTTCTCATCTTCAGTTGTGGCACCAGCCCCCTCCCGGCTTACCTGCCGCGGCGGCCGGCTGCTGGTGAGCGGCGTTCTCTCCCTGCCTTTGTCTTTGATCGTATGCGGCCTTCAGCTCCTTCTGAAGCTCGGCAGGAAGGGCAGCAAACACCTCGGGGTCCACCTAGCGGAAATGACAAGGTTCAAAGTCAAACCTGAGTTGATGCTGTTTTTTACAAAACAGATTTGTTTTCAAATCATGCTTTTCTGATCTGTATGAATTCTTAATAGGTCCTCAATATTAAAGCTCATTGTATCCTCACAAAGTTTTTGGGTAAGAATCAGAAAATTTGGGGTTAAGAACTGACTTAAAACCACTGTAGAACCATCAGGGCAAGCAGCACTAGAAATCAGGCTCATTTGCAATGTTTTTTTTTTTTTTTTTTAAACACTAAGCTTAGACTCTGTTATTGTCTCTCATCTAGGATTCCACATCTTCACCCAGTTATTTGAAGTGTGGCCCAATGGTCATCCCTGGCCAAGAAAACAGAAGCCAGAATGTGTTTCTGTTTTACTCCTGGGTGGAGATTTCAAGCACCCACATACCACATCCTCCCTCTCTTCTGCCAGTCTGGGTCCTTCAGACGATGTAGAAATGAGCCAATCCCTCCGCCCCCAGTGGATACTGTCTAAGCTACTGCGAGTTTAGGGTCCAAAGGAAAAGAGGAAATGAGAGAAGCCCTGAGCTGGAGTAGGAAGGGTAAGCATATTTAGGGAAGAAGGTCTCTGATTTAACTTACCTGTGAAAATGCTGGAAGGGCTATGACATTAATTCCTGTGTCACTGTTAGATTCTTGAGGTTCTGGTATTTGTAACAAAACTGTCCCAACTGGTTGTGGCAAAATTCCTGTATTACAGCCATTTACTGGCTCTTTCTTTTTGTCACCATGCAGCTCTCCCTGCTGAACAGCACAGACCTGCTCTACTTGTTCCCGGAGATCAGGTGGAAGTGCTTCTAAAACAGACTGATCCAGCTGTAAAATACCACAGGAGTCTAGAGTTAAAGCGCGCTCAGAGAGGGGACAGGAGAGTTCATGCGACCACTTTCACTTCAGTTTGAACATCCTGGACAATAAAAGGTGCAGAGAAGCAGGCGAGGATCGCTAACCCTCCAAAGCAGCACATTTTTGGAAGGTTTTTGGCCTTCTGCCATCTAAGGCCGAGTAGTAAGACGTGGAGTCTGGAGAGACAAGTGCACGCTACACACTACACACCACACTGGCAGCACCGGCGGATCAGGCGAGTCCAGACTCCCTGCATCTCCCGCAGCTGAGGCAGAGAGGGATCTCAGACCCCACCCAGGCGCAGGGGCCAATGCCCACGGGACAGGTCAAGTTTCAGGAACGGGATAACGGGGTCCTGTTCACCTTTCACACGACAGACCATCTGCCCCCAAATACAAATAATTCTGGCTGACAACACCAAGTTAGAAAAAAGGGATTCTAGAAACTAACTTTTGTGTAGCCTACAAGCCCGATTCCTCTGCGCATCTGTGCACTTCCATTTAGAAACACGGAATCCCGTAAGCTGGGCAGGCTGATGTTCTACTTTGCCAGCGATTATTTCTGGATAACTCACAAGCATCTGGGACCCATGCAAGCGTATCACACTGTCCCTTTCCCAGCCTTAAAGTCAACATGTATGTTTCCTTCAGCCTTACTACTTGGTGGAGCAGAGAAATGGACTTTCCCAATATAGCTTAAAGTGCTATCTTAACCTTACAAGGAGCAAAAGTTCCAACGGTACTCCACATTTACCGCACACACCAACGGAATTACTAGCTCATGTTAGGAAAATCGTTCACTCTACAGAGAGCACTGTTTGCAAATGCTGCAAGAAAAACCTTGAATGTAGGCCCCTACTGATGATCACCAAAGCTGTACTGCTGAATAGAGTTAAATCCGTATGATTACCGCTGCTACAAAGAGGTGAGCTAGCTACTGGTGGCAGTCTGCAGAACGGGCTTTCATCCACGTTCTACAACTTGCAGGAGTCGCACATCTTTGCAAAAGTACCACCTTTCTCCTAACGTGATCTTTCTCATTGGGAATCCAGTAACACTGTGATCCGCCCTTGATCTACCCTGACAAGCAGCCCTCTCCTCGCCCCTTCTTGGCTATGTGGACAACTAAAAACATCATTCCTACTTTGAAACTGCTTTTGAACTCACATCATACTTAGAACTATAAAAATATACCTGGGAAGGTGATGGAACCTCTATACTCAGGTTAAGTCTTGATTTTAAGCTGATGGGAGAATGTAGACCATTCCATTTCCCTGAAGACTCAGCTTTGCTAGTAACAGGATTGACACTTGATGTCAGATGTGTAGAAAAAGATGGCAAGAAAGTGCAATTTCTAGAGGCAGGGGATATTTCCAGATCCATAGCAGCCAGAAATACTGAAAGTATAGAAAATACATAAAATAGCTTCTTCATATCCTTAGGGATGGGATAATATGGATTACTTTAATCCACTGTAAGTAAAACAAACTTATATACTATTGATTCATCATAATCCAGAATGTCAATGTGTTCCCTAAAAAGTAGAGCCATGCCAGACACTTGTTATATTAACTTAAAATGTTCTATTAAACGTATTAGCCTTCCTAAGGATACAGGCAGCACCAACACAAGAACCACACTGATGACCACTGACCTTCCTTGTGCTCCTCTTCTGTGGATTTCTTGGCTTTCTGAACTTGCAAGAGATCGAGGACTGAGTGTGACCCTCCAGGAAAGTGGCCTGATGGAACTGACGGGCGACTGGGGCATGCGGAAGGGTTTGGATTGGTCGGAACCAACTGATTGACTTGAATCCCAACCTAGAACCAGAAGTGAAAATGTGTCTCCAGGAAAACTGAAGCAAGAATATGAATTCAACTATACAAACTTCTCAACTATTCCTTTTTAAAAAGATCTTCTAGGGGCACCTGGGTGGCACAGCGGTTAAGCATCTGCCTTCGGCTCAGGGCGTGATCCCGGCGTTCTGGGATCAAGCCCCACATCAGGCTCTTCTGCTATGAGCCTGCTTCTTCCTCTCCCACTCCCCCTGCTTGTGTTTCCTCTCTCTCTGTGTCGAATAAATAAATTAAAAAAATCTTTAAAAAAATAAAAATAAAAAAAAAAGATCTTCTAGAACCTATTTCTAAAATAAAAGATTAAATGAAAGTATTCAAACAGTCTTCTGATTACAAAAACTACTAACTAGCAGCAAGCAGTTATTCACCTCAATCTTGGGGTATCCAATTCTATCCAAATATACTGCAATCTCTTCAAAATCGTAAAAATCCAAAAAAATGTACTACTTTTATATCCCCACCAAAGTTCTAATCAACCAAGTTTTTAACATAAAAAAAAAAAAAACAAACCTCCATCCATAGGGGGCAGTCTACTTGCAGCCTTACTTCATTTATCATTTTTGTTTAAAATGAAGTACTTCTCAAATAAATGGTGTGGGCGAGGTGGGATGGGCAGTACCCTGGGTACACCACTCCCCAGGTGTCTAGATAACCACAGCCCGCACCACCATAACTTCAGCTTTACTGTAACACTACTGCAAGGAGGAGTTTTAATCGTGTCGGCTTAGTAATTCCTTAATCCATCCGAAAATGCCACACCAAGCCAACAAATGCCTTCCACTCACAAGGGGAGAGACGCACAACGCAGCTACAAAGGTTCATCCTTGAGAAAATTGAGGTTTTTACAGTTTTGACGGCCTCGCACCTACATGTCCCAAAGGCACGTTCTATGCTTGTGGTAAAGGCTCTCTTCTAGAGCGTCCACAGGCATCAGAATGAATTCGGCTAAAAAGGACCTTAAAGGTACAAGAATTATTTGCAGTTTTATACTCCTCACAGTCCCATCTACTTCTATGGGAGTGAGAACAGGAAGCAAGATAATGTAGGTAAAATAAGCCCTTGGTTAATTAAAAGATAATATAAAAATTTAAGATAACAAAATTATTCTAGGCAGAAAAAGAGCTTTCAGAACAAACTGACTCTCTGCTGAAAAATAAGATGAGGTCAGATGAGAAAGTCAAGAATTTTTCAGTTTCTATTCTCCTGGTATTATCTCAAAGAAGCTGAAAATGTACACATAAACCCACTACCCACCCCATGACCATTCTTGGAGCAAGGCTTAAATGAGAACACTGCAGAAAGTCAGAATTTTAAAATGTTGCATACTTACCCCTCTCATATCCGATATATTTAGTTTCATTGTATGAAACATGTTTAGTGTAGCTTTTCCAATTATCTTTGCACTGTCTGTTGCCTGGTCGAGAGTTACAGTCCTGTAAAGTGATAGAATTAACTTTTTTAAAGGAACAAAAGCTACATCCCATATACATTCACTAGTACCTCACAGGTACTGAGCAGTTTAAAGAGGTATAGGAAAGTTGTAAAGAAAGTTATAAAAAAGTTTAAATAATTAAGTACTAAATACAATCCTTGAAAAGGAATGAGATAGGCTTCCTTCAAGGAAGCCAGGAATAACAAATTATTTACACTGACAGCAAGGAGTAATAGAAAAACCATACAGAACACCGGGACTTTGAGATACAAACTAATGAAGACCTGGCCAACTGAAAATAAGTTGGAAAAAATTATTTAGAAAGATGTATTTTAGTGAATGTGTATATATACAAATAACACGCATATTATGTTGCAACTAAAGCGTGAATGTAAATACAATGTTTGAGATTCCAAGAGAAATACTAGATTCCAAGATTATCCATGTTGAGGTATGAAAGAAAGATGAATCCCCCTGTGTTTTAGTTCTTGACTGTTATTATGTTTGAAGTAAAGCCACTGAATAATTTCAACATGTGACTATGTGCATGACAATTCTCGGAGGCTCCAGAAATCAACAAACATGTGGCAGCTGTGACAAAAGAAATATGGTGGCACCCTGTCTAAAACCCAGCGGGACTAAAGTACACAATTCTTAGATCTTTAAGAATTCTTGAAGGAGGACGGGAGACTGCCAGCACTATTAGGTGCTAAAAACTATTTTTATTGTATTTACTTTCTCAATACGTGAGGACATTATGTACATCCATGAAAGGTACCAGTATTTTTAAGGAAACCATTTTCAAAATATTTCCATTGATTTGTTGCCTTAATTAAGTTTATTTCACACAAATAAATACAGAAGAACTTAAAAGCAAGACTTTTAGTGGACCATGGTAGTTTAAATGTGTTTACCTTCTTATCTTTCCAGAATACCACTAAACTGTCTTGAAATGATTTCAAGTAGCATAGACTCTTAAAAAATAGAAACGAGGCGATAAGAGTAGAGGAAAAATGGCAACCGTAATTTACAAGACTGAGAGCAAATCAGACAATGGTAAGTTACCAACTATGCCTGCTATGCCTAAAGGCACCAGCTTGAGATAAGTCAATTTATGCTACAGAACCTCAGAAATGCTCCATGGTTAGAGGTGTCAGGTGCCAACGAAGGGGGTGAGAAGGGGCGGAGAACGTGCATGTGTGGCCAATAGAGGGACAGCCCCTCCTCTGTGAGATGTACTATACCTGGCACGTCAATGCTGAGAGCTAGGAGAATCATACATGGCCAAGGGGAGGGTGGTACCCCCCTCGAAAGGACCTACACTCTTCCCACCCAGACTGGTCTTCCTATTGAGTAACTACAAAGCTAGCTGCCACCTTCACATCTGCTCACTGCAGGCAGGAGACGGGAAGATCTCTCGTGGGGCCAACTGACAAGCATAACAGCAAAGACCACAGATACATACAGGTGTGGTAGCCAAAGACCAAGCCCCTCAACTGCTCGTCTGTGGTGAAGCCCACTGGTCCACATGTCCTACTACGAATCCAGAGGTTCCAAATAAAATTTCAGAAGTTCATATATGAACAGAAAGCCACGACCTATCAGACAGATGGCTGAAGAAAACCTCTAATATAAAAGCAATCAAAAGAAAGAAGGAATGGGGAGAAACAAGTGACAAAGGGAACGGAAGAATATTTAAGAGATAAGAGAGAATATGGCATCTGTGAAATAACATATTTATTTTTAAATGTCCCCAAAATAAAAATACTCAGAAGTTTAGAATGTTGGTAGAAGTAAAAAATTAATATTGATGAAGTATCTGGCACAAAAACAAAGACCAAATAAAATTCTGGAACCGCTGGGACACCTGGGTGGCTCAGTCGGTGAAGCGTCTGCCTTCGGCTCAGGTCATGATCCTAGGGCCTGGGATCGAGTCCCAGGTTGGACTCCCTGCTCAGCGGGGGGTCTTCTTGTCCCTTTCCCTCTGCCCCTCCCCCAGCTTGTGCTCTCTGGCTTGCTCTGTCAAGTAAATAAATAAAATCTTTTAAAAAAAAAAGAATAGGCAATCAAAAGAGCACTGAGCTTCTCAAGAGTAATCCTGAAAAAAAGATGACAATGGAGTCTTTAAGTGAGGAAAAATGATTTCTAACTATGACTTTTAAGTCAGCAAAACTACTGAGCACGAGGACAGACAGGTTCAAAACAATTTACACCCATGCATTCTTTCTCACTAGATACTAGGAGAAGGAGACAAGGGATCCAGGAAAACAAGGATCCTACACAGGTCACAGAGAAGGGACACCCCTTGACTCCCACTCTGCAGTACGCTGCCAACTAATCCGGATTGCAGTGGCACGCTGGAGGGCCCCGAGACAGCGCTCCGAGAAAAAAGATCAAACAGGTGATTAACTGGTGTACTGAAACACACTCGGAGGGAATTTGGGGATAAAACTCAGTGGCGAATTCACAAAAAAGCCAACGAACAAAACTAGACGCTCAGTAACTCCAGGACAAATTCCACACAAAAGGGAATGTGGTCGTGGCGGACTCTACTGACCACGTGCCGCGCGCCCACGGCCGCCCTCCCGGAACAGCGCCGGGCAAAGGAAATGCACACACGGGGGCAACAGGAATCGGCGGTGGAAAGAAGTCGTGCAAGGGACTGTGTGTGCAGGAGTATAACATTCAAATTGAAAACACATATATACAAAAGAACGCCAAGGTGGGAAAATTCTTTCCCCAAAGGAGAACTGTTAAAAGAAAACTTTTCCTATGTCATAATCAAGCCACAGATCTTGACTTACATACGGCTCTTTGATACGCAGTTTAAAATGCGTCCTTTCCCTTACGGTACTGTAACCTATCAGAGTCTGGGAGGCACAGGATTGCGACGCAGCTTTTGATCAAGGCCAACGACAAGAGGTAACAGAATCCTGGAAAGTGGAGTACCACTTCTGGACCCCGCCCGACAGCACGGCAGCTGGGCCTCCAGCAGGGCCCACGGATGGTTTCTGTAAAGGGCCAGAGAGCAAACCGCTGTGCTTCACGGTCCCCCTCACAGGCTCTGCTCTTCACCAGCTTTTACGTAAGTATCATTCCTGGCTCAAACAAACCACATAAACACAGGCCCCAGGCTGGGTATGGCCCACAGGAAACAGTGTGCCAACCCGGGAAGTAGAGGAAATACTCGGTCACTGGTAGGATATTTCCTAACCCCTCACGTACAGCGTTCCTCACGCAGTTAGAGCACCACCGAAATGTTAGGTGTAAGTTAATGGTTTACAACTCGTCTGCATGTTGGGAACATTTATAAAATTACACTTGTTTTGATTAATCGTGTGCTCTTTAACATTATCATCTTCTCCAAAGTAAGTATGTTAAGGGCACAGTAAAAGGTACACTTGACCACCAGCTACACAGCAGACTGTGAACAGCCCCGTGGTTACTCAACCGAGTCCTCACTTCGTTAGAGATGAACATTGAAATATTTGCGGAAGAAATGACATGGTATCGGAGATTTGCTTCAAAATCACTGGGAAGAAGGGGAGGAAGGGTGCTATTGGAGGAGTTGACAGCAACCACTGGAATCAGGTAACGGGTTCACAGGGGTTCATGCTACTGTTTTTCCGACTTTTAAATGTTCTAAATTTTCCTAATAAAATTGTCTTAAGTTCAGGACAAAAATGGAACAAACACCAACAACAGCAAGCAGATACTGTGTTTACAAAAAGGCTATTATCCTTCAACTGGGGGCCGGGGGAATAAAGTATAATCAATCCTTGTTTTAATGTTAAAATTACATTTTTGGAGTACGTGATTCTCCAACAAGGACTGAATGAAGGCCGATTTTCTTATTAAGATTAGAGGGAGTGAACCCCCAAATATACAGTGCTAAGTAACTATAAGATATTTAAAAACGCATACATGAAAAGAGGAAACTCTACTGCCAGTTCTCTTTCCAAAGAAAAATTACTTCATTTTTGGATGATCCTTCCCATGTATCTTAAATCAAGCCTCAAATTACGTTCCCAGAAAAGGTACTAATAAACTAGATCTGATTTTCCCATAGAAACCATGTGTAAAAAGATCATTCTATTCCAGAGTTAAGGCCTAACAACCAACTTACTATAGAAATGATCACTAACATTGTATTTAACTATCATTTGAAAGACGGGTATATCATAATGTTTATTAAAATAGGTAAATATAACAGTTAAAGATTACCAACTGCATAAAAATATATTTTATAAATATGTTTCACATGTAATTTATAACCCTTGTTTTCATGGTGAACAGGTGTGTGACAAAGCTGGCAGCTGCCTGTGACCAAGAGCAGCCCTCTCAGGACTTCTGGCAACATCACCATACACACAAACTAACTGGTGTGGTTGGCATAAGCTAACCCTTATAAAACCTTTTTTTTTTTTTAAACACACACAATTATGTGTGGCTTTCAGGGTCAGAAGTCTCCACGCTTCCATTAATTTGACATAAAACACAGTGTACTGTTGGTATACAAAATGGTGCACAAAAGTAAGTATTTTCTTTTGGTCACGAACTTTACATGAAGTTTCATATTAGCAGCCCTCACATTAAAAAAAGGGGGGGGCGTTTTAAATGCTTTCTATCAGTTTGCAGAGACTACAGTAACTAATCATTTCAGAAACAGAAGCCATATCTCCCTAAATAAAGTGAATGTCTCATTAAAATCACTTTCTGAATCACGGTGCTGACCTTTCCTTCCAGGACCCTGTTGCCACCCACAACCGTCACCCCATTCCTTCTGTCCATGCACAGAAGCCCACAGTCTGAAGACTCCCTCCGAAGGTCAAGCACACAGGGTCCCGTGACCAGCCGATCCTGAGGGCAGTGACTCAAGGGCAACAGCCTTGGGCTGAGCATCCGATTACATCAAAGCGTAAGATCTTTATTCAGACTCTTCCTTGGTTTTCTTCTTTTTCCTATTAATTGTAATAACCTGCACCGAAATATCAATTAGCCAAACTCCTTTTACACATAAGCTTACCTGGCAACGTTATCACAAATGCCATGGCCTCCAAATTTCGCAGTTTCGATTGGGGCCCCAGGCTTTCGCACCATGACTTTGAGCGTCAGGCGTTTACCCTTCACACCAGCAGCCTCAAGTCGTCGCTGAATTTCTTCTGAAAGATTCAGAAGAAAAGCTTCTGCTTCTTTTGGCTATGGAAAGACAAACAGAAAAACTCCCACATTATTTTCCTATACACCGAACAATTCTCAAGTATTTTCACATTCAAAATCAAACACGGATACTCTTTATAGCCTGCAAGCTGTAGGAACAACAAGAGTGTCAAGTCTTCACTTCAAGCAACAAGAGTCTATGAGCTAGCTGGAGAGATGGGACTAGGCAAAAAGATAAACAACAGTTAAAAAAAAAAAAAAAGGATAGAGCTCGTTAAGAGACTGGTACCTGGGTAAATCTTATTCCATAGTTGATCTCAGCTGAAATAGATTTTCTTTCCTTTTCAGTTCGAACTGGTCTATCATCCAAACCACGGCAGAATCTATAAAGCATCTGACCTGTTTTGGGACCAAATTCTTTTTGGAGTTTTGCCATTGTCATATATTGCAAGTCTCCACAAGTTTTAATTCCCAATGAGGTCAACTTGGATTCCATTGAACGTCCAACTCCTAGAAAAGGGGATATGTATAGTTCTTCAATTCTGCACATAAACCACTGAAAACAATTTAGCAATGTGAAGGAACTATCATTCACCCACAAAACAACTAGTTTCAAATAACCTCCCTTACAATTCTTAAGTGACATAGCTGAAGCACCTCATAGACTAAAGAACTGTTTGGTGCAAGTGTCAGTAGTTATTTCCAGAACCTACTCCTCGATCTGACTCCCGATATCGGGGAACCTTCGCAAATATGTGTAACTACGTAAGTTCTCAGCAGAACGCCATCTTTATTCATTACTGAGTAATATCAAGATTTCTATCCTATTCGCAAAATAAACAAATGAAGTTACAGACGTTTTTACGCGGGCCTACAGTAGGACCTACGTGTGAGGAGACTCACGAGGGTTAGGGTGAGGGCCACACTTCACAGAGCTTCAGCCTCACTCTCTATGAATGGGAACTGGAACAAGAACTTACGACACAGGTCCAAACCCAAAAACGTTATTGCTGTCATACTGGATGGAGGTTCCTAAGCAAAGGGGCAGTGGGGGCAGGACAGATTTCTTTTACCAACAAAGATTATCTCCCTGAGAAGGTCTCAACCCTCCTATAGCCGGGCCAGCATGCAGCCCAGTCCCTGCGCCCTTCTCTTCCAGATGCCAGGTTTGAGCCTCACCTGGAGGATGCTAATGAGTTCTCTTGCTCTCACTTTGCCCAAAATCTTAACAAAGGTACACATATCTAGGAGAGAGACTTAAGAGTAAACTAAGGAAACTAAAATTCTGACCAGAATGGTCTGCACACTCTCAAATCGGTAATTTCCACCAATAAGGAAAAGACTGTTTCTGGTCTTCTGCAGGATCTGGCGGGAGAGCTCAGAGCGATGTCGGCCATGTGCTCATCACTCGATCATTTTTCTTTTTTAAAGATTTTAGTTGAGAGAGAGGGAGGGAGAGCACGCACACAAGCAGAGGGAGCAACAGGCAGAGTGAGAAGCAGGCTCCCCGCTGAGCAAGGAGCCAGACACGGGACTCAAGGACTCAATCCCAGGACCCTGGGATCATGACCTGAGCCAAAGGCAGATGCCCAACTGACTGAGCCACCCAGGTGTCCGATCAATCGTCATTCTCCTAGCGGCTATTCTCTGAGTGGTCTTCAGTAGAAGGTCTAGTCCAGGTTCTGCCAGAAGCAGCTCTTGAAGCAGTTATGTAGGACACAGGGTTAGGAGGTTGTCAACCTTACAAAAGATCTATGGCCACAGAGGTGGGTAAGACAAGTTTAAAAAGAAAAGCTATTCCCTCGTGGATGAGATGAAAGGTGTTAAGGGCACTGCCTCCCGTCTATGCCACTTTAAAGTTCAAGTACGAAGGGAGAACAAGAGTCTGCTTTAACATCACCAAAATCTGCCAGAGGAATACCACTTACAGGAAGGTAAAATTCTAAGTGAAACCCATCTGAGTGTTTTTTAAGATGGAGAGGAGAAACCCAAGGTAAGAAGAAAATCATACACGAGGCTGGCCGAAGTCAGACACTCTATACAGTATTCATCGTTCAGGAAAGGTTTTTTTTGTCTCTTTTGTGCCATTCCACACTCTCAAACTGTGATCATGATATTTCCCTTAGAGATCTGGAAAGCTGATATGTTCTCACTGACTTGCAAAACCAGCAAGACGCAATAATCCTGGATTAATTTTATGTGTGCTGGCGTGGGGCAGGGGGAAAACCTATCGTTTTTGAGAGTATCTTCAATACAGTGGAACAGAATTATTATTCACTAGTTGGTACAAAAGAAAGGCTAGCATATTAAATACCACCAAATTAACCACAATCAACCTAATCTAAGTAAAGTGTCCCTGTAGGGAGGAAGGAAAGACCCTGTCCGCTGCAAGCTCATGTAATGAACTGGAAAGGACCTGACGTCGAGTGGGAGAGGGAGGCACGTGGGGTGGCAGCCCACCGACTATACTGAGTGGGGAGGAAAAATTAATAAGCACCAAAACCCTGACAGAGTTGTTAGTTTAACTGCCTGCATCACGTAAGCGTTTATAAGGAGAGGAGGCACCTCTAAGGACACTCAAATTGAGTGCAGCCACTTGAAAGGGAAAAAGTGAAGGAAAACAAGCTAGCTTAGAACCAAATCTCCAAGAAGGAGAGAAGGAAAAAAAAAAAAAGGATGTGGAAGCTCCTGATAAGCCACGGGGACAAAGCCTGGCTTTCTGTCCCTGAAGGGGAACTATTACTCTAAATTAAAAACAGCCAGTAATGTCTCCTCCCCTGGCATCCAGACTTGACAGTACAACAGAGACAAGGAAGAAGTCTTCAAGAATACAGTGTTCGCCATCTGTCTGAATGAGCGCCGTCCAGAAGTGATGATGGAAATGTTCTCCACCTGTGCTGTCCGGGCCAGTAGGCCCCGCCACACGAGGCTGCCGAGCACCGTAACGTGGCTAGCGCACACGAGGAACTGAATTTTAGTTTTATTTGACTGTAATTAATTTAACTTGAAATTTTACTAGCTTCACTTAGCTACTGGTTCCCATATGAGAACAGGGCAGATCTTTCTGTCCGCCTACACGGCCGTGGTGTCTCTCTGAGAATGGCCAGTGGCCCAAACCCAGCGCGAGCTGAACCAGGTGCAGAGGTCCTCAGGGTCAGGGCACATGCATGAGGTGAAAGGCCTGGCAAAGACCCAAAAGAACTCATAGAAACAGGTTACTGTATTTAAATAGTCGGAGGGGATGATCCTTTCTTTCATTAAATAAACAGATTTCATTAGGTAATTTATTCATTAGTATAACATACACTCATTATTCTGTAGAGTCCCCTAAAACGTAAACATAGTAATGTGTTTTCTCCTTCTCATGTAGCTACGGTAACCGTGTATACTGTGCTGGATACACTGTGTGCCAGGTAAACATGTATGGGCACAGTGGGCCAAAGAGAGCCTGTACAGGACGACAGGTGAGCTGTAGCCATCCAGTTTCTGGCTATTGGTTAGAGAGCGAAATTGCCCCAAAGCACCTTCCCCAAGATGTCAACAGGCACTACACAGTCGTCGTCAAATACCTGCGGGAAATCACTGCTTTTTAACAAAGATAAATAGATCTCTTTATTGTAACAATTCTCAACTTTTACTAAGCAGGCCCTCTACCAGGGATGGTTCCCCCACGCATGCGAAATCTTTTTTAATTTTTTTATTTATTTTTTTTTAAAGATTTTATTTATTTATTCCACAGAGATAGAGACAGCCAGCGAGAGAGGGAACACAAGCAGGGGGAATGGGAGAGGAAGAAGCAGGCTCATAGTGGAGGAGCCTGATGTGGGGCTCGATCCCAGAACGCCGGGATCACGCCCTGAGCCGAAGGCAGACGCTTAACTGCTGTGCCACCCAGGCGCCCCTCGAAATCTTTTTTTAAAGGGACATAACCTGCATTCTATACAGCACGCTTTGGGAAAAGATGATAACAATGCCATCTTCATACAGCTCTAACAAGGTGACATTTCGGGTGCCTTCACGAAAGGTCCTCAATCTATCTGATTAAGAACGTGGGAATCTGATAAAAGGCAACAGACATAAGGAAATCACATGAAGAATTCTGGGTGGATACAACCTGGTTTTGAAGAAGAGAGGAGGCCTCATGGGAAGGTGGCTTGCCAGAGGGAGCCAATCTGGCTGCCCTCCCACTATATTTTGGACATCCCTTAGGAAATTCAAGGCTGTGCTTAAGAATTTGACCAGAGGGGCGCCTGGGTGGCACAGCGGTTAAGCGTCTGCCTTCGGCTCAGGGCGTGATCCCGGCGTTCTGGGATCGAGCCCCACATCAGGCTCCTCCGCTATGAGCCTGCTTCTTCCTCTCCCACTCCCCCTACTTGTGTTCCCTCTCTCGCTGGCTGTCTCTATCTCTGTCGAATAAATAAATAAAAAATCTTTAAAAAAAAAAAAAAAAAAAAGAATTTGACCAGAACATGGAACTTCACACTCGCCCTTCAAGAAATAAAGTCCCCCTAGTCAGCAAGCAAACTAAAGTGAAAGGTTAAGGGGCGCCTGGGTGGCACAGCGGTTAAGCATCTGCCTTTGGCTCAGGGCGTGATCCCGGTGTTCTGGGATCGAGCCCCACATCAGGCTCCTCCGCTATGAGCCTGCTTCTTCCTCTCCCACTTCCCCTGCCTGTGTTCCCTCTCTCGCTGGCTCTCTGTCAAATAAATAAATAAATAAAAATCTTAAAAAAAATAAATAAATCAAGTGAAAGGTAAGATTACTAGGTTCGGGAAACACACACTGTGTATAAAAAAACAAACCACCAAACAAAAATGATTCAATGTAAAGATGGTGTTAGAGACTGAATGTCTCTAACATTATTATAACATAAATTCTTTTGTTGAAATCCTAATACCCAATACCTCAGAATGCGACTGTAATTAGAGATGGGCCTTGAAAGAGGTAATTAAGGTAATGAGGTTGTATACAGGTGGGTCCTAATCCAATATGACTGGTGTCCCTGTTAGAAGAGATTAGGAAACAGACGTATAAATAAAAAAAGACCATGTGACAACCCAGGGAGAAGACGGTCAATCTACAAGCCAAGGAGAGAGGCCTCAGAAAACAACTCTGACAACTCAGTCTTGGACTTCAAGCCCCCAGAATCCTGAGAAAATAAATCTGTGTTACTTAAGCCACCCAGTTGGTGGCATGCTGTTACGGCAGCCTGAGCAAGCTCACAGAGACCGCTGCTATGGAAGTTTGAATGCTCTTTCACACGCAGCTTTACATACACTACGCCAGCTCCTTCTTCGAGAAGCCTGCAATAAGATGTGCTATTAAAACTTTAAAGTCTACTGTCTAATAAAGTAATTTTCTAGCTTGATTTTTATAAGGTTAATTATTCTTCCAGTTTAATCTCAAACTGACCAACAAAATGTCCTATTTCACATTACGAACACTAATACATTGTTTTAAGTTATTTACTAGGGGGTCAGGAAGCTTTAAAACTAACCTACCATAAAATGGCATTTTGGTCATTTAATATTTGATAGCCTGTAACAGAAATTTCTAAGTTGCTTCAGACATACTTCTATTAGGTTTAAGACTATGCATCTAAAAATATCACTAAATCCACTCTTCACAAGCAAATGAATTAAAAATAACTTTCACTGAAAATGTATGGGCTTGAATTTTCCCCACCACAAACACACAGGAGCTTTGTGAAACAGTGTGTTTTTTAACAAATAGGAGGATTGTCTGAAACAGTATCAAGGATTACAGCATGGTTTAGGGAAATTTCTTAGAAAGAGGAATCCACCATAGCAAGCAAATCTCAGTATCTAGTAACTGTGAAAGGACCTGTCCTGTAATTATTGTGAAATGAATCGTTCTACACAAAAAATTACACCACCTCAAGGTCCCAAAAGGGCAAATGTTTTTCAGTTATAATTAATTACATTTGATAGTTTCTTTATGGAAAGATTTTCACAAGCTAAGTTAGTCACACAGTAACTACACAACAATATAAAATAACCAAACATCCTGGCCCTTAGAGAAGAAAGGTGGAGATGGACATTTTACTTCTACCTCTGAGTTAGCAAAACATAATACTTAGTCTTTAGGTTTTATTCTTCCTAATAGGATCCATACATTTTCTACTTTTAAAGCTATTTGCTTACTAAACTCAGAAACCTGTCATGAGTCCATCAGTATAATTTTATAAATAGGGGAAGTGATTCTCAGAACTTTATAGTTGGCCTAGAAGTACACAATTTCAATTATGATTTAAAGGACCAAAAGTCAATTTCATCATATTCTCTTTAAAATGATTTCTAGGAATTCCCTGATCTTGCCACTTGAGAAACATTTAAAGTAAAATATGTGAGAAACAGAAGTAAAAGGTAACATTCAGGTCCTGATTAGTCAACTGAAGGGATTATTCATTGAGGAATTCCAAATTCTATTTCTCATGGCACTCAATCATGGATAAAAAAAATCTAACTCCTGTTTTGGAAAAGAGAGTAACGTTGTAAAACTATGAAAAGCATTAATAGATTTTTACAATAAACCGAAGTTAAAAAGCAAAGCTCTGTATTTACCTGGTAGATTACTAACCAGCTGGCCTCTGATAAAATCATCTACTTCTTCTGGTTTTAAGTGGTACTGGCCATCTGGTTTTGCTTTTCTAGTTGCCATTCTAGCAAGGAGAATATTAGAACCTATAAAGTTAAAAACAAAAACAGTCTTCAAGAAATATTCACCACAATTATTTTTAAATTTCTTAACAAAGACATCTATCTACAGACAGGTTACCTATCAAAATTTCTTTCAAAAACAATGAAAATAAATAATCTGCAATTCTGATCATTTCAAATACAGTACAAAACTGGCAGAATTTTGTTAAATAGGACAGATTATAACCTGCAACGGATACTGGAGAGGGGTTTTCTTCTGTTCCCAAACCGAATGTCATTTCGACGTTTCCTACTCTGGTAAAGGAAGGGAGAAAGCAGTCCCTGTCCTTGTGACAGGATTTGCAGGCATCGGGGGCAACGATCAGAAATTCCAGCATCCTGCCGGTGCGTCCAGGCTGAGCAGGGAAATAAAGCCAAAGGCAGGCTACTGGACGGCGGGAAAGGAGCATGAAGAACCCAAAGTCTCACTATACAATCAGGACATGTGCAGTGGAAACTGAGGGTAGGAGAGTCTTACAAGCAGACAGTGTCAGCGAGGTCCCAGGTGGTGTGGACATGCAGAAGTAAAGCAGAGCAGAGGAAAAGCTACAGGGGTCAGAGACGGTGTCAGGGCTCTGTGAGAGGAGGACATCACAATTTATGGAAGACTTATAAAAAGAACACGCCTCAGTTTTACGAAGACTTATGTAAAAACTATGTGTTTCCCTAGAATAAATATGTAGATATTCATGAAGAGAAAAAGTTCTGCAAAGTCACACCAAAACGATATAAGTGGTGAGTTGTGGAGAGGCAAAAGGGGCTGAGGAGTGGAAATGTCACATGGGATTTTTGTTGTGATTGCGTGATTGAACTTAAAAGAATGTACTCATATTGTCACACCTGTAAATTAAAAAGTACAATTTAAACAACTAAACCCATGCTAGATACTGGAATACAGAAAATAAGCCTAAATGAACGCTGAGAAGCATCTGCAGGACAAAGACAGGGAGTAGAACTGGAGGAATACTGTGAATGTATGAATCGTGTTTTTTATTTTCTGTATCTTACAATGTTTTAGTATCTTAAAATTCTTGCTGGCTGGGGGGAGATGGCCTCCCAGGGCTAGCCAGCTTCTAAGGACAGCAAACAACTAACTCCCTTAGGAGTGCACCTCTCACATGCAAGCCAGCCACCCCCAACCATCTCCTTATCGAGCTCACACACAAAGACAGTATTTTCCTGCCCTACATGATTCAGGCTGGGTAGCAGGCAACTAGAGATCCCCGCTTATAGCCCTAAGACCACAGGAATACCCAAAATAGTGAATCCAAAGCTGTTTACTCCACTCTGCCCAGCTTTCCCCACAGAAACCCCAGTAAAGGCTCTGGCCTAGGATTTCCCCTTACTCCTGCTTCTGCCTCCTGACCCAAACTGGAGGCTTCCCCATGTGGCCCTACATGGTACGGCATGCCCTCTCCTCTTCTTAGCAAGTGTAAAGAATAAAACCCTTTCCACAGCATTGGCTGCTCTGTCTCGTCACTCAGTTCTCTCCATAAATTAAAATCCCAAGGGTACAAAATTGAACAGGGAATTTCAGAGGAAGGAGGATTTCTGAATGAGAATGGAGGAGTGGTTGGAAATGACAATGACAAGCTAAGAGGAAGTTACATCTACCTCCCACGCCTGGGACGTACAGAGTACTGGAGAGAACACAAGTAAAGAGATATCCTGGCAAGAGCTCCTGAGTACAGCATGTTCAGAAAGAAGGTGACTCAGGGAAGCTGACGTATCAGACAGAGGCTCCAGAGGGCACAGCTGCACGAGCCAACAAAGCAAGGACAAGTGATGGGAGCGGCTGAGGAAACTAAGTACAAGGATTAAAGATAAAACAGCCAAGGGCTGGGGAGAGACAGGACCATCACTGAGGGCCACTCGTTGATAAGGGTGACTTCTGGAATTGAGAGTGAAGGAAGGACTGGTCGAGCACTCCAGGAAGCTGAAGTTCCCAGTAACCGAATTGCAACAAGGCTCACAATAACACTTAACTCCACATCCCCCCAACCACCCTGCTTTAAAGGAGGCTTTGGCTCACTTAGAAAGAGTATGTTTACAACAAATACTGAATTCACTTCTCCCCATTTTTGAAAGACTAGAACTATTCCAACTCGTTCACCCCGAAGACGGTATTCTCCTGAACCATCTACTTGCCTTCCTAACACTTCTAGCTCACGCGCTGCACAGGTGTGAGCGATGCTAAGGAGGGCCTTAGAAGTCAGAGGCCTACGCAGAGCGGTGAAAAACAAAATCTAGAAAAGTCACTCCTAAAGATTAAATGATATTCAGTGATCACAAAGCAATGCTTTGAGTAAAACAAAGAGTACAAGGTAAGCTGGACACCAACCAATTCCAACAGAGGCTGCGCATTTCGTCTGGTCTTTGATTTCCATGCGGACAGCATTTGCAAATTCATCAGGAGTCAGTCTGGTCTCTGCAAGGATCTCAGTGATGTCTACCAGCGCTTCATCACAACTGACGGCTTCGATGTTATGGGTGTAGCTGTCGACACACAGTAAAGGCAATGAATCACCCGGCAGCTTGCCCTCAAGGAGACACAAATGTGGCAAAGTCCAGTCTTCCTCCGGCATCTTTCTTCACATTTCCTTGTAAGACTTAAAATGCTAAAAAGTATTAGCATTTTAATTGAAGTGGCCCAAGTGCCATTGTTTGGTCACCTTTTAACTGCAGAACTAATTAATTAGTATTTTCCCATTCTCCATACTAACTACCAAAAATACAGCAGAAATTATCATTCCAGTTCTCTATACTGAGGATACCTTTATAAAGCTCTGAATAGTTGAAAAGTAGTGGGTGAATTAGAACTGTCATAATATTTAATCTAAAAACTATTCAAACATGGTTTACCAGAATCCTAAACAAAAAAATCACATACGCCAGTCCAATAAGTAACTGATTATCTCCTAAACAAAAATACCACAATTAAATACCGTTCACTGTAGCAGGCCTAGATATGGGGTAGAAAGGCCAGTCACCCCCAAATACCTGTCTGAAAGGACACCAACTACATTCCCCAAATTTGGAAATACTGTGGGTTTTGGTCATGATCTACCGACACAAAGGGCTTGTTTTAACGAGCTAGAGAAGAGGAAAAGGAAGAGCAGAGTTGTCCTGTCGCTCCAAAGCTAATTCAATATGCAGACCACAAACGGAAGGCAACCAGCAAGGCCTCAAGGTCAAAAACGTACCTTCAATAATCTGCATGGTAATGTATACTACGCCTTAGCTCACCTACGTCTTACTGCAGATTTCAGACAGGAATAATTGGCTATAGTCGTTCAAGAATAAATAGCTGTATTCATTTAAGAAATGAGTGTTTTGTTTATGCCTAAATGAAGGATGAAATCTGTAAGAGCAGAGGGGTATCCCTGACAGAAGGAATTCTGCTTCCCACTGCAAGCTGCCCCGAGGCGTGGAGAATATGAAGTCGAGGCAGGATTTCCAAAGGGTGGTAGAAGAGCAACACTGTGCACTTTTTCCCCAAGCACAGCCACATGCCACTGACAGTGTCTCCACAGACTAAAGGATCTCAGGACTAGCATGTGTCATGGCTCTCTTTCAAATCGTCCCGATGTGAGATTCAGGCTGGCAGCTTGCCTGAGTACCTTGATACTCGGGCTGCAGAACACGGTAGTACACTACCCAGCTCCGTCATCCACTCCCAGCCCTCATTCGAATGCTTCTATTGACCTCAGCTCTGGAACAGGATTTTAAAACCACACTTTCCACTTGGTAACACCAACATTCCCACAGGTGATATCTTCAGGACAGCTATGATTATAAATGGCTTATCATTCAGCACTCAGACCTACATACTAACGCCAGATAACTTCATCTGTTCCTTTTATTTTCTCTCTCCTGCTCAAGTAGAGATCAGATCTTGTTTCTCTCTTTAGGACCAGCTGCATCAACAGCTATTTGTACTTAATATATTGATACTCAATAAATATTCAAAATAACGCATAAGAAGGGAGAGGAAGAGGTGAAGACAGAGGTGCAAGACGTATCTCTTAGAACATTAATGCACTCCAAAGGCCGACAAACCTTGACCTACTGTCCAGATGCCTGTTTTGAAGTAAATATTTCATGGAACACAACCACACACCCATTCACTAATTTCACTAATACATCTGTCTGTGGCTTTCACTTCATACAACAGAGTTGAATTTGGAACACAGACCTTATCTAGCCCTTTAGAGAAAAAAATATGCCGACCCCTGCTTTAGAGCATACATGGCCTGCCATAGACTTATTTTAAATTTTGAGCTTTGAATTAATATTAAATATACCCATACTGTAAATATAATCTCCTTTTCTCAAGCCAACTAATCAACCACACTGAAACTATTACTAAAAACTAACTTTTATAAAAACTAACTTTTGGCATACCTAATCATTTTAGAAGATAAATGGTTTTAGAGTCTCTACTCGTTAACTCATCAATTCTAATTATAAACAAAACTATAATTCAAATGTAATAAAAGAAAATAACCAGATTAAAAAATGCCAATCCTTCGTCTGGCCAGTTCCAGAGGAAGAAAACGAGAGCCGCGGAGTGGAAGCTGTACAAGAAGAGAACCCATTTCCACACATCAGGGAGCATCGGAACAGTCTGAGCAGTGCCAACATGTCCCTTAAGACTGAGCTACTGATTACTGGATTGGCCGAGGAAAGGGCTCCTGAAAGAGAGAAGTGTCCAGCAAAAGTGGCTCTGACACCCTAAAGAACACCAGACCCTCTTCACTATTAGATAAAAGAAGTAAAAGAGGAGCCGTGGAAGTGGCCGCAGCGTTCACTGTACCTTGCCAGTGTTTCATACATTGTTCGTGCAACTTCCTTATATGCATGAAAATCATACGGAACAGCTTGAAGACTGGGACAAAGTTGTTTAGCTTGCCCAAAAAACATTCCATTCCTGATGCCAACTTGTCTAGAGAAAGAATAAAACACAACAGAGGTTATACTAGGAATAGCTTTCAAATGCTTAATCAAATATCAAGTGTTGACAGTATCTCCCCATGCCACTAATACATAATTTTCACTTAACTCAATTCTCATTAGGGATAAACAACAAGCATTAAGAAAACTGACAAGTTCGATTTCCCCCCAAAGCAAAATTGCACAATGGTCTGATTAGTGTAAATGACATGTGTAGATGTGCCAAAATGTTATTAAAAGACCAGGTTTGGCTCTTGTCTGTATCTGAAGATTTCTCCTAAGACTCAGACCTCTGGCCCCTTTGCAGAGATGCCAGCATGCCATATGCTGGTGATACCACAACCACCACAGAGCAGGAATGTGCTGTCAAAAAGAGGTTTTCTTCCCCTAACACATGGCACGGTTTGGCCAGGGTTCATCCCCCAAAGACAAAGAATATAAACGAAAGAACTACACAAAACAGTGCTATGTGACAAACAGACAAAATGTACTCATCCTATTACCACCCAATTCCCAATTGACCAATTCCATGCTCCTGAAGTGGCTCCACAGTGGTTGAGATGCCAACAGCATTGTATATGGTAGGACATCACTCTGGGCAGGAGCCAGGGTTCCAGAACTTTGAGGGACCTAATTGAAAATGGTAAATTTTAAATCTTTTGCGTGTCTCAATGCCCCACATTACCTTTGATATTTGGAGCATTCAGCACAAAACTAAAATCATGGAATTATACATAATTAGTAAAATTCCATTTGACTACTCTGCAATCAAGAAAAAAAATACTTTAAAGTAAAAACACAAGCGAAATAATAAGCACTGTTTCACCAGATTACATACTCCTATGTAAATACACCAAATAGCTATTCTATACATTCATTCAATAAATATTTACGAAGTGCTTACTTAGTATGGCGGTGTATACCCTGTTTGGAGAAACAATACACAAATACTAAGCTCCAACTACTCAGAGGTCTCTGGCATCTTCCCCATCTCAGACCACCACTGAGAGCCAAGAAGGAAAAGAATCCTCCAAGTTACTCAGAGGTAAAGGCAAAATCATATGCATTTCTTATGGACACGGAAACAGTAATAAATTATCCGATTGCAAAGCTCCCAGTAGATGAGAAATATCTAATAGGAAGGAAAAGCGACAGGAAAGAAAGTGACAACCGACAAACAGCACAGTGAAGAAAATTTTTTCACTCATTCAAGAAAAATTTATGTCTCGGGCATTCTGCAAGGTGGTAGGTAAAAGATGTGAACAAAACAGAATCCATGATATTCACAAGGACAACCCTGCACTCATTCAGCAAAGGACAGATTATAGTCAATGGGCCTTATTTTGTAAGGCAGAGAAGTACATATAGAATAGTTTAAGTCTATATAGAATTATATACAATTTAATACATTTTCAATAATGCTCGATATATAGGTTCAGCATGCAAAAGCTAAGCTTACAAATTAAAGGTATTCATCTTTTGAAAAATGTGTTACATAATTCTATAAATACCATATTCTTATATTTACAATAATTTCATTTTCATATTTTTCACTTATTCAGAAATTTTCAGGGACACATTTCTTAGCAAAACATAATACATCTACTTATGTACTTGTGCACATATACAGCTTGGATAGAGATGTTTAGAAGCCACCAGACACCATAAGGAAATTACAAACAAAAAAGGAAAACGAAGAGATTTCCCATAACTAAGGGAAGCAAAACACTCTGAGTTGGTAGTCGGGAAACTGGATTTGTTTCATAGAAAATAAACGCGAAAAGGCAAATACACAACAGTCAGAAGTGATTTTGCTACAGTGACTTATCTGTTCCTGTCAACTAGGTCCCATGCAGGACAAACTACCAACACTTCGTCAGTGCGAGCTGCAGAAAGCGATTACCCGCAGGCTTACACTGCACATGCAGGTCACTGCCCATTCGATATGTTAATAGGTATCCGTATCACTAAAAACAGTAAAGCGTCCTTACGAAATCATTTAAATATGATTTGATCTTAAAAAATAAATGTTTCGAGGGTATCTGTATATCATTACATATTCATCCGCGTATCTACCTTCTCACTTATTATGTATAAAGCTTGCTCTTTCTGATGAATAGAGCTAACAGTAATGCATATTCTAGCCTTTGTATATACATCCTATCTTTCCATGATTTCTACCATCTCATGTGCACCCGCCACCCTTTGCGGACCCATTATTAGTCTGTGTATTGGAAACTCATCAATGCATAAAACTGGGATGACCGTCCCCACAATCTAGTCCCCACTCCAACCCCAGAAACATTTCTCTGATGCAATTGTGAATATACATATTTTTAAAAATCTTCTCACCTAAAGAAAATATAATTATGGGACAGCCACAAGAACGGGGTATCTGAGAATTATTTTCTAGAGACTTTCATTATCAACAGGTTTCTACAAAATGAAAATCACAATTAAGAAACAAAACGCCATTGCTGTGGGTTGTATGGGCTTTTTTTCCAACTTTCACTCAAATTCATTTTCATCCCTTTATGTATCTCCTTAAAACAATCACCACCTAAGTGGCTTGCTGCACAGTATCTGGCCTACATATTGTCACCCCATTATTCTGCAATACATTCGCCTCAACAATCACTATCTCTGACGCAGTACGAATGCAACAGCCAAACACCAAAAGAAGCCTAGAGCCCCGACACAGCTGTGGCTACTTGAGTCCAAAGCCTTCAGTAACAGAAAGTACTTTTACCCTTGAGGCAGACGTGCTATCCCTGCGCCCCTCCCCCAACCCGCCGGCCAGCACTCAGCTTGGGGGTGCTGAATGAGAAGGGACACCCTTCGGGCCGTACCCAGTGGGGGGGGGGGGTTCACTTCACCACCAGTTGAGCAAAACTCAAACACTGACAGAGCATTCCTGAGCTTCACCACGCCCTCCAGATATGACCACAACTGTCCAGCCACCAGACACACATGTCACACAATAACTCCATGGGGAAAAAGACTAGCCTTACTGAGCACAACACAAAATCAGCTCTAAACTGCCTGGGCTAATAAAAATACAATAATCCAGAATGTATCAGTATTTGACTTATCATTTTTATTGAAGTTTTCAACTCTTGGGCTACATTATCAACTAACAATGAGAAAGGTTAAAACATAAAATTGTCAATAAGAAAGGCAAAAATTAGTCTAGGAGTAAGAGTTTCACATGTCATAAAAGGAAAGTAAATATTTTATAATTATGCACGTTTATAAAATTTTCTTAAATATCTTTTAAATAAAATAATCGGCAAGATTTTAAACTATTTCAGTTAGATGATGTTGAAATATTTTTTGTTCTTATTAGACTCACTTGAACAATCCCAACTTTTAATCAGATATCAAATCATTATGATGTACACCTGAAACTAATGTAATGTTGTATTGTCAGTTATATCTCAATAACAAGTTATGAATGACAAAGCCATAAATAAAAAAGACTGAAAAATATAACTGGTAGAGGACTGCTTATTATTACTTTTATACTTGTTAACAATGTGTAAATGCTTGCGCTGTGTTATAAAGGTAAAAACATCTGTTCAGTTTTCAAGAAAGAAAAATAAAGATTGTTCTTTTGAATTAATCAGTTCATTACTACTCCCTCTAGTTTTACAACTATTACAATTATTTTTAAATGATTGATTTTTTTAAGTATGAGGAACACATACATATGTCTGTTTCTTGTACTGAAACAGCCCATTGTAATGAGAGTTAAGCTTAGAGTAAGATAAAGATCTACAAAGTTGCTACTAGTGAGTTGACAACACTCTACAATTTTAAGTGAGGAGATAACTGGGTATGCCAATATGGAATTATTTACTTGTAATTTAACAGGTGATCAAGTTTTAACATTATTTTGAAGAAAATACTAAGTGTTAGTTTTAAATTACAAGGCATTTTTCTTAGCTACAAAAAAGAATGATTATATCAGAAGAACATTAAGGCCCTCTCCCATTAAAAAATATCTAATTCTTCGGGGAGCCTGGGTGGCTCCCTCAGTTGAGCGTCCAACTCTTGGTTTCGGTTCATGTCGCGGGATCAAGCCCCACGTTGGGCTCCATGCTCAGTGTGCAATCTGCTTGGGATCCTTTCCCTTTCTCTCCTTCCCGCTCTGCCCCTCTCCTCAAACTCTCTCTCAAATGAATAAACAAAATCTTCAAAAAATTTAAAAATATATCTAACTCTTTAATTCTATGCTTCAAAAGACAATGGTTTTAAAAAAATGACAATGTCCATGGGGCGCATGTGTGGCTCAATCGGTTAAGTGCCTGCCTTCAGCTCAGGTCATGATCCTGAAGTTCTGTGATCAAGCCCCACACCAGGCTCCCTTGCTCAGTAGGGAGTCTGCTTCTCCCTCCCCTTTGCCCTTCCCCTTGCTTGTGTTCTCTCTCTCAGATAAAAAAATAAAATCTTAAAAAAAAAAATAAAAGACAAAGTCCAACTTCTTCTGGTTGCTACTGTCAGACCGGACCTACTGATTCATCAGGAAACTAAAGTATTTATTTAAAGTTATCTAGCATTTGTGAAAGGAAAAAAGAGTTGAAGGGATTAAGCCCTGAAATATTTCTTCCCATAACATGTGTGTAACACAGGTCTGACTGGCACATCTGAATCCACTTCAAGAGTCTGTAAAAATGATTAAGCAAATTATTTTTAAGGATTACAACACACTTAATTTCCACATACCTGGCTTCATAACTACAAGAGGCAATTTCAGCCTTTGACAAAACAGAGTCAATCCCGTTTGCTTGTGCAGAGTCCTGGTTCTCCCACAGTGATGCATCTGGTATCTCTGCTTTAAAAATAATAAAATTTAATGATTATACATCAAAAACTCACTCTCCTTAACTTTCATTCAAGAAATATATTTTCCATTCCTTTCATATACAAATGTTTAATAAATTCCAAATACAGTTATATCCATTGGTACTGGTCTTCTTAATAAAAGAAAACCTACAGCTCTAAAATGGTTTGCTTTCATTATATACTCCACCAGCGGCCAGACAAAAACATATAATAAATGCAAAGTGTTCTGTTTTGGTAAAGGTTTGGGGTTTTTTTCTTTTCTTTTTCTTTCTTTCTCTCTCTTTTTTTTCTTTTACAAAATATATCAAAAGGTAAATATAAACTATCCCTTTAACAGTCTCTTGAGATGAAAAAGGATGAAAGGTTATCAGGAAGATGAATCCCCTCCTATATTCTTGAAAGGATTATACAGCTCCCTGTAATGGGAAACAGTTAATGGAAAATATACATTTCTCTGAATGTTCTCTGCTGTTTCCTAAATAAACTACCTGCAAAACTGTAATCTACTTAATACCACGCTCAACAAACACCAATTTCCTACAAGTCATTCGATCAAACAATTCAGTAGGTCACATACCAGAAAGAGGTTTCATCCTAAATTTAAGATTTTTCTTTTGAACACACATCAGGTAAAAAAGCTTCACAACACTGCCCCCCTTCCAGTAAATTCTACTTAATGGTTTAACAACGCACGGTGAATAAAAAACATTCAAGTGTGATCAGAATACTAACTGCTTTACAGAAAACAACTCTAGCCTAAATAGTACCGCTCGCTAGAATTTAAAATCCAAGCCAAATTCACAGCTTCACTCAAGATTATAAAAGCACATATCTAGAGAGCACTGACTGCATGCCACTTTACTTCCTTTACCACCTTTAGCTTCACTAGCAATTGAGAAAGATTAAAACACAACTTCAGTTCTTGGTCTCTTGGGATATTACTACGTTCCAAGAATATGCTTTAAAAACATCTTAAAACACAATCTCAGCCATCGTTCTAATACTATGAACAAAAATGCCATTAGTTAGTAAAAGAGGCCAAGATATACCATTTCAATTAATTCTAGACAAACCTATTTTGAGTACATTCTAACAATATGTAACTAGCAAACCCAGTATTTCTTTTCTGCTTATTTCAGAGACATAACGTTGCATGAGAAATCAGCCAAGTTAGAGCACCGCCAGAAACACATGGCAAAGTGTCTAGCTTTATGGGCTGAAACAACTCTTCCTGGTTTGACTCCAGAAATTGTCAACACCTTTTACCCAGCTATGCAACCCATATATGCATTTTTGGATTCCGGCACCCATACAGCCAAGCATAAATGCAAATCAACCTGTAAAGGACGGGTATCTTAATGGGCTCAAATCCCAAAAATTAAAACAGCAGAGTATATAATTTGAGCCATGATTCCTGATATATTATGATAAACATATGCTATACCATGAAAAATTAAAAACAGAATGCAGACTTCCCCATTTTCCTGAAGCATCTTAGAAGGCTAAATATCCGCTTTCATAGTCCATTATTCTAAGCTGAAAATCTGCAAGAATTTCAGGATTGTCAGTATCACAGTTCAAGAGAGGTTGCTACTAAACCAAACAACACCAAAGAGAGTTGAAGCTTGAAGAGCCACAAACCAGCTGCCTTTCACAGGTATAACCATGACCTTATGCCTTCAAAGCTCGGGAGCTAGGGGACTTAACATGTGAAGGTCTAGTCAAATAATCTATGATACTTGTCTTGAAAATTACAGAAAAACCATGCTTGAGGTGAGATCAGTGTCTGCGGTCCCTGGGCTCCCAATGCCCTGCCTGAGAGGCACCACCTCGTGTTTCTCTTCACTGGGCTGGCTGACCTTTTCCACAGTGCAGCAGAATGCGTGGATCCCTCCACGAGCGCAGTGAGTTGCTTCAAGGGAGACTCAGGGAAATTCAGGGACACACTGTCCTCACTGGAGGGCAAAGTAGAGAACTGCTCATCAAAACTTGACAAACTAGACGGGCACATGGAGAATGTGGAGGAACGGTTGGAGAAATCAGAAGCCAGGACCCAAGTCTGTGAAAAAGAAATCGCTGAGAATAAATCTATAACTAACACGATTTTAAAAACTGTTGTTCTTTAGAGCGAACACTGAAGTTGTCGAAGGGATAAGAAAACATCTGCATCCTGGAATCCAGGAAGAGGTAAAGGCCCCAACCACAAAATCTTGAGTATAAATGGATTCCAAATAATGAGGCCATCAATGAGAAGCGTCACTGCTGAGTATGGCTCAGGAAGCAGCTTCCAAAGGAAGTCATGGATGGAGAGCCCCTGCTTACAGTGGTCCGTTTAGACAAAGAGTTTTTGAATATGACGAATAAGAAACTAGAGTTTCTACCTATAAAGGCCTGAAGATGCTATCTGTTCTAATACTTTGCTTAGACATACAAGCCAAAACATCAGAACTGAAATTTTTTTTAAAGCTAGTGTGCAGAAGCCAAAAGTTCTAGTTCCTAAATTGATCCTCGATATTTTAAAATTTGGTGTCATGACTGATAAGGACCCAGAGAAAGAAAGAGCAGGGAATAACAAGGAAAGAAGAACAAAGGCATTGAAAAAACAAGTTCTAAGTACAAGGCTAGCAGCAACCAAACTTTATAATAAAGGACAATCTGTCCATTTTATGTTATAAATATTTTTGGTAAGCTCCTAATGGGTCAAAGGCTTAGGAAATAAAAGTGAATGATATTAAGTTAAAGAAAGAATATAAAATGCAAAGTATCATATTCACCTTTTCCAGTGACAGAAACATCTATTTTTGACAGTTTTCAATGGCAAGTGAATTTTCAATATTTCTCCTAATATTTACCTTCTAACTCACCACCCACATTTAGAGGTGGAGGGGATGTGAATTATAAAAGGTCATTACAATGTTATGAAAATCCACTGGCTAGATGAAGATAATTAAAAGTCACCAATGCCTGTATTCTGTTAATAAACTGCGTATGGTCAGATCACTTGTGAAGGAAGGAAAGACGAAAGAGAACTCGTTCTCTGCTACTCCTAAGGAATGTGTGCTTGCCAAGGCCCAACTTCTGGACGGAGACTGCTGAACTACAGACGTGAGAGACAAACGCAAGGTTCCACGCACCTGGAGGAACTGAGCGCTGGGTAACTGACCGACATTACCGAATGCTATGTGTCCAAGGTATTTTTCCTTCTTTCAATGTTCTTTCAGTGAGGTTTTTACTGAGTGCCCAATAGGTAACAAGTATTATGCATTTCCTTAAGCTACTTATTTGTTTTCTAGAACCTAAGATTTCATCTTTTAATGCCACATAGAAAATACAGAAAGAAAAACCAACCTACCACAAAACCATACAACCAATACTTCAGAAACTACCCATATTGTCACATACCATAACACAACTAAATGTTAACGAGCTCAATACTGGCTACCCCAAGACCTACTCATGACACACAAAATGCTAGACTCTCAAAAATCTCTTAAAAGATTTAAAAACCAAAAAAAGCTTTAGGAAATCTGGAAAATACAGATACACATGAAGCACCAAGACATATCTATCATCACTGTTTTGTACTCATACCATGGAAACAGATAATCACAGCCAACAAAAAGACTGTAATCCCAAAAAAGGTCCTCAGAAATGTCCAGTGGCTTTCCTTTTGCCTTAACTTCAATGAGATCGTTTTAAAAATAATCCCAACTTTTCATAATAAAAACTAGGAACCAGAAAAATCAGGATGAAATTTAACTGCTTGCCTTCCATTCCATTGCGTACCTAATTTCTGACTACTTTCTGATTGGTATTTCTCCAGAAAACTAATTTAAAAAAAATTTTGGCTTTGCAGACATCCATGAGGAAACTGATCAATGACAAAGAATTTAATTTCTAAGAAACTATTTCTCAGGGAATTTACTCAGGGGGAAAAAGAGATATAAAAATCTTAATATTGTGAATAGTCTAAGCTATGATTTTTATTTATTAATAACAAAAATTCAAAGACCAGCGAGGCAAGAAAATGTTGAAGCAGGTTTAGCAAAGACATGGGAAATGAGTTCTGGTATTCATCTTCTTATTCCAATAAATAAAGTCCTACTGCTTCTTACTCCACTGCCTCATACAAATCTTTAGCAACATGAACTTTAGTATCTTTACTGTCATCAGTGACCAAACAACGACTAATTAACTCTCTGGTCTAGAGGCTCCCACGAAGTTATATCCAGGATTTTATTTTCATCCTCAATCTAAATGTATGCAAAGCGAACTAATCACACCTTAAAAAACATTCTTCACTCTCTGTCCCAGGAAAATATCATCCACTCAACAAAGCAGGACTATGAATCAGTCATTTGTACTGCATACAGATTTTGCTTTAAGATGTCACTGACACCTTTAAAACCCTGAATGAAAAAGCTAATTATTTCAACTCTTTCATTTCTGTAACAAGAATACCAGCAGCAAAATCCAGACGTCTTCAACAGGAGCACTGGGACTTCAAAGAGAGCTCGTTTGTACCTGCTCTGCCTTTCAGGACTTTATTCTGGTAATACTGCCACTCCAGCTGGGGGTTAGCACCAGGACGTAAAGGTGCCCTTCCTGTGCCTCTGTTACTTGTAACAGCCACTGGCTTTCCTGTGAGGAAAAGAAAAAAATTATTTTTAAATCTAGGTACAGGAATGTTAATGACACTGACAACATGTAAAGGAAAATTCTCCACAAGATTTAAAAAACACGACATTTTTTTCTTTAGCTTTCTTGAGGCATTAATCCATAAAGGAGCTCACATCTTTGAAAACTATCAATTGCCATGCAAAGATCATCTAAGTTTCCCAACACCCCCCTAAAAGAAAACTACTTATGACAACTTTGATACATTTATTCAACTTAAAAGCAATGCTATCACTTTGCTTCCCATTGTTTTTGTTTGGTTTCTTGCAAGTCAAGTCTGATCCTAGATTCGAATTAGAGGGGTCGGAGAGGAAAGAAAAACCAACTGTATCTAGCTGTTTTATATTTCTCGTATCAGAAAAGTAAGGCAACATCCAAACTAATCTTCCAATTTTTCAGCAAGAGAAACAAATGTATATGCAGAGGAACCACAATCTGACCTACTACATAATCAAATGTGAAATATAGTTTCTCGGTTTTGGGTTCAGTTATAAAATCTCTCATGTACCATTTCTTTGTGTGTGCATTAAATTACAAGAGAACTGTTAACTTTTGAAGTAATAGCAGGGATAATTCACGTATATGTTACTGAATGCACTCGTTGTGAGAATTAAAAAAAAAAAATTATGGGGGTGCCTGGGTAGCTCAGTCGTTAGGCGGCTGCCTTTGGCTCAGGGCGTGATCCCGGCATTCTGGGATCGAGCCCCACATCAGGCTCCTCCGCTATGAGCCTGCTTCTTCCTCTCCCACTCCCCCTGCTTGTGTTCCCTCTCTCGCTGGCTGTCTGTCACATAAATAAATAAAATCTTTAAAAAAAAAATTATGTATCAGAGTGACTCGTCAGGCTAAACCCAATGCTTTAACATTCCAAACTCCTTTCAAAGCTGAAGCAGTAGCTACTGGTGACAGAAACAAAGCCCCAGTACTAACCCAGCAGCTCCTGTGCTCTCCTTAAAGGAAAAACAGACTCTCAGAAGAAAATGCTAATAGTTAACGTCTCTCAAGCACAGAGAGAACTACTGAAAAACCCAGAATAACTTTTTAAAAGTACTGCTAGCTCACAAATACCTGAAAGTCCATTAAAACAAAGATGACAGCGTATCTTAGCAATATTCAATAACGCAAAATTATTCTCTAACCAAAAGGCTGGAATGTGCAGTAGCATCAGGACAGTTAATCGAGTTATTTATTCAAGAGAGAGAAAGCGCAGTGACCCAAGTTGCAGACATACGCTACCACAAAATTTCCATTTAACAACAAAGTAAGAGTAAATATATAAAAATATAGAAAATGCCCAATACCAGTCTCTATTAGTCTTAGATGACAGATCCTTCAGGTGAAGAGGAGTATTCTTCCCTAAAGACCTGACCTCTTTAGGGAGAAAAAAGCATTTCTAACTTCCCTTTATCTTTCTTGATAATGGAGTCCAGAAAACATGGAAGCAGGAATTTATTTTGCCAAGGAAAATTAGAATAAATATTTCTCAAAGAAGATTTTTAGATCCTTTAGAACATATAACAATATTATCAATTTTCTTAAAATATAAACAAAAATACAGACCTTTGAGATCTGGTCTATTTCGTATACCCACTGATACAAAGAAGCAGTCCATATCAACATGCATTATACAGCTCTGATGCCTGGGTGAGCTCAATACTGACATATTTCCTAGAAGGAAAAAGAGAACATTCAAACCCCAAACTACTTTTTAATATTTAAAAAAATCAGGTCTATTTAATTTTAGAAACTCTATTTTTAAGTGCCTATAAGTAGAATGAAGTCTCAAAAAAAAAAAAAAATACAGAATCTATTACAGACCATTTCTAACCACCTCAAGACACGTTCAATTTCAATTTCTTTGGCTCTAAAAGTAATCCAAAGACACACATTTAGTTTCCAAGCAGAATTTGAAATCAATTATGAAGATACCATGTTTTCCTAATCTATATCCTAATTAAGTCTTTATATCTAAATGCTTATCTTAAGGTTATTTCTGTGTGCCAAAGATTTTATTAAAATGTATAAAGGTGTTTTCATATATTTAGTTACATGGAGCTAAGTAACTTTAAATGATCAGGATTCCATGCAGTCTACAAACATTCAAAAAAAAAACCAGTAAAAATTGCTACTGTTATTGTTGGGTAGGTGTCAAGCACTGCTATAAGAGGTTAATGTGTATTTAAATTCTCACAACAATGTAAGTAATCTTATGCCCATTTTACAGATTAATATTATGTTAATAATTATATTATGCAGCCAGTAAGAAGAGGCTGAGCTGGTAATCAACCGCAGGCAGTGTGACTTGAGCCCTCAAGCCATTGTACTGTTGCCCTAGATATATTTAGAAAAGTCTATAAAACAAAAATCTACATATAAATCTGTATATATATAAATGTATATGAACTTTCCTCCTTAGACCATTAAACACTATCAAAAATCAGCTCTGAAGCATATATGCCACTTTCAAGAAGACAAAGCTGAGTATCCTCTCCTAAGGACTCTGCCTTCTAATTACCCTAAGCTACATATTTTGATTTATCAGGGCTATTTTAACCAATCCAGCCACAACAAGAGCTTTCCTCTTTATCAGTTTCATCCTTAGCCCTTTTCCCTGGTCCTTGTCCAAGTTACACAAGTCTTGGAAATAAGAACCCTGAGCTTATAAAAAGTTCTACTAATCTCATAAAGGAGTTTTCTGCTGATAAAGAATACCAGTACTGAAGGTAGGTCTTCATGACAGGTTTCCCAAAACTTACATTTTTACTCCCCAAAGGTTCAGACTACTCCATTTACCAAATTGTGACTGTGAAAGCATTTACCAAGTTCTCACTACATGCCAGGCACCGAGCCTTTGTTCGTGTTATCTTCCCTAAGCTCAGAAGCCCATGAGGTGAGCATCATGGACTGCCTACCGCTCCACCCTGAAGAGGAAACTGAGACCCAGAGAGGTGAACTAACTGGCCCATGGTCCTGCAGGGTCAGAGTAGCAGAGCCAGGATTCGGATTCAGGGTAAATTATTGAACTTCAAAGCCATGCACTTCCTTGCTACCCTCTATATTATCTCAAGAAATGATTTATAAATCTTAACAATCATAATTCTGCTGTATAGAAGTATTATAGAAACATAATGCAAACAACCCAAAATAACTGCTTTAAACATTCAAGTAGTACAGAATGCGTATACCATATACCTACTGAATGCTTTCATACAATATAGAAATTCAGCATTTTATTCCCATTCATGAAACTAATTTGTAATAGTTCTTTGAAGCTTTCAAAATTAAACGACCTTTACCATTTAAGGCCAAGGATGATGTATGGATAATCTAATAGCTATTACATTATTCTGAAATGTTTCCTAAGTAACAGAAAGCATTTAGGAATACATCAAACACAACAAAACATAACAGAAAAAAACCCACATGGAGAAGATCTAGCACTTTCTAGGACAGAACCATGAGCTTCCCTCTGTACCTCAGTTTCCACAGCTATTAAGTTGAAGGGTAGTATTAGATAATTTGAGATCTCTCTCCAAAAAACGAAACAAAACCATACATTCCGTAAAAAGCATCACAAACCTCAAAGCAGATACTAATCGATAATGACTGCACAGAAATATAGCGGGTAATTGTTGGTTTTGTTTGCTTTTGAAGACAAGAAAAGTATTAAAAAACAAAACACAATTAACCCATCTACTTTTATGTGAAAATACTTACTCTCACTACAAGTTTACCACTATAATTACAATAGCTATTATGTCAGTTATTTAATAATTTAAAAATCATTAAGATGTCAGCTTCTGGAATTAACAGTTACTCTTGCCAAGCCAATTTATTCTTACAGGAGTTTATGCACTGAATATAACACACATAATATTTTACACAGTTCAAAACTTCCCAACAACTGACAAGGTCTACATGAGGAAAGAATGCTCAGAATCTCAACTTTGTTACTGTTTAGATTATCTAAAAATATTGTTAGCCGCATTTAAATCTAAATTTATAAAAAAATACTTTAATAAATAAGAAAGCTTTCTATAATCCGCTATGCTTGCTGTAACAAGCATAGCATTTTTTTTTTCAGGTTTTAACTAAGTTTTATTTTGAAATAAAGAATCCCTGTACATGCTCCCCAGGTTCCCCAAATCTGAACATTTTTACCACGCTTGTTTTTTCTCTGTACTCTTCTATTATGAGAGCTTAGTATTGATCAGAATACCAATGACAGCTGAAGAACAAAATGGTCAAGCATGATTGTTTCTTAAGAAAACAATTTTAGTAAGTATCTACCTGTGTCAGTTACAACAAGTGCAGACCTGCCTGTTTTCATTTTTTTTAACTTTTCCCTTCCTGGAAAGATACCACTACTTTGTCTCTGTAGGGTATTGACAAATTCAGTCAATTCACACTTCCACATTGATATGTGATGCAGTCTTGAGCGGGAATAGAAGTCTGAAATAAAATTGCAATCTGAGGGTTTGGATGGCACTGAAGGTGCTGCCTTGCTAAGAGTAGGTACTGAAGAAGTGCTTTTTGTGCTTGAAGGCCCCTGAACAGCGGAGTGGTGAGCACCGTTTATTTTAGTGTTACTGTGCAAAGGTGACAAGGAGAAGGAGTTAGTTCTGTGTGGATTCCGCATGGCATCTGTGTTTCTAGTGCTTTGTGGCGACTGCTGCACAACGCAGTCTCTGAAGTCAGTGCTGCTCTTCTCAGCCTGCTCCTCCTCCTGGGCAAAGTCTGGAGAAAGCCTGCTGGCAACACTGTGGCCCAAGGGCACCAAGCAATCCTGCGTCTTTAAGGCACCATTAGAGCTAGGAGTGTGTCCATTAAAAATGGCAGCGCTGTCTCTGTGATGCGGAATTCCGTTTTGTTTCCTTCCTGGAAAGATCTGCTCCAGCTCGGTAAAACTAAAATTATTTGCATCTTCTTCATTCCAACTATTCACTCCATTGACTTTGACTTCATTTTCTGTCTCAACCTTCTTAATTATGTGATTTCTATAGCAGGAAAGAAGATTTAATTTCAATTAATGTGTGACTTTCAGGCTAAAACAATTTTTAATGTAAACATGGTCTTAGAGAGATATACGTCAGTATTTCTCTGAAAAAGTAAGCCATAAATTTTATATTCTTTGTCTCCCAACAAAAGATAATTCTCAGCTAAATCAAAGTAGCAAGGTAACTAGGAAAATTCTAGAACATAAACAGTCTTGTAGGGTTTTTTTTTTTTTTTCAAACTTGAAGCACTCCCAAAGAAGAAATACAATGGAATCTCAGATTGAAGAGAAATAAAAACTATTTTCAATTATTTGTCCCACTAAAAATTAAATGGAACCTGTAATCTCTAAATATCCAGTTTGAAGCATAGTGTCTGCCATTTACCAGGAAGTCAATAAATCATGGGACTCAATATAAAAAGCTCCCACAAAAATGGGTAAGAAACTTTATTTGAATGATTATTCCTAGTTTAAGTTTTATGTAATGTTCAACACGTTAAATCCAATACTGCTACAATCCTAGGGCCAGTTAGTTTCACTCAGGAAGACTGACGGACTATACGTACTAATCCATTAATGGGGCCACCTGTTACATGAGTAGATAAAAAGAACCAGGTTAATGTATATGGGTAATTCAGGAAAAAATATACCTAGAAAATGAGGACACTCACTTATTAACAGAGGAAATGGCATTTCACTTCTAAGAAAAGCATATTCATGGGGCACCTGAGTGGCTCAGTCGGTTGAGCACCTGCCTTCGGCTTAGGTCAGGATCCCAGCGCCCTGGGATGGAGCCCCATGTTGGACTCTGTTCATCGGGGAGCCTGCTTCTCCCTCTCCCTCTGTCTACCACTCTGCCTACTTGCGCTCCCTCTCTGCCAAATAAATAAATAAAATCTTAAAAAAAAAAGAAAAGCATATTCAGATGCCAGGGTGGTCCAAGGCAATCTGAACCAAGTTTCTTGATGACAAGATTATAAAGGAAGGACCCATGACAAATGTTCCGCTAAATGCACACTGTGACTCCTCTAGATGTTTGCCTGGTAATGCTCTATAATAAAGACAAAATTTATTTGCATTCATAAAAATTATCTAAGTAACAAATACAAAAACCTGAATTACAGAACAGTAATTCATTCCATTTAGAAACACCCACACCATTAATCCAATTATAGTTCAGGCTCCAGAGATTGCCTGATACATGGTACCCAGGCACAGGTGAGGTTACCACAGTATTACCAGGTTTAATCTAAAGTCCTTCATCCTAATACCAACATGATATATTAGTAATAACAGTCTGAATACACAGAGAAGTCACACATGAGTCAGATGCAAAACACTACCACCCATTTCTGGGTTGGCTCTGTCTGGCTGAACCATCTCATGGAATATGATAGCCAACTCTGATTTAGGTCCAATCCTCACGGATGATCACACCAGTGAAAGAGAAAAAGACGACCAACAGGAAATGATTAAAAGAGGAAGGAAAGAAAACCTAATTTGTTACATGTCTGGCCCTTGAGATAAAGAGAAAGCAAGGGAACAAGAAGTCACATAAAAGAATTTCAAAGGAATTTAAAAAATGTATTGAATATACCAAAAAATAAAGATCACAGACAGCAACAAAAGTGAAGTAAATCAGAAAAGCCTGACGTCTAGTTTTCTGTGTCACAAACAGTTGAGATTCTTTCCACATATACTAGCAACATATGCAACAGAAATGCATATATTGGCAATAAACACAAAGCTAATATACATGCTTTATGTACTGTAGTTTTTCAGCCTAGACAATGGATATTCATGAAGTAGCTGTAGTGGAAATATATCACTGGTAATATACATTAATTAGGCAAAAGTGTACATGTATTAAAAAGTACAATCTAATAGGGTAAATTCTTGCTAAATTGGCACAAAGAATTTCAAAAAAACCACATATTTTCTATTTTTATGAATTTGGGTAAGAAAAAGGGCTAAAGTTGTGCATTCAGAAAGATTTTCTGATATTATTTGTTATGCACATTGATGGTACTAAAAAAATCAAAAGTGTCAGGTAATGTGAAAACCACGTGAATATGCTTAGAATTGAACTCAAGCTAAAAAACAAATGACAACAACAAAAACTATGGAAGGTAGTGACATCGGATCCCCCCCAGGTTAATTAGACTCCCGGCCTTTAAAAAAAATACATCTAACTCCCAAAGCAAGCAATTTAGTAAATAAGGAGAAGGCAGGCAACACACCAATTAATCATGAAACCACTTTACCCAAGATCATTGCAATTAAAGCTTAATCAGTATATTTTTTAAAACCTGCCACATGGACTCAAGTCTAGAGTTACCTCTAACTGTAACATCGAGAGTCACCAACTAAATTTTTACTGATATAAAAATATTTATATATGTAAACCTGCTAGGAATTTGGAATTTTTCAAAAACTACCTAGAAATGTAAACATTTTCATTACGTATATAGCATACAACAAAAGTATACCTGGCACAGTTCGTTCCGTTTTTGAGAAAGCAACATTCTACAGCAAATTATTTATATGGAAATAATTACTTTCAGGAAAATCCATGGGAAATTTTACTTCTAATAATTTAAGATCCATTAGTTTAACATGGGAATCTAAAATTAGAAAAGCTTTCTAATTTACATTTTATGAAACTTTCACAATAAAAATAATTTTTAGGTAAGACACGCACACACGAATTTTAACATATTTAATATAGATGAAGGGCCAGGTTTTGTGTCTGTTTCTATCTTCAGCAAAGCAGGGCCTGTAACTACTGCTTTAGCAATGGTTTCCTCAATGGAGACAAACTTACACCCTGTTGTTGAGCTGCTTGGCTACACTGCTTGGACCTGGCACAGGTTCCTCAGCTTTGCACGCAGGATTAAAGTTGAGACCTTTCTGCATGTTGGACTGCTTGCTGTACAGCTGATAGGGAATGCAGGACAGCAGTCGTCCAGCTTTGATGCTGAAACAAAAAAGTAACACTAATTTAAGAGTCTAATACTTGGGGAAAATAAGCCTCATGAAAAATCAATGTCTGAATGATGGAGTTTTTCATCAGTGAGCCACCTGTTTTCCTAGTTTATTTCCTCTCCCTCTGTTTTAGTGGCTCTAATGCAATATAAAATCTTTCTTAAACACTTAAGAATAAGACATTCTACCCATGAAAAGACACACATCTGAGCTCTGAAAAGGTAACGGCCAACAACCTTACATGAGGGGGAAAAAATAACTGGAAAGTAGGACGACGAAACTGCATGCACAGTTTAAATATTTTAATCATCATGACTTTAATATTTACCACAATTCACCCTCAAACAATTCATACAGAAGCATTAAGACTTTCTCAAATCTCATTTCGCATATGAAGTATTTCCAGAATAACTAAAATGGATGAGGATTTCCAGTTTCTACACTATGATCTCAGGAGAGGAAAAAAACAGGTATGGAAACATGTATACAACTTCTTGCCCTTTCTCCTACAGCAGACAGAATGTTTACAGACACGGAGAGTAAACTATTCATTCTTAAGCACCTGAAAACCAAGAGTGTACTTTCTGATACAATATTACCAGAAGTCATTGGGCGTAGTCTGAAATGTGTCTCTTGGCTAGTTAGCCAAGTAAAAATAATTTTAGAAGAACTCCGTAGTACTGTGAGAGAAAAATGTAAATGACGCCAATTAAAAAAAAAAAAAAGCCAAATCTATACCAGAAACTAGCGTCATACACATTTTCTATGAAGAATAAATTGAGGCAAGATAAAAAACACAAGAGAAAAGAAAAAAATCGTGAGATGAAGGCACTCTAATATTAATAGTAAATTAATTAGAAACATTTTAGCCCACATGAAGTATCAGCTCTCCAGAGTATCATAAATACCTAACAAATGTGCTAACACATTATAGTTTGGGAGCTTAAAAAGGGCAGATCTGGCTGGGAAGCAGTCACCCCCACCAGGAGAACCCCATGAGCTGGCACGAACTACAACAATCACCATCTCTTGCTACCAGGAGACCCACGTGGGAACCTAATCATAGGAGGGGGGTCCCCTGCTACAAAAGACTCAACACAAAATGAAGAATAACAACAAAATCAGCCTTTAATAACTAGGACAGTGTTTTTATTTTTATTTTTTATTTATTTATTTTAGGACAGTGTTTTTAAACTGTGCTCCATGGCACTGTCATGCTTGATGAGGCAGTGGGGTGAATCACAGCACCTCTCATTAACTATTCTATCCTTCAAATGTCAACATTAAATTGTCTGAAGAAAAGGATGATGACAAAAATTTGAAAATCCCTAATTTACAATACACTATATAAAAGTGTAAGATCTGCCAGGCAAAGGTTTCAGTAAAATAATCTACCTAAAACTAATACACACAGGATTCTCCATTAAAGGACTCCCCTGCGTCTTAGAAGTGGTGGCCCTATAACCACGCCCACATTAATTCAGGTTTAATGGCACAAACACAGACATTAGGGAACTCTAATCAAAGCAACGTTATGCCCCCACACTTAGAAGTGGTAGCTGCTTTTTAAACTGCTCAAACTAAAAACAGGAAAACAATTAAAGAAAAGATGTCATGTGCCATCCATTAAATAACTAAAATAATGTTTAAAATTTTAAGTATAATAAAATCTCATAAAAACACTACCAAGAAGAGATGAACAAGACTGGGATTAGAGTATGAAAGAAAACAGTATTGTGACTGCCCAAAAGGATTCCATGCTAGGACATGTAGACATTGGGCATTTATTTTATATATTAACACAGATGCCCAGGTTGACCCATTTCCACATGGGCCAATTCATCTATAGTAAGCTTAATTAAATGGCAAAGAGCAGACCCAACTAGGAGCCAGAAAAATCTGGACTCTGCATCCTGCCATTCTTGGGTGAGTTAGCCTTCTTAGCTCTGCCTTTTCATATATAAAATGAAGCAAACCGGCCATATAATCAGTTATTTAAAAACAGATGATTAAGCCTGACTTCAAACTGAAATAAAATCTGTTCAAGTGAACTTTAAAACTTATAACTGCCATAAATTGCTTTTTCGATTGTATTCTCTCTCTAGCTGTATTCAGGGCAAGAAGGAAGAGCAGGTATTAAAAAAAAAGCTATAATGAAAACTACTATTTTCTAAGCAAATCAAGTTCTACCTAGCAAGTACCCTTTTCAGTGCACTTTCCTACTATCTATGGATCTCTCCCACCCCCTCCAAAGTCAGACTAATATCCTCAGATCCAAATTCTAGCCCTAGCATGATGACAGAATTGTCTGTACATGACACCACATAGCCCAACTCTGGAATGATGCTAACTTCTTACACTGAAAACTGCACAGCTCCTTTTTTAAGGGGAGACACAGCTAAACGCCATGTTCAACGATCCTATGTAAAGAAGGGACAGGTCATGAGAGAACAGCTAAAGGAATCAATAATATGTTCCACAGATGGGCTGTCAACTTAATCCCCCAAGGTTTAAAAAACCCTTAATCTATAAGATACATTTGGTTTTCTAGAAGCCAAATGCACTTTTTAAAAATGCACTTTTGACATTTTGGAATTAACTTTCTAATACTTGATAACATTTATAGAATAAAAATAACAAAGGAACTTCTTATATACTATGCTCCTAACAATGTGTCAGGCACTGTGCTAGACAGTTTGCACAAATTATTCCTAGTTCTCACCTAATCAGAGCATATCAATATTAAGCCTTCTTTTACAAATGAGATTTTAATATTTTCACTTTTAAATAAATCTATCAATTACTCATATATATTATATATCATTTCAAAACAAATCACTTAAGTTATGGCTCATCACCAAGGTTCAGATGACATATTTAAATTTAGGGAGTTAGTATGAATGGCCGCTGATTTACAACATCAATTCCAAACCAACAACAGAAGAACCATAATGTAACAACCAAAAAACAGATATTAATAATACTGCAAACTGCTCTTCCTCTCTGTCCCCTCTCCCAGTACACCAGGTCCACAATACCCTGATCTTTCTCCCCTTAGCATGCATTAAGTTTTAACATATGATATAATTTACTCATATACTAAGAATATTGTTTTATTATGTTTTCTTCAATAGAACATAAGCTCCAAGAGGTAGGGAACGATCTTTGTTTGCTTCATTGATATTTCCCAAGGATGTAGCCCATCAGAGATGTACAAACATTTGCTGAATGAACACCATGCTTAGCCAACCCCTTCCCATCACTGCTTCCTGCTGCTTACCTGAGTCATCCCAACTCCTGGTAGCTGAGGCTGCAAGAACACTAACATACTAGGTTACCTAAATTATCAATGTGAGGTTAAACAGTACAACAGTGTTGTTTAAGACGTTATTTTTCACCCTTAAGAGGCAACGTAAGTGAGATTAAGTGTTTATAATATAAATAAAAGTATTCCAATTTTTAAAACTTATTAATTAAAAATTAAACTTACCTTTCCACAATCCATTCCGGCCGAATTACTTTTTCCCCCTTTAATTCTTTAATTTTGGCATTTGGAAGATTTGTGGCAATAATGTGTGTTGTTTTAGATCTGGAATAATACACATGGTATTGCCCTCCATGCAACATCATTAGCTTTCTCAATTCCTCAGCGGAAGGATCTGTAAAATTAATATTAAAATATGTTAAGACTTTTATATATAAGTAAAGCCCTACCTGAATAACCCCTTAAAAAGCCCAACTTAAAGAACGTATCACTGATCCACTTCCTCCTGGGCTGTGTTGCCAATAAACAAAATCGGGAGGTAAGTTACAAAGTGATAAGGCTATTTTGCTTTAGCATATCCTATTTCCTGCTGGAGACAGTCCACCAACAAAGCAGCACCTACTGCTAAGAGATGCCCAGAGCAGACAGGGACCTCACGTAATGAATCAAATACTACTAACAAAGCAGATGTTTTAAAACTTCTGACCACATTTAGCTACGTGACCTTGATACTGGTATCTTATGTTTTAAAAAACTGACAATCACAAAATCATTTACAGATCAATTTACAGACTCCAATTAATCCTACACATCCTTCAGAAAAATACAATAGTAGATAGGTAAACTGCTCATACTTACTATGAGCAGACTTTACTCCTATGAAGCTTAATATTTTTATTTTTAATTAAGAAAATATAAGAAAAGTTAAAATAAAATTACTCAGTTTCTTAATATGAACTTGCACCAAAGACAAAAAATAAAGTTCACCAATATAAAAAAAAAAAAAAATCGCAAAAAAAAGGAAACATTTTTCAACTGTGTTTCAAATTATTTTTTCCCTGCTGCCCACCCAACCCTCAAATTATTTTTTCTTAATAAAAGTACAGGAAAATATCTTTAAAAAGAATCAGTGTGGTTTATGCTTTCCCATAAAAAGTCTGACTCACTGAAATTATGACCAGTATTACTGGCATCACATTAAAATAATTATTTTCAATAGCTTGTTTCTTCTACCTATTATCCTAATGAAAGCTCTAAATTACACCTTCCTCAAAACAGCTGTACCCCAGGGTGGGGGGTACATCACAGGAGGCTTATATATCTACTTTGTTATCCAAGCAACAGATTTTTCTTAAGCCCAAGCAATACAGGTCCAAGAATTTAAATAAACACTTTCATTATAATAACCATATAATTAGGACAGTTTAGTCTTCAGAAGAGAAAAAACACTAACAAAGCACATTTAGATATAACAGGTTTGGTCAATTCTTGGTAAGTTCTTATGGTGTAGAATTCATTTGATGTTACTGATTGCACATACTGGCACTGCTTAATAGAAATATAATGTGAGCCACAAACGCAAGTCACATATATAATTAAGAATTTTCTAGGAAGCTCACTAAACATGGTAAAAAGTAAAATTAATTTTAATAGTATTTTTAACCTCACAGATCCAAAACATTATCACTTCAACATCTTCAACATATAATCAACATTAAAAAACTGGATATTTCACATGATTTTTTTATACTAAGTCTCCTGCATTTACATTTGTCAATTTAGACTAGCACATTTCAAGCACCTAACAAATGTGGCCAGGGTTTACCAAATTGGACAGTGTACGAAAAAGAGAAATGAAAACAACTTCTAAATAAAATTAATTCGAAATTCATAATGGAAGAGTTTCAGAGGTTAGGGATCACAAAAACTAGAGCATCACAATGATTTAATAGAAAACGGTGGAAATTAAACAGCTAGCCAGTCAGAAATCTCTAGTTTACTTATTTTCTTTTACTAAAGATTACAAAATGTGGCTGACATAATAGTATAAAGTACCAAATTAAGGGCTAAATACAACATAATAATACGGACAGATGCTAAATCCAACAAAAAGCAAGGAAATGCAAAAAAGTATTTACAAGTTAATCTACAACTTTCCTAAACCAATTCTAATTGTATTCAATGATTTAAATAGAAAACAGGCTGACAGAACGCATTACCTTTGTCTACACATACTTGTAAAAACACTGTCCCCTCTACTACTTGCTCCCTGAAATCGAATTACTGCAGAAATCTAGAACTGGAAAAGCTGGACAGTTTACTGTCCTACAGGAGGAAATCAGGGAGACTCCCCTGAAGTTCAATCTTGCAAACTCTTGCATATTCTTGAGTGTGAAGTGAACCAGGAAAGCCAATCTAGTTAAAGAGTAATATCACATGAACTCTGGTGTCAGACCAACCTGGGTTTAAAGCCAGGGTTTAACATCCTTTGGCCGCATAACTTTGACTCCTTTAAGCTTTCTCCTCATTACAAGTAAGTCTGGCACATAGAAGGTACTCAATTAAAAACCATTATTACTATAAACTATAATGACAGAACTCCTTTCAAGTAATGTAAGACCTGAGGCTCCGGCCCTAGATCTACAAAAAATGGTAGAATACAACACATCCGCTGACACGCGGAAGCCCTAACTTTTCAAACACAGAACTGCCAATAATGTACTAAGGACAGCAGCCAGGACCCACTCCACCAGCCCGAACAGCCTGGCATGCACGGTGGCTGGTGGCTGCCCTCATTTTCCTAGCTTTTTGTTATTTTTAAAATAGGATTTCTCTCTGGCTCTGTTCCGTCAGCAATAGACATACTCCCACATTACAAGTTCAAAAGAATATAAACAACAGCTCTGAAGATTTGCACAAAAAGTTCATTTTTTGTTGTTGTTGTTAACACTCTCCTCCTTAAATTCAGCAGATGTGGGCTAATTAGGGAAAAATGTTTGGGGGACAGTATCCAACCCCATGAAATCTCTAGGACACTAAGCTTTGTGTAACTCCAACCCCACAGTCTATTACACCAGGGAATTTTCTTCATACTACTGATAATAATTTGAAATTACCCTATTTGTTTACTTGTTTGCTGTCACATTTCCCCCTTGAGCACGTGCACCTTGAGGGCAGGAACCCTGTCTGTCTTATTCACTTCCATATGTTTGGTACAAAGCAGGTGTTCAGTACACATTTACTGAATTAACTGGCATCTCCCATGCATCAATGTTTCCTGCCTGGAGTTTTCACCCCTCTAGCAAAAATGGACTGTAAGTAGTATTACCACTTCAATTCTCAAAATATTTATTCAGTAACTCAACAAATTAGGCCATACAGCACAGGGTCCAGAGCGAGATCTAGTGGGTACAAATCCTAGCTCAACCCCTTGCTAAGTTGTGTGGACCTCAAGCAAGTTACTTAACTTCGCAGGGCCTCACTTCTCTCACGTGTAAACCGGGAATAATAGTGCCTCAGAGGTCTGCGGTGGGATTAAGAGCTAAAAATTATAAATTGCTAAGAAAAGTGCCATGCACATAGTAAGAAGTATGTGTCAGCTATTGCCAGCATTATTATTACCATCTCTTATCCCAAAAAAGCAGAAAGGAAAAAACTTCATGGCTGAGGCTGTTCTCTATCTATAAATCATTAAATTTTTCCAATTTATTATCCCATCTATAAATCTTTCTCTTGTTGCGCACCCTCCAGTACATTTTCCTTCAAGAAAAGTCCTTGATATACTAGCAAGGATAAGAAAACAAAATGAAAAATCAAACAAAACAAAAAATATTCAGAGAAATTTTATCCCCCAAATCTTTATAACTGATGTTACCCTCTAGAGAATGTCAGAACTAAAAAAGCTTTTAGAGATCTAATAACCATTTCATTTTCCATATTGGTATAAACAAGCTTAATTAAGTTAAACCAACTAGACCAATTCAAATAGTAGATAAAATTATCCCTCAATCCTCATTATATATCCTCACTGAACATATTATTTTTAAAATACATTAGAATATAAAAAAGTTAACTTAATCACCAACAAAAATCATCACCATAGATTACCAATGACATCTTGGTAAAGATCCTTTAAAGAAGAGTGTCTCTGAGGTTTAGCAGCTCCCAAAAATGACTTTACCAAAAGGAAAAAAAAAAAAAAATCAGTTCTAACAAAAGATTTTTTTAAAGGCACATTGTGCCAACTGAATGATTTCCCCTGAAGACAGACTAAATTTTTCAACAAGCAAATTATTATTCAACAATGCACTTAAGGTTTCTTATAAATAGCATCAACTTTAGGCAGATTAATTTGTAGAAAAACAAAACATCAATCAGAGAGACTAAGGTAACTTTCTGAAGTCACACACAGCTGGTGGGACAGCCACCACGGTCCAGGTTTCCGTCTCCCAACACTCATCATACTTGATCAACCTTAACACGCTGCTACCCTGGATAGAAAGGCCTGGTTTCCAGCTGCAGTGTGACACTGAAAAGTTGTAACATCTCAGGCAACTGACGCATCCCACTTCGCCTCAGCTTCCTCTTTACAAAATGAGAAGCTAAACTAGATGACACTTAAGATTCCTTACAAAGCTATTGTATAATTCTATGTACTAAAACCATTATCTCCAGCAAACAAAACTTGAAGACTATTTCACAAGTTCGTGAGAGAAAGCAAACCAGGTCACTCAATTTTACGGATAAAGCAACTAAAGCAGAAAAATGTAAACGAGTTAAAAAGATACATATATATGTTAGCAAGACATTGGAAAAGGTAGGTCACTAACTCACATATCTTGATTACCAAAAGAAACCACAATGTCTTGTACATATTAACAGGTATAAAATTCAGTAAGGCTAAGGTCAAGTAACAGTACTTAAAAGCAAATATTGTCTCTACTGTGGCCAACATAAAATATATGGTATAAGGGAAACACAGTGAACTGGAGATCAAAAGTCCTGAGTTCAATCTGGCTCTGCCAAAATTCACAAGTTTCTACTATCTTCATCATTTACTGTGACACAGGTCAAATGGGATGCCTGGAGCGAATGACTCCTAAGGTTCCTTTCAGACCTAAACTATTATGAAAATCTATTTGGCTTCCAGATAAATTTCCTATCACAGCCTCATATTCAATTACCAGTAGCTTCCATCACATTAAATACCATCACAGAAAGAAAGAAAAAAAAAGTATTTTAAAACCAACTCTACAACCCATCAAAAAGTCAGTAACAGTGCTTTGATGACCTGGTTAAAATAAACCATCTTTTATGTGTATTTGACCAGATTCCCTGCTCAACTGAGTTTATCCTCCCTCTGTAACCAAAGTTCTATACCTGATCCTATCATATGCTAACAATATTTATGAGTAGAAGGCAAAGACTAAAGGGGTCTTCACTTCTATTAATCTCTCAACAAGCAATATTGTCCGTCTTCATTGACATATATGTCGGTTATTATATGTGTATCCATGTGTGTAGAATCATACATCCCAAAACGCCTACATCAACTCCCAAACTGTCCATTAAAATACAGGCACAGAAGATCCAAGACATTTGAAAAAAAGTGTAACTAGTCTATTCTTTTCATTTGCGGCTTCCGTACTGAGGCAACATGGTGGTTTGAAATATGACACAGGAGCAATGTGCTCAGAAAATGTCCTCTATGATAAAACAATCTGACAGTCACTTTTACTAGCAATAATCCTAAATATCTGACACAGAAATTTAAGATTAGATGCCAGTTTCCCTAAGCCATCATATTTAACAAAATATACTTTTTAAGAGATACATAATACTTGGCATATCCTGTTAAAAAGTAAGTGCTCTCAACACATGTTTACTGAACAAAATAACAAGGATAAGTTTTTATACATGATAATAAACCCTGAAAATATCATTTTTTCTCCTTTCCCATGGTCACTAGACACGTGCCCATTCTAGTAGCACCAATATATATATGTCAATTTTATTTAAAAACATCCACCTCGGAGCGCCTGGGTGGCTCAGTCAGTTAAACGTCTGCTTTCGGCTCAGGTCATGATCTCAGGGACCTGGGATCGAACCCCGCATCAGGCTCCCTGCTCAGCTCGGAGCCTATTTCTCCCTCCCTCTCTGCTTGCAGCTCCCCCTGCTTGTGCTTGCTTGCTCTGTCAAATAAATAAATCTTTAAAAAACCAAACCAAAACAAAAACATCTACCTCTTTGCAGAGCAAACTAAAACTGTCATTAGCTGTTTTATAACCATAGCAGGTAAAAAACTGAGGAAAGAAAATCAACACGAATTTAGGGCCTATTAAAGTCAGGTCCTTGACATACATTATCTCACTCCTCACCACCTGTGACTCCAACACTGGAATTAAACAGTATAGTCTTGGCATCACAAGTCCTGTGTGACATTATTAACTTCATTTCAATACTATTCTTACTGGAAAACATGCATTTTTTGGGGGGATTATTTGCATAACCATTTCCTAACGAAAGCACTGCCACGTGATTTTAGTGCCCAGGTTTTGTTACAAAGGGGCTGGTGCTGTTGTCACGGACTGCTTTAAATGTCATAGACTAATGTGGTATGTACATTCAATGATATATTCAGCCTTAAAAAAGCAAGTTCTAATACATGCTACAACCTGAACCTTGAACCATTTATTACGCTAAATAAAATAAACTAGTGACCAAAAAACCCCCAAATATTGTATGATTCTACTTCTTTGAGGTATCTCAAATAGTCAAATTCACAGCAACAGAAAGTAGAATCATGGCTGCCAGGGAAGGTGGGATGGGGGAGAGGAAATGGAGTTATTTAATGGGTACAGAGTTTACAAGATAAAGCAGCTCTGGGGATTGGTCGTACAACAAGGTGGCTATATGTCACACTACTAAACTATACAATTCAAAAATAGTTAAAGTGGTAAACTTTATGTTATGTGTAATATGCCATAATCAAAAATTTTTTTTAAAAAGCAGATCACATTTGACAGCGATGCTAAACACAAAAAAATATGCAATGTACCAATTAGTACCACATCTATCGTAAACAGGAATTTAGTTTTAGCAAAACAATATCATTCACATACTAACACTAACTTGCATTTTATTATCTCTGTAATTTTATTTGCATTTAATTTTCAGTTCTGCAACATTATTATTACTACTACCACTTTAGAGATGCTTGTGAAAATTAAATATATGAAAATCTTACAGTTTTAAGAGATGGGATTAGCTAATAAGTGACAAAGACCTAGAATTAAATTAAAATCCAAGCCTTGATTTCTGCTCCCATGCTCCTTCTCCAACTTACTGTCTCTCAATAAGAATATCTACATTCTACACTTCAGAAAAAAGTTTCAGAAAAAGATCAATGAAGATAAAGGGAGCCATTTGCAAAATAAAAATTTCTATATTAATACAAAAGTCAGCATACACTCAATCAACTTTCCCAAACTTTTTTTTTTTTTTTAAGATTTATTTATTTATATGCCAGGGGGCGGGGGAGGGCAGAGGAAGAGAGAGAATCCGCAAGCAGACTCCAGGCTGAATGCAGAGCCTGATGTGGGGCTTGAACCCAAGACCCTGAGGTCATGACCTTGAGCTGAAACCAAGAGTCAGACACTCAAATGACTGAGCCATAAGGCACCTCCAACTTTTCCAAACTTTTTAAAGCTTTGCCATTCTAACTGGAGAAGTGGTATTTGCTACATGAAAACTTACTAGAAATATTTCAACCAAAGTAAAACTATGAAGGTTTCCTATTAACAACCTTTTAAGCCAAAATTATTAGCTCCTTCAACATCCCGAACAAGGGTCTTTTATAAAGAAGACCAATTTCAAATAAAAGGCCTGTAAAATAGTAACATTTTCAAGTTTTAATAAATCTAAAATCAGGTTCTAAAACTTACAGCTTAAACATATACTCCTTTCTTTTTCTATGTGCATTTACGTATCCTTTCTTGACAAAACACAAGTTCCACCAAAGAGCAACTGATCAACGAGAAAATTCTTCACCTAAACCGTGCTTCTCAGGAATAGGATTGTACAAGTTAAGAATTTTACAAATATCTTGGAAAGAAAGCTTTGCAAACGTATAACAATGTATCTCCTAAGGACAATGGTGGTAACTCAGCAAACAGCACCAAAAGCCTAGTGACTGTAGAGACAGTGTCTACCTACAGGGAGGTCAGCGTGCACTACGGGACTTGTTCTCAGCCCTGGACTGCACTGTATTTCAATTCAGGACTTGATTAAGAAAACAGGGGGTTACGCTTCTGGGTGGCAGAAAGTAGACGGTTAACTTAAACAAGAGACAAAGTAATCTGGGCCAAAAAATACCTTAATGAGAACAATGGAGACAGTGAAAACTGAAGCTCCACATTTGATTTTAAAACAACTGCACCATTTAGTATGTAGGAGAACTGGTACAAAGGCGACACAGGACAAAGACGTCTCAAATGTTTAAGCTAAATAAAGCTCTTTGCCTTTTTTTAATTAGCTCTACCTCCTTTCCCTCAAAATAACGAACTCAAACAATGCAGACATACAGAGGGCAGACCACGAGTGGGGATGGTTCTGCTCCATGTCACTGAGGTCACACTACATGCCTAGAATACTTGATTCTCTTTATGACTCAATATATGCTAGACCCTGACCAACTTCATTAGAGAAGTACAGTAAAAATCAACCAGGAGGAATCCTCTAAAGACCAAAATCAAGTCAGACTGGCTAATAAGCATTAAGTGATGTTTCAGTCATGCATAAAACACCAAAGGAAACAAATTAAGAACCTGCTTTGCTTTAATGAAGAAGAAAGATGGAGACATTTAAACTAGTGATTCTCAATTTTTTAAATAGCAGAACCCTATTTCAAATGAACCCTTACCAAAAAATCCCCCAAATACCAAAAAATAAAAGTAATATATATAAGACTTTATTCTGAAAGTTCAATTTGTAACATGTACTTATTACCATTTTGCCTCTCGGCATAGTAGTGAGAAAATCCTCATTCACACACATTAGAACTATTAACATTTTCAACTATTTAAAAGAAGTTATATTCCAAGGTCTACGTAGAAACTACTTAACCTAACAACAAAAGGTAAAAGACATTTCTACTAAATAACGTATTTGAGTTTTTGCATCATCTGTTTTTAGTGTACTTAAAAATACATTTAATTTTGAGACTATAAAATCTTTCGGGTATTTTGGAACTTAAGTTAATAACCAATTCAAAAACAACCAGCAAGGGGTGCCTGGGTGGCTCAGTCTTAGTTAAGCGTCTGCCTTCGGCTCAGGGGCTCCTCTGCTGGGAGCCTGCTTCTTCCTCTCCCACTCCCCCTGCTTGTCTCTCTCTCACTGGCTGTCTCTCTCACTGGCTGTCTCTGTGTCAAATAAATAAATAAATAAAATCTTTAAAAAACAAAAACACAAGCAAACAAAAAAATACCAGCAGCTTTTATCTGGCATCCAACATCACTTATGGTGTTACCTGTAACTTATGGAGCCAGGAACCTTGTTTAATCATGAGTGTATCCTCAGTACCCATGTTTTCAAGCATCTCACTTAGAATTTAGTAAGGATTCCACAAATGCTTTTTTTTTTTTTAAAGATTTTATTTATTCATTCGACAGAGAGAGAGAGATAGCCAGCGAGAGAGGGAGCACAAGCAGGGGGAGTGGGAGAGGAAGAAGCAGGCTCCCAGCAGAGGAGCCTGATGTGGGGCTTGATCCCATAACGCAGGGATCACGCCCTGAGCCGGAGGCAGACGCTTAACGACTGAGCCACCCAGGCGCCCCTCCACAAATGCTTTTTAAACAAAAGATATTCTATCTCTGTGGGAACAGAGAGCCGACCAACATTTGATTGAGTTGAACCCAGAAACTAAGTAGGATTCTGACATTCCAAGAAGCTGAGGAAAGATGATGAGAAAAGCTTTAATTAAGGAAATGGAGAAGGGTGTGGCCACAGGGTTGAAAGCACACTTCAAAGAACTAGGAAGAATCTAGTCTGAGAGCTGTGGAGTGAGTTAACATGAAGATCAATCACACTGAGAGGACGTGACAGGGCTTGAATTCATGCTCTGGAGAGAAAGAACTAGGACCACTGGATGGAAGCTACAGGGACGCACATTTTGGCTCACTAAAACCATCAGACCTGCTTGAAAATGAACTCGCTTGCCTCCTAGGACAGTATACCATCACACCAGAGTCACTGCAAGAGACTTGAGTGGCAGCCTGTCAGTAACTCAGCAACACTGAAGAAGGAATTCTCACATAGACAAGGATTAATACGAAGATTTAAATTTCCTTCTAACCCCAAGATTCTGAGTCTGTGATCTAAAACGAGGTTAGCAAACTAAGGCCCCTGGGCCAAATCTGGCCCACCTATTTTTTAAATAAGGTTTTACTGGAACATAGCCGTTCTCATTCACTTATATATTGTCTAGGGCTGCTCTGGGGCTACAAGAGCAGAGCTGAGGAGTTCCAAAAGAGAGTACATGGCCCACAAAGCTCTGGCCCGTTACAGAAAAAGTTTGCCAACCCCTGATCTAAAATATAGCCAAAGCGGGGTCCCTGGGGGGCTCAGCTGGTTAAACAGCCAACTCTTGATTTCAGCTCAGGTCACGATCTCAGGGTGGTGAGATCAAGCCCTGCATTGGGCTCTGTGTTCAGCAGGGAGTCTGCTTGAGATTCCCTCCCCCTCCTCTTCCCCTCCCCCTGCTTGTGTGGGCACGCTCACTCTGTCTCTCAAATTTAATAAATAAATCTTTTAAAAAATTAAAATAAAATAAAATAAAATACAGCCAAAGACTACTACTTTTGGAAACGTAAAACAAAATATAGTATTTGTTCTAAATATTTCTCCTATCCACTATTTCAGATGCTGCTCAGAGAGGAGAGGGACGATTATGCTGCAGTAACATATGACCTCAAAATCAGTGACTTACAACAAAGGTTTATTTTTCACTCATGAAACACGTCCATCCTGTGCTCCATGTCACCTTTACTCTGAGATCCAGACTGATGGAACAACCTCTACCTAGAATACTGTCAGTCATTGTGGCAAAAGAAAAAGGGTATATAATGAAGTGCAAACTGATTTTTAAAGCTTTATCCCCAACCTGACAGATACCACTTCTACTCACATTCCGTGAACTTCAACAAGTAGGGAAGTAAAATCCTCCTCCAGGGGGAGGGGAAGCAGATTTCAGTGAACAAAAATACAATCCACCATGTAGTATATTTGGAAATATTTACACAAGTAATTTGCTTTCCTTATTTCTACAAACTATCTTATCAGTAGCATATTTCTATAACAATATTCAGTCTAAAAGCAAAAAAAGCAAAGCCACTATAGTAATTTCATGTTTCCCAAGATAAACAATATTAAAGCTCAGAATTATTTTAAAATTATTCTCTATTCTACCAAAAACATGCCTAGGATAAAAAAATCTAGAAAATATGGGGCGCCTGGGTGGCTCAGTCACTAAGCATCTGCCTTCAGCTCAGGGCATGATCCCGGCGTCCTGGGATCGAGCCCCGCATCAGGCTCCTCCGCTGGGAGGCTGCTTCTTCCTCTCCCACTCCCCCTGCTTGTGTTCCCTCTCTCGCTGGCTGTCTCTCTGTCAAATAAATAAATAAAAATCTTAAAAAAAAAAAATCTAGAAAATATACCACTCACAGTTCTAAGCCCAAAAAATGTTACTGCTGTGATATATTTGCTTCTAGCATTTTTTTCCTGTGCTTTTCTTAACAGCTCGATCATCCCCTACTTATCATTTTATATCCCACCCTTTTTTACCAAAAATTCTTCTATATTATTATAAATTATCCATAGTTAGCTTTTTAATTGTTTTAAGTCACTTTATAGATGGTATAATTTATAACAGAATTTCTATTCTCAGACAGTGCTTTGCTTTCATATAAAATAACGTGATTAAGATGATCTTTTCTATAAAGCTATACTAGGAGGCCAATCAGACTTATCAGCTTAGAGTGGACTCTTTTTTTTTTAAGATTTTATTTATTTTTTTGAAGAGACAGAGACAGCCAGCAAGAGAGGGAACACAAGCAGGGGGAGTGGGAGAGGAAGAGGCAGGCTCATAGCGGAGGAGCCTGATGTGGGGCTCGATCCCAGAACGCCGGGATCACGCCCTGAGCCGAAGGTAGACGCTTAACCGCTGTGCCACCCAGGCGCCCCAGCTTAGAGTGGACTCTTAGAAGAATTACTAAGCCAAAGGTTATAAGCATATTAAAGGCCACTTACATGTTTCATAACACCATTCTCCAAAGCAAGTCTACCAATTCACTCTTACTCCGGCAATGAACGGAGCGGTTATTTTCACCCATCTTTACCTATATTGGGTTTATTCATGTAATAATTTTTTAAAATTAAATAAACTTTGCAAAAATATATTGTTTCATTATACATTTATCTAACAGTGAAGTTGAACATATTTCCATACTTGTGACCCAGGTCTACTTACTGAAATAAACTGTTTCTGATATCTGCCTTTAATCTACTGGGATGTTAGTGTTTTATTTCCTATCATTTTGATGTATAAGCTTTTTTCCAGTCATCCAATTTGTTGCAACAAATTATACTGAATAATCCTACCCTCTCCCCCACTGATCTGTGGATCTTTATATCCCAGAATATTTAAAATAATGCTGAAGGGCTAGGCTGTTCTGTTTTATAAATATAATGCATGTTACTTATAATAAATACATATTTATGTACACAGACGATATCTAATTTACATAACATATAATTTCTTCTCTCTTTTCTTTTTTTTTTTTAACTAGGCTCCACACCCAGTGTGGAGCCCAATGCAGGGCCTGAACTCATGACCCTGAGATTATGACCTGAGCTGAAATCAAGAGTCAGATACTTAACTGACTGAGCCACCCAGGTGCCCCCACAGAATTTATTTCTGAGTAACTCTAAACGACTTATCTGCCTAATCTTCAACCAGTTACACAAAGTTTTAAATGCTTACAGCCTTCTATAATAGGTTTTGAGATGTCAGAGCCACTTCTCATTGTTCTTTTTCATCATTGTCTTAAGGTAGACTATTGCAGGGGAAATAAAATGCAAGTCAGATAATATACTGTAGCAGGGTGGCTAATAGTTAATGGTATTAACAAGAATAAAAGCATTGGGTTTGAAGAAGCATTGCTACTGCAATAAAAGGATTTCTGGCATTCTAAAAATTCAAACTATTTAGCAAGCAAACTTCTTATGTAAAATAATAATGGGCGTTCTTGATAACAATGAAGGCACTCTAGGATCCTAAAGTATCTTCTCAAAGTTTAAAATTATATTCCACAATACTCCTACTATTAATTTTCAAGAACATTCTGTAAGAATGTTCTGAATTCAACTAGAGTTCAGAACTAAAACCAACCCTACTAAGGGACAATTACACACAGTAAAAGCAAAGGCATGTATCACAGGACCCCAATTTAGGCCTAAACCTCTGCAAATGAAATCCCATCACAGCAAATGCCATTACAGAACACGAAAAGAGCCACATGAAGACCACTTTCATGTTTCTAGGCACAATTTATAAGGTCATCTGGTTAAAACAAATTCTATTAACAAAATTTTAAAATCTTGTACAGAAGTTTTCCTCGATAAATCTCTAATGAGAAAATATTCATTATGTGCACCATTTCATTCTGTATATCCAAAGAACTTGATTAAATGTTGGTTGTGCTACATACATGGTAGAAAGAAGTAAACCAAATGGCTGCTTACACCTCCTTTGGTTCTACAGTAGTAATATCCTTCATTATTTCATTATTTCATTTGAGTCTCACAATCCTACAAATTAGAAAAGATAATTTAGCATAGTTACTGATGAGGAAATAGAAAAAAATTAGGTGATTTGTCCATAATCACACAGCCATTGTGCAGACCCTTTTGTCTTCTGACTCCCACCCATTACTCTTTCTCCAGTAGCCACGCTTACTCTTGACTCCTTTCCTCCCTAACTACCTTAGACTTACCACATTCAACTAAAAGCCACATACGCTTAACCAAACAGAAACTGAAGAAGTTTCTAAAGACTACAGAACACAGTTTTGAGTAACTATCAGGTGCAAACACCTACTGGACACTGGTAAAAATACAGTGGGTGGCATAAATTAATACAGGAAGTCTCTCCCCTGTTAGAGGCAAAATTCCTACATCTCTGATTTACAAGATCAGAGTCTCACAGAAAAATGAAAGAAGATACATATATATAGAAAGAAACTAATTTCTGGAAAGCATACATTTCTGAAAAAGTAGATTTGTCACCATTAAATGGACTCTTTTCCTAAACCATCACATTCGCATGTTCAGAAAACAACAAAGTAAGGTTGTTAAAGTTTTCATACCAATCCTTACCACTTGAAATGTAAGTCTGTCATATTTGCATACTCCCTTGTTCATTCAGCAATCCATGCCCAAGTTTTTGCCTGCCTGTTTTTTCACAAACCTAAGCAGTACCAAAGCCATTGGACCTGGTCTTCTATCCACATGTTGAAAAAAGTACAAAATAACCAGAACACCTCTTGCTGATCCCACTCCAGAGAAGACAGCAATTACAGTTCACTAGATTGGAAGCACTAACTCACCTGGGGAGCTTTCACCAAAATGAACATGCTCAGGGCCTATCTCCCAGAGATTATAATTCAGTAAAAGCCTAGAAAGTGGCCCATTTCTTAATTAAAAACTAACGATTTGGGGCACCTGGGTGGCACAGCAGTTAAGCGTCTGCCTTCGGCTCAGGGCGTGATCCCGGCGTTATGGATCGAGCCCCACATCAGGCTCCTCCGCTATGAGCCTCCTTCTTCCTCTCCCACTCCCCCTGCTTGTGTTCCCTGTCTCGCCGGCTGTCTCTATCTCTGTCGAATAAATAAATAAAATCTTAAAAAAAAAAAAAAACTAACGATTTAAGAAGACTGAGTTGAATTAGCATATGACTGAAAATTTTTTAACATTCTGATATACAAACACAAAACCCTGTTATTCACTCATTTACTCAACTAATATTTATTAAGCATCTTACAATGTGCCAGGCAAGGTTCTAGCCCCTGGGATATAGCATGATCAAGACCCATGTCTGTTCTCCACGGTACTTCTATTTCACTGGGCAGACAGAAAATAAGTCAGACAAATGATACCAGTTTAGGTACAAATAAATTCTATGAAAAGAACTAAAGCTGGACAAGGGGTCAGGAAAGAAATTGGAGGGCAAGGTACATCTATCTTAGACAAGGGTGGTCAGGGAGTCTCAGAGGAGGTGACATTTGATCAGAGATGTGAATGATGAAGACCCAGGGACCTCAGACGGAATAGCAAATTTTAGGCCCTACAGTGCTACCTCTGATCCACGTCTGACTGGTGCTACAACATAAAATGGGCTAACTCCAAAAACTCAATACATGAATAAGACCTACCACTATAAGACGTTAGGTGTCAAAGTAAATGTTTCTAGCAATGATGCTATGCAATTTAAACACTGTGGACTGGCTTAGGGAAGGAGACAAAATCTAATTTAATCTGAGTGTTAAAGGATGAATATAATTCCAGTTCACAGAAGTGAGGAAAGAAGCTTTCACAAGAAGCAAAAGCACAAACAGAAGCTCAGAAACGACAAAGTACAAAGAAAAAACCTAAAATATTAGAATAAGCCCAATGACCAAAACTGAAGAATATAAAGGGGAAAATGCAGGTCAGGATTAGGACAAGAATGACTTTACCCTTTTGTGCTTGGAAAATGCCTATTTATCCGAGACCCAGCTTGAAGTGTCAACCCCTTTATGACGGCTCACTAACTCTCAAAGGCAATAACTTCTCTTCTTTGTTGCCACCTACCTTCCTCTGTATCTAACTCTCAGAGATTACTTACTCATCACAAAACCCACATTCTCCATCAGCTACCATCTCTGTTCAAACATAGTTCCTAACACACAAGCAGCATAGAAAATACATTTGTTCAATCAACTAAAGCAGAGTAAAGTGGGATGGACAGTCCACAGACTGGAAAACTCAACATAGTCAAGATGTCAATTCCCCTTAAATTGATCTACAGGCTTAATGTAATTCCTAAAACAACCCAGCAAGGTATTTATTTTATAAACACAGACAATTTTATTCTAAAATTTATATGGAAAGGCACAGGCCCTAGAACAGCTAAAACAATCTCGGCAAAGAAGAAAATGGAAATAATCATTCTGCGGGATATTAAGGCTTACTATATAGGTACAGTAATCAAAATCATGTGATATCAGTGAAGAGACACATGCATTAATATAATAAAACAGAAAACTCAGACACAGACCCAAATATTGTCCAACTGATTTTTGACAAAAGTGCAAAAGTAACCCAATGGAGGAAAATAGTTTTTTTTTTTTTTTTAAAGATTTTATTTATTTATTTGAGAGAGAGAGAGAGAGAGACAGCCAGTGAAAGAGGGAACACAAGCAGGGGGAGTGGGAGAGGAAGAAGCAGGCTCCCAGCAGAGGAGCTTGATGTGGGGCTCGATTCCAGAACTCCAGGATCACGCCCTGAGCCGAAGGCAGACGCTTAGACTGAGCCACCCAGGCGCCCCGGAAAAGTTTTTCAACAGAGCTAGAGCAACTGGATATCCATACACCACCAAAAAAATAAATTAAATAAAATTAACTGAAAATGGATCATGAAATTAAATGTAAAACATAAAATTATGAAAATTTTAGAAAAAAAAAATCAGTGAAAATCTTTGAGATCTAGTAAAGCAAAGACTTCTGAATTGAAAGCACAATCCATAAAGGTAAATAAGGCAGATAAACTGGACCTCGTGAAAATTAGAAACTTTGTTCTGCAAAAGACCATGTGAAAAGGATGAAAGACAAGCTACAGACTGAGAGAAAGTACCTACAAACCACATATCTGACAAACGAGTAGTATCTGGAATATATAAAGAACTCTCAAAACTCAAAGGAATATAAACGAATCCAATTAGAAAATGGGCAGAAGACACGTACAGACATTTCACTGAAGAGGACATACAGATGGCAAATAAACACATCAAAGGCTGTTTCGGTATCATTAGCCATTGGGCAAATACAAATTCAAACCACAATGAGACACCACTACGTATCTATTAGAATATGTAAATTAATTTAAAAAACAAGAACAAAAAACCAATTTGTCTTTATCAAATGCTATGCAATGACATACAAATGACATTGAGCAATGACAACACAAATAAAAACTACAAGGAGATATCAGCACACACCTATTAAAATGCTTAAAAAACGCTAAATGCTAACAAGAATGAAGAGAAACTGGGTCACTCATAAACTGCTGGTGAGAATATAAAATAGCACAGCCACGGAAAACAGTTTGGCAGTTTCTTAAAAAAAAAACGAAACAGGCAACTACCATATGCATGACCCAGCAATAGCACCCTTATGGTCACACAAAACCTGTATATAAACATTCAGAGCCAAAACCAGAAAATCATCCAGATGTTCTTAAACAGGTAAACGGTTAACAAACTGTGGAACACCCGTACTGGAATACAACTCACCAAGAAAAAGGAAAAAACTACTGATATATACAACTTGGATGACTTTCCAGAATATTATGCTGAATTTAAAAAGCCGATCCTAAAATGTTATATACAGTATGTCCTATTTATGTAACATCCTTGAAATAAAAAAAGCATAGAAATGGAGACACGGTTACTAGTTAAAGGGATTGAAAAGGGGCAGAGAGCAAAAGGGAAGCAGGTGTGGCTACAAAATAGCAGCATGAAGAATTTTTGTGGTGTGGAAACATTCTCTATCTTGACTGTATCAATGTCAATTGCCTGGCTGATACTGTACGGTAGTTTATAAGATGTTACCAAGGAGACGAACTGGGCAAATGATTCATGGTATCTCTCTGTATTATTTCTTACAATGGCATTTGAATTTACAATTATCTCAAAAAAAGAAGTTTAATTTAAAAAAACAGGATGGGGGTCGCCTGGGTGGCTCAGTCAGTCAAGCATTTGCCTTCAGCTCAGGTCATGATCCCAGGGTCTTGGGAGTCGGTTTCCCTGCTCAGTGGGGAGTTTGCTTTTCCCTCTCCCTCTGCCCCTTCCTATTCCCCTGCTCATGTGTGCTCTCTCTCTCACTCTGCTCTCGAATAAATAAAATCATTAAAAAAAGAAAAAAAAAGGATGGGGCGCCTGGGTGGCTGAGTTGGTTAAGCAACTGACTCTTGATTTCAGCTCAGGTCATGATCCATGATTGAGCCCTGAGTCGGGCTCCGCACTCAGCAGGGAGTCAGCTTGAGATTCTCTGTCTCCTCCCCTCCCCCAGGTATGTGCGCACACCTGCATGAGCATGCACACTCTCTCTCAAGTAAATCAATCTTTAAAAAAAAAAAAAAAGGATGGAAGGCGAAGAAGTTAACCTTAGCAGGGAAAAGATTTTCTTGTGGGGGGGGGGGGGGAAGAACGGGTTGATAGATGCACAACATCCAAAAGATGTAGAATCTTCCCTTAATCTCAAACTCAACGCTAATTGGGTTGCAAACGATGGGAGTCACCAAAGAGAAGTTCAGTTGGCAGAACTGGGAACTTTATAAGAATCAAGAAAACTTGGAATGTTAAGGTCTATGGGGAGCACGATTAAGAATTAATAATAATAATAGACCATTTCTTACTAGTCTTACTGCATCTAAAGCACTAACTGACTACTGATAATTTATCACACAGAGACTGTTGATTCTTCTACCTACAAACTGACAATATTCACTAAAACTGAAAACTTTTCTAAAAAAATTATATCATCACAATTTGCATGTCCCTAGAAAATTCAACAAAATGGAACTTTACTTGTAGAATTATAATGTAATCCTAGTAATAGTAAAAATTAATATTTTCATCCCTATCCAAAAGAAAAGGATAGGCAACAAAATGAAAAGGACAGGGATAATAATGAAAAAGAAAAGGATAAAACTGGGTCCAAATAAAACGGGTCTGCAGAGAAAATGTCTTATGGTCACACAAAAATTGGTGAGAAAAGTAGAATTAGAATTCTATTCTCAACCATGGTAGTGATCACTATAGTGTTTTTTTTTTCTCCCTCATACAAAGAATCTCTTTCTTTTTATATGAATAAGGGTGCCCTCATGAACTGGGGACTTCCACTCCTGGCTAATGTAACAAGCAATGTTTCTTTCTTTCTTTCGAACACTTTTAATTTTTATAATGCATCTCAGAAAAGTCTGTGAAGCTTGAATGTTCCAGGATACCTACATAGAAAAATTGCATGTTATGAACTTCCCCAAAGGGGCACCCAAAGCATTCATTTTGAGATAACATTCTTGGACTAAATTTAATGTCAACGATGCCCGGTAAAACTCAACCAGGAAAATGTATCAGTTAGTTAAAACTTAATTTTAATTCAATAAATTTTTCCTGAGTGGCTAATACCCAGTCACTGTAGAGACACAGTACAACAGTAATGAAAATGTGAAAATGTAGCTCTTGCTCTTGCCTGGGAAACAGGCAACTACGGTAAGATCCAGTAAATGGTAAGATACTAAGGAGTCATAGTCCCAAAAGAGCCTGAGAAGTCACTGACACAGTAGGAAGACAATCAGACAAGTTAGGGGAAGTGATGCATAAAGAGACCTCAAAGATAGACAACTAACAGCCAGCTGAGAAGCAGAGAGGGATAAATATCACAGACTAACACAAATATTTACAGCCATTCACTTAAAAAACACACACATTAAAATGATCTTAAGAGGAGAGGAATTCTCAAGAGATTGAAAACTTTAGTAATAAAAGCTGATAGCCAACAGACAAGTGATAACTGACTTTACAAATCAGAGAAAGATAAAATCTAAGCTGGCTATGTGGAAGCAGAGAAGAGTCTGCTTGGTGCCAATGAAAGCAAGAGAAACTCAGTGCCCAGAAAAAGACGCACTGGGCAACTTTCAAAAGTGGCCATGTGAACAGGTCATAAAACAAGAAGTTTATGGTTGAAATTCTAAGAGACAAATTAGAAGTCCAGATCTCCACTTCCACTCACAAAGAAGAAAGATTATTCTGTCCCTTCCAGAGAGTGGACTCAGTGTCAACAGGCACACAGGAGGGGAGAAGTGGATGCAAGGGATGAAAAAAAAGAAGAGGAAGATAAAATGAAATTCTGTTTTCTAAACTGCGAGAATTGTGGCCTCATCCTTCCCCCATGGCAACCAAAATGCCAGCAGCTAGGGTTACACCTTCTCTAAGTAAGATTCTGGGAATCAAACAGACACACTACCCTCCTCCCCCATCAGCTCGAAAGGACCTATGGATAATTATAGTTGGAAATTCACCAATGAAATGGCCCTACCACATCCCACTATACTGAAGCTCATGGCGTACATGCCCCACACGTGTGTGATGAACTTCCTGTCAAGTGGTTACAAAAGACGACTACTGTTTTCCATTTTAAACCTCATTTTGCTTTTTAAAACTGTGTACTTTGATAAAAATCAAAATGAAAAACACAATGGCAAGTACAGGTGGGACAAAAAGGAAAAGGAAAAGACACTAAACAGAGGATTTTATCATTTTTATACAGAAAATTAAAAAAAACAATTTAAAACAAATCACCCTCAATCCTAATAAAAGTACATGCCAAAATAGGGTACCTAAAAAGTAAAAAGGACTCAACCTGTATATCCATTAACGTAAATGGCAACTCCACTAAAAATCGTAGATGAAGTTCCATCCTTCTGTATGGTAGCATCTGATCGAAATTGTTCCTCCAATTTCTGGACCTTGGCAGCCATATACCCACCCTAGAATTTAAAAAAAGGTAAACCAATCATAAAAGTTATGTTTTTTCACCCCCTTTCTTCAAGAAATTTACATTAAAACAAACAAACAGACCTTATTCTATGCTAGTGACCAAGGTATAATGATGACAAGGTGTAATTATAAACATTAACCATAATGCAAGGCAATAAACAGGCAGGTCAAGGAAGACTTTTCCCTCTGTCAACTCAATTTTAAATTCTTTTATCACATTCTTATAACAGTTACTTTAAAAGAGAAAGGTAGGTCAAGAATAATGTTTAATCCCATAAAACATTGTTCTTACCTACAAAATCAAGCAGAAGTTACAGTGAAGTTTAAATCAATTAAAAATTTGACAAGTGGTCAGTAAGAGTATATTTTTGACTGGCTTCCACTATCTTCTGAATACAGGAAGCTTAAAATTAGCAACTTAAAGTGAAATTAAACAGTTCAACAAACCAGTACAGTAATCCATACATGGAGCTACTACAATAGATGATTCAGTGGCCAAATTCTGGATCTAATCAATCTACTTGATAACTGTAATAATTTTCCTTAGAGAACATCAATTTCAGAAAGAATATAAAAACATTATTTTTGCTAAAGATCTACACAAATATATGAATTCAGCTACACTTTTCCTAAACACTGACAAAATTAAGCTTTTAAGTATTTGAATTACCAGTTAAATCTTTATTGATTTTACTTTACTAAAAAGAACTATCCATTAGATCTTTAAAATACAGCCATAGATATCTAGAAGTAGTACATATACTTCTTCCAAAATGTTAATTACTTCACTGTATTCAAATATTACGTGCTCATTGTGGAAAAAAAATTTTTTTCCAGAAAATATGAAGAAGAAAACTTAAATGAGGTATGATCCTATCCACTGTCAACATTTTGGGATCTTATTTTCAAAGTTTATTACTATGTCTCAGAATATAGAGGTTTTAGAAATATAGGATCATATATAATAGTCCTTTACAACATACCGTTTTAGTCAAGGCCATCTTGCCAAGTTAAATATAAAGGTAAGAGGCACCTGGGTGGCTCAGTTGGTTAAGCATCCAACTCTTGATTTTGGCTCAGGTCATGATCCCAGAGTTGTGAGATCGAGCCCCATATCAGGCTCCATGCTAGGCATGGAGCCTGCTTAATATTCTCTGCCCCCCCCCCCGCCCCTCTCCCCTACCTCTCTCGAAAGAGAAAGAAAAAGAAAGAAAGAAAGAAAGAAAGAAAGAAAGAAAGAAAGAAAGAAAGAAAGAAAGAAAGAGCAAGGAAAGGAAAGGAAGGCAAAGAAAGGAAAGGAAGGAAAGGAAAGAAAGAAATGTAAAGCTAAGTGATGGCTGGACAGTGTTCCACTACATAAAGGTAATTTATTTTACCAATTCCCTACTATGGTATATCATGTTTTCCTGTTTTTCAGTATTTTTAGCAATGCTGCAATAAAATTATCATAAATAAATATCTGTGTACCAGAACATTTATTTCCTCAGGATAAAATAAAGTTCAGGTGTTAAAAAGTTTAAACAAGCTTTCAATATGTTGTGAAAACTCAGAAGCGTTGGTATCTAAAGTGATTTACACTTTTAAAAAATGCCTTAAACCACACCATAACCTACAAGAAGAACAAAAAATACCTAGACAATTAAATGTAAGTATTTTTACTCTTTTAAAACACACCCATTTTTCCCAGCCGTCACTTTCAGCTCGCCTCCTCCATCCACCTCGTCTCATGGCGGAGCTTCTGTATTAAGGGAAAAACAAAAAAACGAAACTGTGAATTTTATAACATAATGTACTACTAACTGACATTTTATTTCAAATCAAGAAAAATGAGAAATTAAACTCAAATATTCAATTTGTGAAAGTTAAAATTTTTTCCAAAGCATACATTCTCCTGCTTCTTAAGTGAAATTTGTTCCTTAAACACCCTCCTGTAGATAAGTGTCAGGCTTAGATTATAACTACTATAAATTTAATTTCATAGCAAAAACTTTTATGCATTCCTGAGCACCAAACCTGATACACACTTGCATAAAGAATCACCAAATTAGACTAACATGGCCACGCTTACTCGTTAACATTAATTAGTATTAACAGAACCCAAGAAAACATTTTCCTTCATGAATTGCCCTCTGATATGGCTCTTACACTCTATCTTTGCTATTACATACTAGACACTTAAGAGTGCGGTCACCGTGTAATTCACCTATTATGCAAAAACCCCTAAATGAAGTCAATTAAAACAACACGTCTAGGGGAGATAATGTAGAAGGATTATCACTTATAACAAACTATCAAATCTGGCATTCTCCTTAAGGCTACACTTGACCCACTATCCCATTAAACCACCAAAATGACCAAATAATGGCTTATCTCAAGTGTCAGCTGGCTTAGTGGCTAGCAAGATATAAAATGGTTCAGAAGTCAAAGCAGGCACTAAATGAAACTCCTTATAAAATCCTTCTAGCCATATGGCTACATCTTGAGACAGGACTGCATTATCCTTCACAAAATTAACATGTCCTCTGTTTAGGTTATTTTTCTTCTACTAACTATGTAAAAGTTATTATCAATGCATATGCTACTCGAGAAGCTCTGTACATTATACAAATCAGCTTTGATACGGTTTATAAGAATTTGTTAGTGACTGACACCTTAAAACATGACACTTTAGCCACCCACATCAGTAGATATTTTCTTTCAAATATTTCTATATTTGACATATTATGTGATTTATAGTTTTTCTTGCTGACATTAATTATGAATTTTTACTGTCTACTCTTAAAAGGGGCCTAAAGATATGTAGAGACATTCTCTTAAAAATGTAAGTCCAACAGAGAGACAAGGGGCATTAGCAAAGAGCTCTGCAAACAGGAGGCAAGGGATTAACCCAGATTAGGGGATGTGGATGCTGGCATTGTTTTCAGTCTGACAAAGGTAGGGACATGGCTACCCAATGTGTTCATTATGAGTCCCAGAACTGCCATATTTGCTTTACTTAACAGTTCTGTTTTCAAAGGCTCACTTTGTCTAGTCTCTCAAGACTTCTCCCCTTACCTTAAAGGAGTCTGGGAAATGTGTTAATACACAATTTTTATATAAACTCTGAATCTATACATCTGCTCTTACAAGTAAATAGTTTGGGGGTTCTGGCCATTATATGTTAAGGATGCATACTCACAAAAATTAAAGGCAACGATTAATCAGCTAAATGAAGGTAAGTTAAAGAATAAAATATGTTATCACAGTTTAATTCAGTTGGCTAATCAATTATTTAAGAGTCTTACTCATTTAAGATCTACTGGGTAACTACTGCAAAAGGCCAATATGAAATATTAACAGTGGTCTACTGAGGGTAGAAAACTATGAAACAAAGTTACAATAATTAAAAACAATAAATTTTAAAGGTTCTTCTCTATTCCAAAGTAATAAAGCTATTCCAGACAAACTTTTAAGCTTTGAAAAGAAAAAGGAATGAGACTGAAATTAGTAATTTCTTCATTTCCACTAATTTGACCAAGTATAACAAACTCATACTGACTGAGGATTCAAATAATAAGACCAAAAAAAGGGGAAAAGAAACAAGAAACTTATTTCATTTTCTGAGGAAGAGGAAAGCTAGATAAAACATTAAAAAAAAAAAAAAGGCATAGAAGGCCCAGAAAATAATGAAAAATTACTGCGCCAAGATTTAGAAGATGAAAAAGAAAACCTGCCACTTCACCTCTCCTTCCCAGATTGGGACAGCTTTTTCCCCTAAGAACATGTGGAAATTATAAAAGAGTGGCTGAGAGGCTGGGCAATGTTTTTGAACAACACAGTAAGGGAACAAAAGTTGGCATTTAAGGGTCCTCCAAGCACATAAATCTCTATACTTGGGACTAGGATCCTAGGAGTAAGTAAACTGGAAGTAGACAGACCAAATTTTGTCAAAAATATATCCTGCCTTAGATTATTTCAATCTCTGAAAGTAAATTAAGATGATCCTAGACTAACACAAATATATGGAAGTAACATAACATGCTTATATTAAACAATGAATGAGTCAACCAAGAAACCAAGGAGGAAATCAAAAAATACAAAAAGACAAATGAAAATGAAAACACAATGGTCCAAAATCTTTGGAATGCACCAAAACTGTTCTAAGAGGGAAGTTCATAGCAATACAGGCCTACGTCAAGAAGCAAGAAGAATCTTAAATCAAGAAACTAACCTTACACCTAAAGGATGTAGAAAAAGAAGAAGAAAAAAAAAAACCTAAAACCAGTAGAAAGAAGGAAATCATAACGACTAGAGCAGAAATAAACAATAGAACAGATCAATGAAACCGGGAGCTGGTTCTTTGAAAAAACTCAACAAAACTGATAAACCTTTAGCCAGAAGCATTTAAAAAAAGAGAGAGAGAGAGGATTCAAATCAACAAAATCAGAAATAAAAGAGGAGAAACAATAAATAACACCACAGAAAATCACAGGATAAGAGAATATATATATATATGTATGTATTTTAGATGTTATTTGGGAGAGAGTGCACGCACATGCAAGAGAGCATGGGGGAGGGGCGGGGAGAAGCAGACTCCCCACTAGCAGGGAGCCCGTGGCGGGGCTCCATCCCTGGACCCTGGGATCATGACCTGAGCTGAAGGCAGCAGCTTAACCCACTGAACCACCCAGGAGCCCCAGATTATAGGAGAATATTATGAAAAATTATATACCAACAAATTGGACAATCTAGAAGTAAATTCCTAGAAACAATAACTTTCCAAAACTCAATCAGAAAGAAATAAAAATTTGAACAGAGCAATTAATAACAATGAAATTGAATCAGTAATCAAAAAATCTCCCAATAAATGAAAGTCCAGGCCCAGATGGCTTCACAGGTGAAATTTTAGAAAACATTTAAAGAAGAACTGATACCGATTCTTCTCAAACTATCCCAAAAACCTGAAGAGGAAGGAAAGCTTCCAAATTCATTCTATGAGGCCAGTATTACCCAGATATCAAAACCAGATAAAGACACTACAAAAAAAGGGAAATACATACAGGCTATTATCTCTGATGAACATATATGCAAAAATCCTCAACAAAATATTAGCAAGATGAATCTGATAATACATTAAAAAAAAAATCATGCATTATGATCAAGTGGGATTTACCTAGCTATGAAAAGGTGGTTCAATATTCACACCAACAAAACAAAAGGAAAACAATCATATGATCATTTCAATAGATGCAGAAAATGCATTTGACAAAGTACAACACCCACTCATGACAAAAAACCCTCAACAAAGTAGGTTTAGAGAGAACATAACACAATAAAGTTCATATAAGAAAAACCCACAGCTAGTATTGTACTCGATTGTGAAAAACTGAGTGCTTTTTCCCTAAGATCAGGAACAAGAGATTCTCAGGACTTTTATTCAATATAGTACTGGAAGTCCTAGCCACAACAATTAGATAATAGAAAGAAATAAAAGACATCCAAATTGGTAAAGAAGCAAACTTTCATCATTTACAGATGACATGATACCATATGTAGGAAACCCTAAAGACTCCACTGATAAATGGAACTGATAAATGAATTTGTTAAGGTTGCAGGATACAAAATCAATACACAGGAATCTGTTGCATTTCTATACACAAATAATGAAGGAGCAGAAAGAGATATTAATAAAACAATCCCATTTACAAAATGCACCAAAAAACAAAGTACCTAGGAATAAGCTTAACCAAGGAGGGGAAAAACCTGTACCCTGAAAACTATAAAACATGGATGAAAGAAACTGAAGATGAAAACAAATGGAAGAATATACCTTGCTCATGGACAGGAGAACCAATATTATTAGAGTGTCCATATTACCTATAGCAATCTACAGATTTAATATAATCCCTATTAAAATACCAACAGCTTATTTCATGGAACTAGAACAAATAACCTTAAAAATCTGGACAGAACCACAAAAGACCCCAAATAGCCAAAGTAATCTTGAAAAAGAAAAACAAAACTGAAGGTATCACAAACAATCCCAGATGTCAAGACACACGACAAAGCTGCAGTGATCAAAACAGTATGGTACTGGCACAAAAACAGACACGAACATCAATGGAACAGAAGACAGAGCCCAGAAATAAGCCTATGATTATATGGTCAATTAATCCTTGACAGAGAAAGCAGGAATGTGCACTGGGAAAAAGACAATCTCTTCAACAAACGGTGTTGGGAAAAATAGCTACATGCAAAAGAATGAAACTGGACCAGTTTCTTACACCATCTACAAAAATAAACTCAGAATGGATTAAGGACCTAAATGTGAGACCTGAAACCATAAAAATCCTAGAAGAGAGCACAGGCAGTAATTTCTCTGACATCAGCCATAGCAACATTTTTCTAGATAGGTCTCCTGAGGCAAGGGAAAGAAAAGCAAAATAAACTACTGGGACTACATCAAAATAAAAAGCTTCTGCACTCCAAAGGAAACAATCAACAGAACTAAAAGACAACCCACTCAATGGGAGAAAATATCTGCAAATGACATATCCCATAAAGGGCAAGTATTCAAAATATATAAAGAACTTATAAAACTCAATACCTAAAGACCAAATAACCCAATTAAAAAAGGGCAGAAGACATGAACAAATATTCTCCTAAGACATACAGACGGCCAACAGACACATGAAAAGATGCATAACATCACTCATCATCAGGGAAATGCAAATCAAAACCACAATGAGGTATCACCTCACACCTGCCAGAATGGCTAAAATCAAAAACACAAGAAACAACAAGTGTTGGTGAGGATATAGAGAAAAAGGAATCCTCTTGCACTGTTGTAGAATGCAAAGTGGTACAGCCACTGGGGAAAACAGTACGCAGGTTCCTCAAAAACTTAAATGATTATTAAATAAATAAATATTACTATCTTAATAAATTATATGATCCAGTAATTCCACTATTTACCCACAGAATATGAGAACACTAATTTGAAAGATATATGTACCCCTATATTTATTGCAGCACTTACAACAGCCAAATTGTGGAAGCAGCCCAAGTGTCCATCAATAAATGAATGGATAAAGAAGAGGTGGTGTGTGTCTGTGTGTATACATATGTACAATGGAATATTATTCAGCCATAAAAAATAATAAAATTTGGCCATTCGCAACAACATGGATGATCTAAAGAGTATAATGCTAAGTGAAATAAGTTGGTCAGAGAAAAACAAATACCATGATTTCATTCATATGTGGAATTTAAGAAACAAAACAAAGAGAAAGAGACAAGCCAAAAAACAGACTCTGAGAACAAACTGATGGTTGGTTACTGGAGGGGAGGTGGGTGGGGGGGATGGGTGAAATAGGTTAAGGGGATTAAAGAGTACACTTATTATGATCAGCACTGAGTGATGTACTGAATTGTTGAATCACTGTATTATACACCTGAAACTAATATAACATTGTATGTAAACTATACTGGAATTATAATTTTAAAAAACAAAACAAAACAAAACAAAACAAAACGATCCCGGACTGCTCAGCGCTCCAAAGCATTGGGCAGAAGCAATGTAAATCCTCTATGGAGGGCAACAACATCCTAACCTTCCCATGTTTCTGCAAACCATTTTGAAAATACAAAGTCTGGCATGCAAATAAAAATAACCAGGCACACAAAGTAGTAAGATCATATGAGTGAGAACCAACAGAAACAAATTAACAGACCTACAGACTCCAGATACTGATCTTGTTTTTTTTTTTAAAGATTTTATTTATTTATTTATTTATTTATTTGACAGAGAGAGAGAGAGAGAAAGCACAAGCAGGGGGAGCAGCAGGCAGACGGAGAGGGAGAAGCAGGCTCCCCGCTGAGCAGGGAGCCCTGACGTGGGGCTCAATCCCAGGACCTGAGATCATGACCTGCGCTGAAGACAGACGCTTAACGCACTGAGCCACCCAGGTGCCCCAGATACTGATTTTAACCCACTTAAAAATTGAATTGTGCTTACTATGTTCAAGGAAATAAGCAGCTGCCATGGGTGGGGAAAACAGAGATTCCATTCAAAATATTCAAAGGAGCACCAATTAAACAACAGCTGTCTTTTCAACAGAAACAATAGTGCCAGAAGACAACAGTGCCGAAAGAAAATAATTAACTTACTTAGAATTCTATACTCAGAGAAAAATTCAGTCAAGAAAGATGAAATAAAGGTATTTTGGTCAAATAAAAACAGAAGCTAATGCCACCAGCAAACTTGCACTAAAGAAATCCTAAAATATATCCCTCAGGTAGAAGAAAAATTATCTTGAAAGGTCAAAAATACAGGAAAAAAAGCAGCAAGGAAAAAAATTAATATCTGGATTAATCAATGTTAAATACTGACTGAATAAAAGTACAGTAATGACAGTCAATCTGTTATTGTTTTTACCATAGAGATTTTACCAAAAGATTATGAATAAAAGAATAAGGGTAAGAGGAATTGTTTCTAGTCCAGACTCTGCCACTAACTGGTTTCACTGATCTCCAGTACATCGCCATCTCTCTAGGTCTCAATTATTACATTTTCTGGGTCTTTTGCTGTAAGAGGTTTGGGTAGTTGACTACTAGATTTCTGTCAACCTAAATAAAGAGAAAAACTGAGGAAAGCTCGTATTACCAGAAACTGAATTTATTTGAGAACAATAGAGCAATTCCAATTTGGGAAATGCACGCTGTACCAAGCAATAGCGAAGCCTGTTGAGGGTTTGGGGTGGGCTGTGCTTATGGGGAAGGACTGCAAAGGGGGGAAGCCCAGCTCAAGTCCAAGCGGTCAGTTCATCGGCTTGAGGATGGGGAGAGATTCTTGGCAGATATTCACTGGTCAGGAGAGAGGTCTCCATCTTCTGTACATCAGACATTTATAGGAAATCAGCCCCTCAATTTTTAAGTACGCTCCTCTGAGGGCATATGCCTGAGATTCTCCATTTCATATCCTCTTATTCCGTTTTAGATTAAAATTCTTTCATAGTTTCCTTTTGTATTCTATATAAGACACACAGAACTATTTTCAGAAATCAAATATAAAAATTAACACTATATCCATACACTTTAGCAACAAATTTTAGAGATTTAATTATGTAACGGTTTTGATGCTCTATACTTATTTATGCAAACCTCCTTTACTTATTCCAGAAAAGACTTAAGGCAACTTGTACTATCAAATTCATTTAAATAATCTATGATGGCCTATGACAGTGGATTGAGGTAAAAACTGAACTGCAAATCTAGTGTTCGCTGAATGCTGGGAGTGGCAATTTATCAGCCCTATCACTGTTACATGACATCAGTTGTATAACTCTCTTTTGTCAAACAATAGATGCTATAGGTAAGTAGACAGCTGTAGATTACGTCTCACAGCATAGGTAATTATGGCACCTAAGAAATAATTCAGACATGTATAGGGGACACCACACTAAACTACCTATAGATCAAAGCTAATTGAATATTACTGTGTCTAAAGCACCATATTTTACTGGGCAATACTGAGATAAATGAAATCATAGACATTTTTGCATGAGTTCTAAAATTTTACAATCTAAAAAGAAATAAGTACCAATTAAGGAAATACTAACTAGCTCTACAAACGAACTTAAAGGAAAGATTTTAGGAAGGAAGAGTAGGGAGAAAAAAAACTCTGGACACAAAGAAAACTACGTGACCCACATCTATGATGCTGGCAAAGAGCAGTAACAGACCAAGCTGGCATGCAGCAAAGCTACCTGACAACCTAAACTGTAAGGTCAATAAAAGAGAGACCCAGGTGACAGGAAGCAAGTAATAAGTAGGCTTATCAGACTTCTGTTCATATGCACACAGCATCAAAGATTATTCATACTTCACTGAGTTCAGCTAGACACACACTCCTCTTTCTCATACTCAAAACATTACAGAATGAAAATATGAACATACTATACATATATATATAAACATTAATCTTACATATGATAGAGTCAATAAATTCTTGTTAAATAAAGAAAATGTACTTATACAGAAGACATAAAGCAATAGGAATGTCTCAGTACAGTGTACCCCAGTATATCTATATTTGAAACTGTACCTTGTATATTTAATCTTACCTACTTTATTTCTCTTATTTTATTATTTTTTAAGATCCTATTTTTAAGCAATCTCTATATCCAATGTGGGGCTCAAACGCAGAACCCCAAGATCAAGAGCTGCATGCTCTACTGACTGAGCCAGCAGGTGCCCCTATTCCTCTTATTTTAAAACATCTTTCCAAAGATTCACAAGTTCTGTGCTGTTTAATAGAAATGATACACTCTCTCCCCAAAATGGCACAGAGACAAGATTAGTCAATGATACACACTTCTGATGCTAACCAGAACCACACAACAGGTAGGATTAAGCGTAAGTCATTTACGGGGTTCTAAAGCCTACAGTGCTTCCTTTGCAGTGTGAAATCAGGAAACCGCTATGTAAAAAGCTATTCTTGTAAAGCAGTATGCCATGAAGCCAGGGCTTATGTTGCTGCTAACCAGTAAGGAGCTTCAAAAAACAGGCACCTACGACTCTCAAGCCATATTCGGGCCAAGAGTTCTCCACTCTAGATGACTGATTTGCTTCTTCAAATAGGACTTATCCTAGAATGGAGGAGAGCAGTATGTCGGGATACCACAACTTGACACAAATAACACTCAAAAATAACACACACACACTCATCTTCTCTGTTCCAAGCAACCTTCTGAATTACAACATGTCCTCTTGACTAAAAGAGAATGCTCTTTACCAATGAGCCATTCAATTATCAAATATTTAAATAAAAATTGTCTTCTAGATGAAACTCTTGCAGACTGGGTTCCCTATCTAGCCCCACAGTCCTCAATGACCTTTAGGAAAGTGATAAATGTTTCTGAAACTATAATACAAAACTAAAATAACCTATGGACTTCTTATCCAGCATCAACATAGAAGTCAACTGCTAAGGTTTTTAAAAACTAGTTAAAAAATGGATGAAGAATGATTCATGTATGCAAAAGTACCCTTATCCCTAGCATTTAGGTTATGCCTTCAATAAACATTAGCTGCTATTATACTAATCTACCCTGCCAAGTCACAGAGTGAAAATCAAATGAGACGTGTGTGGAAACCCTTTGAAGATTATAAAGTACACAACATCATTATTTTAAATGCGCTATCCATGGTGTACAACATAATGGAAAGAGCAATAGATTTACTGACACAAGATCTGGGCTTTAATCCCAGTTCTACCACTGCCTAGCTATATGACTTGGGAGGAGTCCAAGAGCACTGAGCCTCACATCTCTTCACCTATAAAACAAAGTTTGACTGACTAGTGCTGAGGAAAATCCCCATGGAACCATGAACTGGTTATATGGGATGAATGTGGCAAGGAGGAAACAGAATTTGGGGTAAAACAGCAAGCAGGTAAGATTCCGCTCTCTAAACCCACTTCAATTTTAACCGCTCTGCTTTGTTAAGTTTTAAATTATCTAAGGTCTGAATAAGAAAAAGCTCAAACTGGGGCGGCTGGGTGGCACAGCGGCTAAGCGTCTGCCTTCGGCTCAGGGCGTGATCCCGGCGTTATGGGATCGAGTCCCACATCAGGCTCATCCGCTGTGAGCCTGCTTCTTCCTCTCCCACTCCCCCTGCTTGTGTTCCCTCTCTCGCTGGCTGTCTCTATCTCTGTCAAATAAATAAATAAAATCTTTAAAAAAAAAAAAGAAAAGAAAAAGCTCAAACTGAAAAAGACGGAAACCCAAAATGAATGAACTAAAAACGAAGTCTAAAGACTTCTGGCTGTGTTCTGTGTTCCCGTACGTGACGACAAAAGGAGCTGAAAACGTTCCACCTCTTGAAAGAGTCATAAGCTAAAACTCACCTAACAGCCCTCAAGCAATGAAATTATAAAAGACCAACAAAATGAGAGGCTGTCAGTGCAGTCATGCCCAGCCCCCAGTGTCAACACAGAGCAACAGCTAGCCAGGTGAGGCGCAAATGGGACAGCAGCTGTATTTATAATGAGCCCAGGGCCCCCCAATGCCTTGCAATGCTAAAGATCTCCTGACTCTTCCATTCTCTTAACAGGGATATTCAAAACCCTATGAAGAGTCTTATGAAGGATCTGCTTATTAGAAAAAATACATCAAGAGGCGCCTGCGTGGCGCAGTCGTTAAGCGTCTGCCTTCAGCTCAGGGCGTGATCCCGGCGGTCTGGGATCGAGCCCCACATCGGGCTTCTCGGCTGGGAGCCTGCTTCTTCCTCTCCCACTCCCCCTGCTTGTGTTCCCTGTCTTGCTGGCTGTCTCTCTCTATCAAATAAATAAATAAAATCTTTAAAAAAAAAAAAAGATAGAAAAAATACATCAAAATTACTTATTCATACTTTTCTCCTAACTTTATTTCATCTTTTGCTGGAGCAGAGTTATCAGTTTCCTCTGGACTTCCAATGTGCATTTAAAGAAGCTATTCAAATCCCACTAAAAAACCAAACCAAACCAAACCCACAAAACTTCGTTCTGTCTTCTTTACTATGATTACTGGTGGATTTTAGTATCTACCCAAGAGCAATCACTTTCATGCAAAAGTGGTATTCCATCTATTTCCTGAAGAATTATTAACATAGAGTTCACACACCAGAAAAGTCCCACTACATATCCAGAAACTGCCCAAATACGTATTCATTAGTGTTAATCTGTTAGTTACAGGTCTGTAACTCTATAATATATTGGCTAGCGGCACCTAGATGGCTTGGTCAGTTAAGCATCTGCCTTCGGCTCAGGTCTGGATCTCAGGGTCCTGGGATTGATCTCGGGGCAGCAGCTGCTTCTCCCTCTCCCTTTGCCTCTCCCCCTTCACTTGTGCTCTCTCAATCTCAAATAAATAAAATCTTCAAAAAAACAAATTTTATAGTCAAAACGGTAACGTTTACATGTGATTTGCCCCACAATTCAAAATTTTTAAATGAAATTTTTTAAAATAAGCAAAGGAAAAAAAAAAGGACTTCTGACACTGGAAACACTCCATAGGCAGCTGGGCTCACAGAGGCAAGCCACAGGGAAGAGGGTAACTGTGGTGTTCATCTGGAGTACAACACTGGGCAAGAGGCTACTTCTCCAAGAAATCTATGTAGCAGTATCTAGGATTTTTTCTTGGAGGAGAAAGCAGTGGGAAGCCATCTGAAGAACCAAGTACTGCCCTTACAAGTGACTACGTAAATGAAGTGCTAGCACAGTTACTAATACGACTTGCAACGCCTGCTCCCACATGCTCTTATGTGTCCTTAAATGGTAAAGCCTGTATTACCAGATAAACAGCTTTTTATGTAATATTTAAATAGAAAGATACAGCTGTTTTGAGGTTTTGGTTTGATTCAACCACAGAGACCATCGTTGTCTACAGTTCTCAGACTGCTGAAATTGTAAGGGCACAGATTCTTGAATTTCATAATCCAGGGAAGCAGAATTTTCTTCTAGACGTATCCCACACACTAGTCAGGTTTTGATTTCGAAAAGACTCTCCTCAATCTATTAAAAACAAAAGTCAGACACCTAGGTGATGGACATTAGGCCCTTGTAACTATTTCCAAGAAGCACAACCAGTGACTCTAGACTTTACCATATACTCGCTTTTAGGGATTCAAAATCAAACTGACAGTTTACATCCTAAGGATAATACTGTGTGTATTTAAAACACCTTTGAAAAATGTATAAAAATAAAATGTCAAGATATTTCAACAGGTATTATTCCTAACCTAATAGGACCCTTTCAGAAAACTTTTTAACCTGGCTCCTTCACCTTCAGTATACTGAGACATTTTCCTACGACCAACTGTTTTTGGCTGCAATGAAATAATTCCCCAACTATAGGAGATAACCTTCTTGACCGACACCAGATAAACACAGAAATCAAAGAACTTTAAACCACCCAAAAAAAAAAGTGGCTACAACACACACAGCACCGTCTAAATAACAGATGATAGACTTGGGTACATAAACCTTTTCTAGAAGTGAGTCTGATCTTTCCATCTTTTCTTGAGAAATTTCCTATTATCCACCCTATTCGTGACTTGCGTATATACACTGCTTTGTCATGTTGCTGGTATTTGGTCTTGCTAGGCATCCCTTTTTAAAAAAGTTTTCCTTGATCTATTTATAAAAAAACTACACGTTTACTGAAGAAAAGAGAAATAGAGGAAACAGAAAATGGGAGAAAATTACCATATTCTCACCATCTTTTAAAAATTTCACCTCTTGGGGCACCTGAGTGCCTTAGTTGGTTAAGTATCTGCCTTCAGCTCAGGTCATGATCTCAGGGTCCCGAAACGGCAGGGAGTCTTGCTTCTCCTTCTGCCTCCCCCACTTGTGCTCGCTTGCTCTCTTTGAATAAATAAAATCTTAAAAAAAATTTCACCTCTTGACTGTTACTTTGTATTTCCTTCCTTTCAGCATTAAATTTTTAACATTTAAATTTAAATTCCTTAAATTTAAACACACCACTAGTAATATTTTACATTTCCAGTACTTAGATTTTTTCAAAGAGATCTTTACATTTACTATTTATGTTCACAACAATCTGTGGAGTAGGTAGTCCAAATACCTACCTACAGTTATTTTGCACAGTTTCCTCCTAGGGTAGAAAGACTAAAGGCTTTCAATAAGGCTGCATTGCTGGTTGGTGGTGCAAAATCATACTTAACTTGTATAAAAATATTTACAATCTTCAGTGGGAAAACTAACAATGCTATCAATATAATAAACATCTGAAAAGCAAGAATATTTATTTTGAATTGAACCAGCCTAATGCAATTCAACAAAAGAGATGCTTCGAATCCAGCCCCTGTCTGGGTCAGATACAGTAGCTCCCAGATATGTATGGTATATATGCATGGACGAAGGAAGAAAATAGGTCCTACAAATAAAGTTCTATCCCGACTCTAACTGTAAGTAGTCCATACTCATAAGAAGTAGAGATTCAGAAACAGTATCAACTTTGTTAACTGGTTCTCTGACCTTAAGCAAGTCACAAGCAGATTCCAGTTCTTTCGTTTGTGGATAGAGTTGAACCTGACAGAAGTCTAGTCTCTTGCAGTTTTTAAAATGTGCATGACTCTACGCATCTATTCACTTAAGGGGAAAAAAAAAAAAAAAAGCTTTTAGAATGAAAGCATATATATTATGCAACTCTGTCTATACTTCCAGAAAACGAGATGTGCCTATCCACAGAAGTGGCTATCTGGTGAAGAATTAACCTTACTCAAAAAGGTCTAACCTTTGCCCTTGGTTCCTGGGAGGTAACCTCTAAGCCCCTGGAATGTCCTGCTTGATAAATGTCTTTGTTTACCCAGGGACTATGAGCCACTCCAAATTGTCTAACAATGTGATTTATGGTAGAAGCTCCGGGTCATGCATCATTGACCTCCTGAGAGACTAGAGACTGAAGGTCAGCCATGTGCGCAGCCAAGCATATCTGTATGACCAAACTCCAATAAAAACTCTGGACATTAAGGCTTGGGTAAGCCTCCCTGGTTGGCAATACTTTGTGTGTATTGTCACTCGTTGCCAGAAATTAGTGCTGTCCTAGACTCCAGTGAGAGAGGACAACTCCAAGTTCCACCTGTGTGCCCCATGTGCCTTTCTCCTTGGTTGGTTTTAATCTATACCTTTCACTGAATAAATCATAACCATGAGTACAACAGTCTGCAAGAGTTCTGAGTCCTTCTCATGAATTGCTGAACCTAAGGATAGTCTGGGGAATCCCCAAACTTGCACTTGGTATCAGAAATGAGAGTGGTCTTGAACTCCCGAACTCTGGAGTGGCAGAATGACAACTGTCCTCCACTATTCATTCTTCCTTTCTTTTTTTTAGTAATAGAACACTTCTCCCACCCCCAAATGGGAAGCAGAGTTACCAACTAGAGACTACATTTCCTAGGCTCCTTTAAAATCAGGCATGGCCATGTGACTAAGTTCTGGCCAATGAGATATGAGCAGAATAATACGTATAAAAAAATAATCTGTGCCATCTTCTTAAAGGAAAGTATTTATTCCCTTTTCTGGTATGCAGCTATGAGGTAACTTTGCTTCAACCTGAAAAAGAGAACAATACCACAGGGGATGGCTAAGCAAACAGAAGGAACCCGAGACCATGAATAACTTAAACAAAACAACACAACCCCTGCAGTTCCTCACCCACTGTGGACTGCCCATCTACTATTACAGGAGAGAGAAAAACTTCAATATTGTTTGCATCGCTGTGTTCCTAAGTTTCTGTTACAGCAGCTTAGCCTGTATCCTAATGAATACAAGTACATTTCAGCATTTTAATATGATGATTTAGAGTCAGTATTTACATAAACTACATACAGATAAAGAGAAAAACAAGATGTAGAAGAAAAATATTTGGATATATTAAAACTGAAAATGCACAACAAATATTTGTAATATCCCAGTTTGAGACTGATCTTATTAAAAGGAAAGTATCTATCCCAAACAATTCAACATAACAAAGAACTTTCTCTCTTATCCTCTTTGTTATAACAACAAAAATACAAAAAGATGATTGATTTCGCAAAATCAGTCATTTGAGTACAAGCTGAAGGAGGCGTTCTAAAAGAATTACTAATAATTTTCTTCCCTGTAATTACAGATTTCCATAGAAGGGAAAGGAAAGAAATGAAGACTGCGATTTTAATAAAGTACGAAGAACCGCCTTCTCTGACTCTCCAAGGTGTAACGAAATTAAATGGTTTCTAAACACCTTCCCTCAATTTTCCTGACTTTATGAAAACTCCAAACCATGTGGCCCAATTGCTTATTAAACATCTCCACTAGGATGTCCCACATGCATCTCAAAGTCAGCATGTCCAAAAGCAGGGCTCAAGGTACAAAGTAAAACAAAAGAATGTTCTTCTGCAGATGACGTGGTTAAAAAACTGAGTCTAGAAGAAGGCATAAAAAGCCAGAGATCTTCGCTAAGAAAAAGTGGTATATTCTCACAGGGAAGCCAAATAATTATCCATAGGAAAGTTCAAGGTTGCAGTAAATCAAGGATTTCAAAGGCCACAGTAGAAGTTTAGTAACAAGGACAGAATATACCTGGAGAATAAAGGAGGTAATATAAAAGAAGAGGGGATTATATCTTCAGTAGTCCTCATACTTGAGCAGGCACCAGAGTATTCTGGAGGCCCAGTTAACAAAGACTGCTGAGTCCCAACTCCAAAGTTTCTCATTTAGCGGGTCTGGAGTGGGGCCGGGAATCTCCATTTCTAAGAAGTTCCCAGGTAATGCTCACGTGGGAGAGCCACTGATTTTTGCCTGCAGTGTATCTAGAGTGGTAACTGCAAACAGAGACAAGTACAGGAGAAGTTCAGACGAGACCGAATATACCAAGGAGAAAGAAAGCTGCTATAATGTACAGTAAACAGAACAACAGGAGTAAATGCAACTCACCAGATCAAGGTTTTGATTACATTAGGTAACAAGCTCTCTCTCATCCTGTGCCTTGCACTCCCTCTCCCAAAATTCCAGGTCTGATCTAACAGCTTACTCCTTATTCACAGATTTACTGTAACTTACAGTTTTCAAGGTGAGTAAAGTAAGTATAAACCACAATCCAACGCCATCTACTAGAGAACAAAGATCTGTGTGAAACTACAAGACAGGAATCTACACCAGCGGCACTGACGACAAGGAATCAATGCACAGAAGGCAACAACGAATCTCAAGTTGGGGAAGAGATTCAAGAAGGCTTCAGTGAAGAGGTAGATATGCACTGAGAACAATGAGTAGGATTTTAATGGGCAGAAGGGGGGGGGGATTTCAGGAAGAAGAAAATTCCTGAGCAAAAACACAAAAGAAAAAAGATAATTAAGGCAACATGCTGGGCTGACACATGGAAAGAGGTAGTGATAACCTGTAAGGTGGTTGAGGAAATATAACAGAAGGTTCTGAATATCACACTAAGGAGTTTGAACCGTACTTTGTAAAAGTTGGGAAAGGGAGAGTCAATTTGCACGTGTGAATGCCGGAGGATGGGGACGGCTGCACACAGCCAGGGAGAGGTTCCACGTCCTGCGCCTCACCTACAAACCCGTCCGTAAACCCATTCTCAGCAGATCCTCGTCCCGTGTCTTCTACCTGTAAATGCATTAGACCTCCAAACCCAGAAAATAAGCTGGCATACGTAATGACTTACAACTAAAAACTAATTCCTCTGAATAACTGCAATTCAAAAATATGGTCAACCTCACTCTTTTCTAGATCTGCTATCAGTTCCATCTGTTAAAAATCTCTTTTCTCACAAATCCTTATATTAAATGTAGCTGCAAGTGGAAATAAAGGGAGTAGAATGTTTAAGAGATCACCCTTGCTTTAACTTTCTGGCCTCTTTTCCCTTTGCTTCACACCTAGAACTCCTTATCATATATTAAAAACACCAAAAGGGCGCCTAACGTCAGTTAGGCGTCTGCCTTTGGCTCAGGTCATGATCCCAGAGTCCCAGGATTGAGTCCCGCTATCAGGCTCCCTGCTCAGCAAGGAGTCTGCTTCTTCGACTCTCACCCTTCTCATGCTTTCTCTCTCAAATAAACAAAATCTCAAAAAAAAAAAAAAAAAAAAATCCACCAACAAAACCCACCAATCCTGAAAATAATATGACATTCCAAATAGAAGATGCTGCATTCCTCAAAAAACACTAGGAATCTTACTCAATGAAAGTTTACTTAGGTAATAGACTCTATTTCTGAGAAACATTCAGTGAGTTCCAAGAGAATGTAATATAACCTTCAGATGAAACAATCAGAAATAAGATTTTCTACTGGGCATAAACGACATGAGAAGAACATTATCAACCTTCAACACTGTAAACCTCAACAGCTAGTAACTCAAGAGCTGAAATTCAAAATGGCAATTAAGTTACTAGAAACACTTTACAACTACCAACCAATGGATACATTATCAACACCTCCACCTCACTAACAAAAATCTCACCTCAGATTTAAATTTCCTCTCACTTAACACTAACAACAACCCTAGTCTAAAACTACAAATTCAAATACGCCAAAAACAAAACTTTGACAGCCAAAATTATTGAGCTTTTAAAATACTAAAAAGTATGTAGCTTATAAACTTACGTACAACACAATTTATGTAAGTATATGACTCAAATGAATATCCACCCAGATTTTAAACACAATTGTATTGATAAAAGAAATTGTTACAATTTTCAACAGAAAGCAATCTTTCTACATACATATATTCTAATCCAACCTGTTACAATTTTTAGTAATGGAGATCACTGGGCTACTACTTCAGAGATATCTTCTAGTTTCAACTGTCACAAATTAGGCAAATGTCTGTTCACACTTCTTCAGCTATTGTTTTTTTTTTTTAATGATTTTTTATTATATTATGTTAGTCACCATACAGTACATCCCCGGTTTCTTCAGCTATTGTTGTACAAAATTTGGCTGGCTTTTGTCCCTGATTCCTGGGATGGAGATTCTAAGTCCTTGGAATTTTACAACTGATAGGAGAATCTTTGTTATCCTTGGTGGGCTCCTAGGACATCTTTTTATATTAACATAGAACTTTCAGTGGACCCCTAGTTTTAAGATGGGGCTAGCCATACTTGAAAGGCCGGGAAAGTGAGAGGTGCCTGGGTGGCTCAGTTGGTGAAGCGTCTAACTCTTGGCTTTGGCTTAGGTCATGATATTGCAGTTGTGGTATCCAGCCTCGAATCCGGCTTTGTGCTCAATACTGAGTCTGCTTCAGACTCTTTCCCTCTCTCTCAAATAAATAAATAATATTTTAAAACATAGAAAAAAGAAAGGCCAGTAAAGTGATTAGATGGTTAGGGCTTTGAGCCACATGATATCAGCCTGACCTCCTGGAAGAGGGGGGAGTTGGAGACTGATTCACCATGTGGACAATAATTCAATTAATCATGCCTATGTAATAAAACTCCAATAAAAACTCTGCACACCAGGGGTGCCTGGGTGGCACCGCGGTTAAGCATCTGCCTTCGGCTCAGGGCGTGATCCCGGCGTTATGGGATCGAGCCCCACATCAGGCTCCTCCGCAATGAGCCTGCTTCTTCCTCTCCCACTCCCCCTGCTTGTGTTCCCTCTCTCGCTGGCTGTCTCTCTGTTGAATAAATAAATAAAATCTTTAAAAAAAAACAAAAAACAAAAAAACAAACAAACAAAAAACTCTGGACACCAAGGCTTAAGTGAGTCTCCCTGTTTGGTAATCACGTATCAATGCAGCAGAAGGATAACACATCCTGACAACATGGAAGCTTCATATTTGGGATCCTTCCAGACCTCTCTCTAGATATCTCTTCATTTGGCTTGCCCTGATTTGTATCCTTTATAATAAAACTATAATTCCAAGAACAGTGCGTGCAAGTACTTTTCCTGAGTTCTGAGTCACTCTAGCAAATTATCAAATCTGAGGGAGTAGTGGGAACTCCCAAATTTGGGAGAAGTACAGGTGGCCTGGAAACCCTGGAGACTGCAGTGGGTATCTTAAGTGAAGAGAATCTTGTGGACTGTGCCCTTAACCTGTGATGTCTGCCCTAACTTTGGGTAGTTTGTTTTTCTGCCTTTTTTTTTTTTTTTAAGATTTTATTTATTCACCAGAGAAAGACACAGAGAGAAAAAGAGAGCACAAGCAGGGGCAGAGGCAGGCAGAGGGAGAAGCAGATTCCCTGCTGAGCTGGGAGCCGGACACGGGGTTTGATCCCAGGACCTGGAGATCATGACCTGAGCCGAAGGCAGATGCTTAACCGTCTGAGCCACCCAAGCGCCCCTAACTTTGGGTAGTTGGTGCCAGAATCACACTGCAGCTATACAACAGGATATACTGTCTGACCTCTCTCTTATAGGAACTGAATGAGAAAAAGCCAACTAAAAACACTTTTAAGGCATAAACCGTTACAAAAAGTAAAGGACATTTTTGGTTATGCTCTCAAAAATATAAAAGAAGAAACTTAAAATATTTTTTTAAATTCGGGATTGTCCAATTTAATTTTCTGAAAAAATGCTTTAAGAATAGAACTTACTTTAAAATTCAGAACTTTGATGAAAACATTTAAAAGACAAAGGAATCTAAATCACAATTAAGACTAATGCCTAAGTGATAAAAATATATTAAGTTCATTCTTAGTAATCTCAAGAGTAGAAATGATGGACTTCAGCTCTTATTTTCTAACTAAATGTCCAAAAAGCTCATTTTAGCCTTGGTTACATCAGGAATGACTGAAGCCACTAAGCACCATTTTGTTTACTCAGACACTGGATTCAAGTAAGTATCATTCACATCACAACGAACTTTTTTGCCCATCCTTAACTAATCTTTAATTCAAGCATAAAGCCACAAGACCAGAATGGTCTTTAAAAAATTACTCAAACTAGGGGTGGCTCGGTGGCTTAGTCAGTTAAGCGTCTGACTCTCGGTTTCAGCCTAGATCATCATCTCAGGGTCCTTGAGATCAAGTCCTGCTTGGGCTCCACACTCAGCGGGGAGTCTGCTTAAGTTCCTCTTTCTCTGCCCCTCCCCCTGCTTGCATGCTGGCTCTCTAAAAAAAATAAATCTTTTAAAAAATTACTCAAACTAACCTGTGTGTATAGGCAGCTACCTGCCTACATGAGAAGGCATATTTTAATATGACTGGATAATACCTTCCTCACCTACTAAACACAAAGATGGTAAAGTTTTGCTCCATAATCAGCAGAAACACATCCTTAATTTTTATTATTTACTTGCTACCTGAAATCTTTAGCCTTAAGCAAATTGAAAGATACCCATGTTTTCTTAAATCTGATGCATTATTTATTACATGCAAAACTTTTTCAAACTATTTACAAGCTGACCTTCCACGACACGCATTCTTTGACTTATTTCACTCTGTAATAAGATGAGGAAAAAAGATTTTGCCTATCATCAACCTATCAAAACATTTTTCACTTATAGAACACATGGGCATTTAAGTATAATAGTTAAATCAAAGAAAACTTACCCACAAACAATGAAATGACTTGTAGTTTGAGGAACACCACACACATATAACACGATAAAACATAACAGCAAGTTTCCAAACTTGTTTTAATGTGTCTCAGAGAAAAGTGGTTATGCCCCAGGTTATGGAATAAGGTAGGAGTAGACTGAAATCCTGGCTCCTTTCTTACCTATGTGACTGGCCCCAAGCAACATTATCTGAATCTGTTTCTCTAAAACCATGCCTGCCTGAGAGCGGTTATGCATCTTAAATGAGACACTGTGCTTAGCAGAGCCTGACACGCAGTAAATGTTTAATAACAATTATTATTAAATTTTGGAACAAATGTTACACAGAGAAGCAATATTTTGATTTTTTCCTTAAGTTTAAGGCCCACAGAGGATACTCCTAGTTACAGTTGAGACTCAGAAATAAAACATGTCCCTACAAAGAGGCATTTTACTAAAGATATGTGCACTAAGTAAAAATAAGTGGTACCAAGCAAGTGCGGTTACTACAGGGAGAATCTTAGTTTCTAACAATTCAAGTTGCATTAGCTCAGAGTTCTATTATTACAACGTTACTGTTTGTCCCCATTCATTCTTTCTTCTCTGTTTCTGTAAAATACTAAAGAAATAACATAATCACATTATGGAAAGATGAGCAGAAAGGGGAAAAAAAGATATGATGTAGGGGGGCCTGGGTGGTGCAGTTAGTTGGGTATCTGACTCTTGGTTTCAGCTCAGTTCATGATCTCAGGTTGGTGATCTCAGGGTCATGAGATTGAGCCCCCTGTCGGTATCCACACTTGGTGCAGAGTCTGCTTTGGATTCTCTCTCCCCCCTCCCTCTGCCCTACCCCTCTGCCCTAAGTGCATGCTCTCTCCCTCTCTCAAACGAACAAATCTTAAAAAAAAAAAAAAAAAAAAAAAAAAGATATATAGTTGGGTCACTACATGTTCTCATTAAGAACCAAACACAATTTTGGGGGGAAAATCCATAACAAAAAATAGCAGAAACTGAACACAAAAGATGATAGAACACCTGTCCTTTTCCCAAATACTATGGGACTCATCCTTCAACTGGATCTTCAAGGATTTTCTATCTTCAGCCTCCAGCAAGGTCCTATTTCCAGCAGAACTTCAAAGGGAAATATGTAAAAGCTACTCTGGTGGGCAGCTGCTAGGAGAGAGAATCTCTCCAGCATCTTCCACAGATCTGAGAATGAAAAAGATGACTTCCACATTAAGACCAATACTAGTCGCCACTCTCAACAATGTATTTTTAGTCCATTCTAGACATCCACAAAATATATTTATTTTAAATAAGAGTTCCATAAATATGACTTTGGTAGCCAAAAATAATACCAAAATAAACACAAAATTCAATGATTATACCCTTGTCTCATGCAAAAACACAAAATTCCAAGTTAATTTCAAATACTATTTCTAGAAACTATAAAATAACTCTGTTCTAAGCACTTTACATATACTAACTCAATTATTACTCGCCACAATCCTACAAGGTACATATGGTCCCCCATCTCACAGATGAGCAAACTGAGGCATAAAAAGATATTAACTTGCCCAAGACTATAGAATCAGTAAATAGTAGGAGACAGGATTCTAACCCAGGCTCTGATTACAGAACAATGTTTAAATTAAGTATACCATTCACTCATTTACAAGTTTTGTTGACCACCTACCAGGTAAGAGTTCTGAGCACGGCGGATAGAGCTTTGAGAACAAGTCAGACAAGGCCCCTGCCCTCTAGTGGGAGAGAGGCCTTGGAGCAAACAAGCATATGGGGAAAACTGATAAGTGAACAGTGTATCTTCACCTGGCATAGTACTAAGTGTTATGAACGAGAATTAAAATGACAGCATCAAAAGTGGCAGAGGGGTGGTTTCTATTTTAGGGATCGAGGAAGGCCTCTCTGAGGTGATGACATCTGACCAGCAAACAGAAGATGTAAAGGCAAGATAACCACCAGGAGGAAGGGGTGGCCCAACTAAGAGAACAGCAAGTTTTACACCCCTAAGGTAGGAACAGTTTGGTTAGTTCAAGAAATGGCGAAAGGACCAGGGGACGGGGGCAGGGTGATGAAGAGTCACATGGTAAGAGGTCCAATTAGGATTGGCAGCTGCCAAATCATATAATACCCCAGGGGGCTGTGGTTAGGAGTTCAGACTCAATACTAAGGGTAACAGGAGGCTTTCAAAGGGTTTTGAGCACAAGAACGACAGTGTGATTAATGTCTTTAAAAAGCTTGTTCTGGGCGCGCCTGGGTGGCTCAGTCAGTTAAGCATCTGACTTCGGCTCAGGTCATGATCTCAGGATCCTGGGACGGAGCACAGTGTCAGGCTCAGCAGAGAGTCTGCTTGTCCCTCTCCTCTCTGCTCCTGCCCCCACCCATGCCTGTTGTCTCTCTCTCTCAAATAAATAAAATTAAAAAATAAAAAGATCGCTCTGATTCTTATGTGGGGATCAGTCAGGAAGAAAAGCAAGAGAAACAGGCATACCAGGGAGGGCACTGTTCCAACAGTCTAAGGAAGAAATACTGGAACTCAGACTAAGATTCATGTACTGTTTATAAGTAGATGAGACACGAAAAGAGCATGCAACCCAACTGTCTCTAAAAAAGACTTTTTAAAATATGCTTCCTCCCTTCATTTTCATCCCCCCTTCCTGACTTGACTTTAAAAAAAATAAGATTCTTTTTTAATATCCAAGTTAACGCTTCAGTTGGTGCTATATATAGCAGAAAAAAAGATGAAAACATATTTCCTTCAGGGGCATTTGGGTGGCTCAGTCAGTTAAGTGTCCAACTCTCGATTTCAGCTCAGGTCATGATCTCAGGGTTGTGAGATCAAACCCAGAGTGGAGCCTGCTTAAGATTCTCTCTCCCTCTGCTCCCCTACCCTAGCCCTGGGCGCACACTCTCTCTCTAAAAAAAAAAAAAAACCAAAAACATACTTCCTTCATTTATAAGTGTTCTGTTCTATATTCTATAATGTATAATATGCCACATACACGTGTACATTCTTGAGAAACAAAAGAAAGAGCTTCACCGCTGTTTAGCTTAGAGCTTGTTCATTAACCTGGAGATAAGGAGTACCTAGCACCTCTTCTGATCAGCTCTCTTCTCATGCTTTGTTTCCAGCATATCCTGGTTCATTCTAGATTGTGAATTGCAATAAAAAGTATACCAGAGGGAATATGTATGTATTAATTGAGCATCACTGTGTACCAGATACTCACTAGATGCCTTACATTTAAAGACTCATTTAATCCTTAACTATCCAAGGCAGGAAATAATGTCTTCATTCTACACCTGAGGAAAAAATCAGATTTAGTAACTTAAATCGTCCAAGGTCACACAGCTAATAAGACAGAATTTAGATTTACATCTAACTCTAAAGTTCTTATCTTTCCACTACAGCAACTGTCAAAGAAAGAACTATCAAATATATGTAGTCTTCCCAACATTATTCATGACTAGCTTGTTGCTGGTGAGGACAGGGTTTCTTTCTTTTATGTGGAGCTGAGTTTTGCAGTTGGAGTGGGGAAAAGGGAGTGATCCTAACTATTCAAACACATTATTTTGAAAAATTATTTTCCACTTCAAATATCAGAAACATTAATCCTACCAGAGTGATTCCTACCTTTTTAAGGGAAAAAAAACCTTAACTATGTACTGTTTACCATAAAATAGGAGTAATGTTCTATGACAAAAGATGAGTTTGGTACGGACTGATGGAGAAAAAGAGGATATGGACAAAAAGATAATCATCACGACACACGTAGAATCTAAGTGGCAAATAAACAGCCTTAAGAACTGAATGGAGATCCTTCTAAACCTGAGTAAAATTCATTGAAGAGGGACTTTAGGGGAACCTCCAAGAATCCAGCATAGGAAACACTGGGAGGCAACCACTTGCTAGCAGCACTTGCACTGGCTAAGACAAAGCTATGCGGGAAAGCAGAGATGGGAAGTTTGGGAAGCAGGTCGACCGTTCCCCCAAAGGCTGGATTACTGTGTACTCCACAGCAAGAACCGACGTAATGGTGCAACAAATCCTAACGAACAAACAGCTAACTCTTGAAGATTAACGCGGAGAGGCCAGACAGCCCAGACAGACTCATAGAATGAAGAACCGGTACATTAAAGTCCTTAAAAGTTAGTTACAGGTACTTTTATGAGATGTACTATTCTAACATTATGTTCACCTAAATGATACCATTTCCGCTTTATACATGATCTGCAAAGGCGTGAAGACAGAAATAGTAAACTTACACCATCTGCAATTATTTTGTTTTAAACAAGGGGGACTCAATTAAGAGTGATATATTAAGGTACGTTATTTCCTCACAGACTGGGTTTAGGTAGTAAGAGCACTGAAATACACAAGGAAAAGCCCCTTTCGGTCTACACAGGGGCTCAGTCATTTTAATAGGGAGTGGAAGTGTGAAAAGGGCACTTGTAAGGACAGTTGGGGAAAGGTGCCCTGCATATTAAGGAAACAGGTAACAAGGAAAACTAAGTGACTAAAAATTGCCTTCAGCTAGTCGGACACGGATTTCGGGAACCAGCGCGGGGGAGGGGCGTCGGAGGCAGGGGTCACGGTGTGGGGGGAGGGATGGCGTGGCGGGAGGCCGGGCGGAGACCACCAGCGCCCGGCCCCCGCCGACATCCTGCGCTGCTTGATGAACCTACGACCGAACGCGCGCATGAATGAATGGCGCGGGGCTGAATGGCCGGCCCGGGCGCCGACGCAGGAGGAAGGAGTTTGCGGCGCGGTGTAAGCGGGGCCGGGGGTGGCGTCCGCCGGCGGGACCCGTGGAGCACCGAGGGAAGGGCCGCCGTGCGAGTCTATCGCGCCGGGCTGCCGTGGACGGGCGGCGGGGTCGGCGGCGCCCGGCCGGCCGCGCCATGGCGGAGGGGGAAGGGGAGGTCACGCGTTACATAACCCGGCAGCTGGCGCGCTCGGGGACGCCGCGGGCCGCCCAGGCCGCGAGAGGACGGCCTGCCGTGTCCGGACCGGCGCTCCCTCCCCAGCCCCGCCTCAGGCCGTCCGCGCTCCGGCCGCCGCCGGGCGGGTCTGCGGCGCCTCCGGGCGACGCGTGTCCGGTCCCACCCCTCCCCCACGCCCGCCGCCGGCCCGGGGGTCGCTCACCTTCCGCGTTGCCCCGGACCACCATGCCCCGGCACGGCCGCCTGCTCGGCCTTGCGGGCTCAGGCGCCGCTACGGCCGCCGCACAGTGCCCCCGCCGGGGGCCGGGAGGAGGGTCGCGGGAAGGAGTCACACTGCCGCGCCGCGGCCCACGCTCGCCCCACGCTCACGGCGGCCGGCCCTACGCGCGCTCAGCGGCTGCTCCCGCCCCTCCCCTAGTCTGGCGGGCTCGCGCGCCGCAGCTCCGCCCCGCCCCTCCCCCTCCACCGCCCGCGCGCTCTCTGGCTCCTCCCCCTTCCCTCCCCGCTGCACTGGCCGGCCCGGCGCGCGCGGCTGGCGAGCCGCCGTCCCCGCCCCGGCTCGCACTCACCCCCGCGTGGTGCACGCGCCCGGTCCGCACCCTGCTCCGGGCGACCCCCGCACCGCCGGCGCGGCGCCTAGGAGCTCCGCGGCGGCCGGCCTGGCCCCGCCCCGCCCTTCCTGCCTGCCACCGCCCGCTGGGGGCAGCGCCTCCGCAGCACGTGACCGTCTCGCTAGCCGGGGCGGAGACGAGTGCGGCGCGGGCCCGCCTTGCGCATCGCGCAGCCTGCCCTGCAACCCCACAACCTCGCGACCTGTGCGCCTCCCGCTTGGGTCGCGGCGCGTTGGTTGCCTCTTCCGAGGGGGCGCTGCCCCCGCTTCAGAGAGTCCGCACTGCCCCCGTCCCGCGATGGACTCCCCACTCTGGGAGGAGACAAGTGCGGGGACCGACCATGTTTTAAACCCTGGTACTGTCTGAAGATAACGAGAAACACACGGGTCCCCTCTCCACAAGCGATTGATTTACAGTGACATCTAGCGGCAAAAGGGACACACATGAACTGACACTTTCCTATGTCTCGGAAAAACCGAGAATCATGGTCCACGCAGGTTAGCGAGAATGAACACTGCGCCACGGGGTGTAAGCGATTCATCGCCAGCTCCCGTAGGGTCACAAACACCATTTCTTGTCCTATGAGTTTCCGCCCGGGATGACACCTGGATATTTGTAAACCTACGGCGGGTATCCCATCCCACGTGCAGCACTGGGGTTACACGTGAAAGCAATTTTCTACTAACGTAAAAAAAAAAAAAAATCGTATATTGTGTGTACTTAAACACAATTTGAAGACCTTCCGGCAAAAGACAATTGCTCCACAAGGACCATTTCCCCCCTTTTGGCAGTGTCGATTTGCCAAGAGATCCCACAATGCTATTATAATAGTCTTGATTGTTGCAATGAACAAACATGAAGTGAACCTCCGTGCAAAGGCTCAACACTTTTTTTTCCTTATTCCCTTACCTAAGATACTTGAAGAGTTTGCACGTACTTAGGAAACAGTAAGCTGAGACTTGTTTACTGCTAATTCAGAGGCTATTCGGTTGACTTGTTTCATTTATTCTAGCCTTTTCTGGTTTTGCCATTTTATAGACTTATAGATGCACTTCAACTTCGGTATTCTTGTCTTTAACCTGGCAGAATCAGGTGGCGTGTTTTTCTGAGACGTAATAATTTAACACAAATGGCATAATTTCAGCAGGCTCACAATCGCCCACTGCAACTAAGGTTATTCTCACCTGCCGAGATCTTGCAGAAAAACAATAGCAACCCTTATTAATTTTTTTAAATGTATTTCTCTCAATGGCAGCATTCTGTTAACAAGAAATGGCAAAACTCGATTTTCAAAAAAAAGGGGAAAGCGTGGGACCTCTACAGGAAACGTACCATTATATTTCAATTGCAATTTTCTTTCTCACTCTCTCCTTTTAGAGTCAAAGTGTTTTGTTTTGTTTTGTTTTGTTTTGTTTTGCTTTCTCAAGAAAGAAACACAAACATTGAGCTAACTGGCCTTGGCAACATCTTTATAGAATATAGTAAAATGGTATGACTAAGTAGTGCTAAGTAGTAGAAAAGCCTCTGATAAGGAAGAAAAAAAAATCACACTGCTCTTTAGATAAAACAGAACAAAAAGAGAGATAAAGAGTACATAAATAAAATGTATACAAACTCTAGAATTCTCTATACAATTTTGTCAGTTTTCTTTTATTCTTGCCCATTCTAGAATATTCTGTGTTATGTTATCCCACAATAGATTACATGATACCTGAAGAGCCCTTTATTTCAATTTTGTCCAGTCACCTACATTCATTCCTTCATTTGCTTCCATTTAGTCTCCTGAGGACTATCTTTCCTGTCTAAGGGGAGCTGGCCTGACCTTTGTGTAGTACAACTTAGAGAGCCACTCTGGACTCCCACACTTGGGAGATGCTTTGGGGTACTCTACCTTATATTTCTTTTCTGAGCTTCATTAAAATTTATTTTTGAGATTTCTATCATTACATCTCAAGGGGCCTATGAACGTGCAGACACTTGCAGGGACAGCCCTGGGAAAGGACATGGCTCTGCTATCCTTTAACCTCTGTATCTGGTGGAAACTTTCCTTGAAAACATCCACATCCAGTCTCAAATACCAAAAACAGAAAATAAGAACATGAAACCATTAAAAAACAGAGATTTGTACTTAAGTCCCTTGGGTGATATAGACACAGTAACTCCTGTGATTTACTCATGGGAACAAACGATCGTGCCGATCGTTGTAAGGCATTCAGCACATTATGCTGAAAGATGAAATAATAACAAGGAGGAATGAGCACAAGCCCACAGAAACCAGGAATTTAGGAACCAGAATTGGTTTACCAAGCCTTAATTCTTCTAAACACATTATCTGTTTCTTCTGAGTAAAAAAAGACCATGGACAGGTATATATATATATATATATATATATACACACACACATTTAAACAACATAACTCACAAAATTCAGGATGCTTCAACAATTAAGTTATATATATATATATATATATATATATGGTATATATATGTGTATATATATGCATATATATATACACACATTTAAACAACATAACAATTAAGTTATATATATATGGTATATATATATGTATATATATATGTGTGTATATATATATGTATATATATGTGTGTGTGTGTATATATATATATATATATATATATACACACACACACACACACACATTTAAACAACATAACTCACAAAATTCAGGATGCTTCAACAATTAAGTTATAATGAGCATTCTGAATGCCAGTTACTCTTTGGTCAATGGGGAACAAAATGCATTTCCTGCTCCCTAAAAGTTTCCAGTGTAGGAAGGGAGGCACCTGCAGTACAGGTTAAGGGCTGCTACTCAGAAGTGTTCTATGGGAATATAGACAGGATGTCAGGGAGGCTTCCTAGAGAGAGTGATATGTCAGTAAAGATAGAGATACTAGTTGAGTTGGCTAGGAGAATGCCACTCCCCCCAGAGGGAGCCCCATGTGCAAAGCAGAGAAGGGAGGGAGAACAGGGAATATTTCAGAAACTGGAAAGTGCGGGGTACAGAGGGACATGGGTGGGGAGTATGCTGAAAAAGGGAGGTTGGAGAAGCAAGTCGGGGTCAGAACATAAGGGGTCCCTTAGAGTATACGAGTATATTTTGACTGTATTCTAAGGGCAATGAATCATTGAAGTGTTTAAGTTTTGGGTTTTTTTTTTCAGTTTACTTAAGTAATCTCTATACCCAACATTGGGCTCAAACTCATGACCTCCAAGATCAAGAGTCCCTTGCTCTTTGAACTGAGAACAGCCAGGCACCCCAAATCATTGAAGGGTTTTATGGGGTAAGTGGCTTCGGAAAATCACTCCAGCTGCTGAGTGGAGAGTAGGGTTGAGGGCAGTCAGGAAGTCTTGTATTAGCCCAGCTGCCCGGGTGCAGGCACAGAGGGAGCAGTGGGTTGAATTTGACAAGGGTCAAAGCAAGCATAATGCATAGAGAAAAGGGCAAAGAAATTGAGGATGTATTCAAGGGAGGGATTATATTGATCATGGATCAGATCATGGAACTGAGTCTCAGTAATTTTTTTTCATAGCATTCTTAGGCCAAAAGAAATACCTAACAGTTTCATTTACAAAGGAGGTAAGGGAAACTGAGTGGGAAGAAATCAGAGAGTTGGAGAAAAACCACGAGAGACTCTGGACTCAGGTAACCAAACTGAGGGTTACTGAAGGGAGGGGGTGGGGGAATTGGGATAACCGGGTGATTAAAATAAAAAATAAAATAGAAAGGAGGTAAGGCCAAACAACTGAATAAGCATTTGTAACATAACAACTTTGTAGCCATTTGAAAAAAATAATACACGTAAAGTGAAAACAAAAATAATATTCGAATTTCATTTTTAAATAACCATTACTTCTCAATAGGACCTATGTGCCCATTGGGCAATGTAAAACTCTACAAACTATGGGATCAGATTGGATATTGCCACCCTCATTTCCCATTCCACATTGGCAAAAACCATTCATACATATTGCTTCATATATTATAACAGGAGGTATAGGGTGTATGGTTGGCTTAGTTGGTAGAGCATGCAACTCTTGATCTCAGGGTCATGAGTTCAAGCCCCACATTGGGCATGGAGCCTACTTAAAAAAAAAATAGTATAGGAGGAACAATTTGTCCCATTACTACCAATACTAAATTAAATACTTAGCTAGGTGGTGACAGGTAGATCTCTCCATTGTAAAAGCATATTTTCCCCTGTGCATACTGTGGAGCAATACTTTTGATCAAGTGAATAGTCTCTTCAACAATTTTTTAACCTAATGGGTCCAGTATTCATGGATGATCTTGGACTGAATCAGTTGTTTTATTGGGTTGCAAAGAAGGGATTTTCTAATTCCATAATTTCTCCCACATTGCTTAGTTGGCATTTTTCTGGAAAAAGAACTGTCCCTATCAACTGGGGATAAACTATCATTTCTCCTTGAAAAGGAGGGTAAATGCTTAATTCCTTCCCTTTAACTACTACTATTTGCAGAAAAGTATTATCTAATAGTTACCTCCACTGGTGGTAAATGAGCTTCTTCTTCCTCTCTTTGTTTTTCCTCTTTTCTTCAAAATTCAAATAGACTCATAAATATTTATTTATTTATTGTAATCTAGCAATTGATTATACTTATTCTTTTTGATGTGTAAATTGTTCCAGATTTGGCCAGTTATAGCCCCTTCAAGTTGGTGCCTATGTCCCGTAACACACCTCAGTAGTTATTTTTGTATTTTTAAGATTTAATTTTTATTTATTTATTTATTTAGGGCATGAGTGGGGGGTTGGGGGAGAGGCAGAGGGAAGGAAAGAGTCTCCAGCAGACTCCCTGCTAGTACAGAGCCCCGACATGGGGGTCAGTCCCAAGACCCCAAGATCATGACCTGAGCTGAAATCAAGAGTCAGACGCTTAACCGACTGACCAGGTGACCTACCCAGGTGACCCCACCCCAGCAGTTGTTTAAAGTTTTGTTTTGTTTTGTTTTTTAATCTAATAAGGCTACCACTATTACTCTTCTCTTTGGGGTTTTCTTAGCTATTCTTGCTTACTAAGTTTTTCATTTTAGGATCAACTTCTATAGTTCTCTGGGGAGGGGGAACTTGATATCTTTATTGGGATCTCATTAAACTTATATGTAAACTTGGGGATAATTTTTTATGGTGAGTCATCTTATCCAAGGACATGGGACATCTTTCCATTTATTCGTTGTTACATTGGAGTCTTTCAGAAGTTTCCCAAAATTTGATTATGTAAGTTTATGCACATTTCTATTTTTATATAGTTTATTTATGTGTTTTTGTTGCAATAGTAAATAGTCTTATTTCTTATCTTTTTATACTGCCTATCGTTTATATGAAATCTATTGGTTTTTTTATAGGTTAATTTTACATTCTTCTACTGTATTAAAATGCCTATTATTTGTGTTGGTATTTTTCACTGATTTTCTTGTGTTTTTCAAGTAGTTTATCGTATCATTTGCATACAGATATCATTTTAGTTCTTCATTTGTAATTTTTATTTCTTTAATCATTTTTCTCTTATTTGATTGCTTTGGTTAATACCTCCAATATATCATAGCTGAAATAGTGGAAAACTGCTTTGTTCTTAATTTTAATGGGAATGGGTCCAATGTTTCACATTAAGTAAGATAGTAACTTTGTGGCTAAGATATATATTAAGTATGATCCTGAATATTAAAAGGAATCTGGACTTCCAGTTTCACTTTTGACCTGTAGAGATCTTGGAAGTCATCACTCCCATCCTTATGATCATTCGTGTTTTTTAGATGTATCAGAGAACTGAGATCACATGACAAACCACCACCTCAAAATCTAAAGACAAGCGTATCCAGAGTATATAGCATAAGATCTGCTTACCCGGAGCAGAAACTATTGGATGCCATAAGATAGTAGGAACACTTACATGGGAATTTTGATGAATTGCTAGATCCTGTTTGGACTAGTGTAAGAATGAGAAACCTGGGAGCAGCAGTCATAGATTTTAATTCAACTATATTAAGAATCACTTTAAATGTGAATGGTTTAAACACACCAGTTAAAAAACAGAAGTTTTTAAGTTGGATTTAAAACAAAACAAGACTAGATACTGTGTACAAGAAAATACACTTCAAATATAAAGACTCAGATTGGTTAAAAGTAATGGGATAGAGAAAGGTATACCTTGCTAGCACTAACCAAATGAAATTTGGAATAGCTATATTAATTTCAACCCAAAAGACTTCCAAACAAGGAATATTATCAGGGATAAAGAAGGGCAATTACATAATGATAAAAGGGTTAATTTTCCAAGAAGATATAACAATCTGTATTTTAAACATACCTAATGACAGAATGTCAAAATACATGAAACAAAAGCTGATGGGACCGAAAAGAGAAATAGACAAATCCACTATTATAGTCGAGGACTTCTACACCCTTCGGTCAGTAATTCATAAATCAGGCAGGCAGAAAAAGTCAGTAAGGATATAAATGACCTGAACAAAACTATCAATCAACTTGATCTAATTGACATTTATAGGATACTCCATCCAACAAGAGCAGAATATACATTTTTCTCAATTGCACATGAAGCATTCACCAAGATAGATTGCATTCTGGGCCATGAAATATACCTTAACAAATGTAAAAGAATAGAAATCATACAAAGTATGTTCTCAGACCATGAAATTAAACTGGAAATGAATAACAGAAAGATAGCTGGGAAAATCTCCAAATGTTTGGAGATTAAACAACACATTTCTAATAACACAAGGATCAAAGAAGTCTCAAGGAAACACTTAAAAATATTTTGAACTAAATGAAAGTGAAAATACAACTTATCAAAATGTGTGGGATGTAGTGAAAGTAGTGCTTAGAGGGAAACTTTTAGTATCAAATATATATCAGGAAAGAAGAAAGATCTAAAATAAATAATCAATAATTTTCTACCTTAGGAAACTTGAGAAATAAGAATAAATTAAATCAGCAGAAGAAAGGATATAATAAAATTGGAGCAGATATCAGTGAAATTGAAAACAGGGAAACCAGACAATCAATAAAAACAAAATTTGGTTCTTTTGAAAAGATCAATAAAATTAATAAGCCTCTAGCCAGACTAACCAAGAAAAAAGAGAGAAAACATAAATGACCAATATCAGAAATGATTTCATTCCCCATGGGCATTAAAAATAGAATAAGGTAATACTACGAACAATTTTGATAGCTTAGATGAAATGGACCAGTTCTTTGAAAGATACAAAGTACCAAAACTCACTCAAGGATATAGTCTTTTCAAGATCTAATTTTATATCTACTAAAGAAATTGAATTAAGTCTTCCCAACAAAGAAAATGCCAGGCCAACATGGTTTCATTGGTGAATTCTACCAAATATTAAAAGAACAAAAGTCAATTCTACCCAGTATCTTTCAGAAAATAGAAAAGAAAAAAGAAAACTTCCTAACTTGTTCTATTATCAAAACCAGTTAAAGATGGGACAGCTAAGGAAAACTACAGTTTCTCATTAATTCAGACACAGAAATCCTTAACAAAATAATAGCAAGTTGAATTCAGCAATATATAAAACAGGTAATACATTACAACCAAATGGAGTTTACCCTAAGAATGCAAAACTGGTTCAATACTTATAAATCACTCAATGTACTTAATCATATTAAAGAACTATGAAAACCCAGATAAGTATATCAATAGTTGTTGAAAACATTAAAAAAAATTAAACTGGAAATAGAAAAGTGTTTTAGCTAATTAAGGGCATACATTAAAAACCTATAGCTTATATTATACTTAATTGCGAGAGACTGAATGCTTTCCCCTAAGAATAAGAACAAAGCAAGTATATTCTTTTTCATTGCTGCTACTCAACATCATACTGGAAGTCCTAGCCAATGCAATATGACAAGAAAAAGAAATACAGTTATGCAGATTGGAAAGAAGGAAATGAAACTGTCTTTACTTGCAGATGACATAAATGTCTATGTAAAAAAACCAAAAAGAGAATCTACAAAAAAGTCTCCTGGGACTAATAAGTGAGCATAGCAAGGTCACAGAATACGTGGTCAATATACATAAGTCATTTGCTTTTATATATACCAGCAAAAAATCATTTGAATTTGAAATGAAAATAAGAAGAAATCAATAGTCATCAATGGGGGCACCTGGCTGGCTCAGTCAGTGGCGTGTGCAGTTCTTGATCTTGGAGTTGTGAGTTCAAGCCTCATTTTGGACATAGAGATTACTTAAAAGAATAGTCATCAATGGCATTTTAAAAGGAAAGATAATAGCTAATTATTATTAATGTAGCATGTATGTTGACATCACCCTGTCTCAATTCAAATGGACACTTTAATTCATGCTGTTTTTAATTTAACAACAGAAGAAAACAGGAATTTCCTTGTCAAACAAATGAATTATACATTTATAACTCACATTTTACATTTTTATTCTCTCATATTCTTATATTCTTCAATTTTTAGTGGCTTAAAAATGCAGTTTCCTAACTTCTTTATTTTATAAAACTTAATATTACCTTTTATCAAAGCTTGTAACTTCTCCCTGTCCTTTAATTTCTGATTTCCAAGCTAACATTGTCAATTTTGTAGCAATTCATGCTGGCATTTACCTCCATGTTTCCATGTTTATGTTGCTAATACTTGCTCTTTCAATTTTAGATATTGTCTACTGATTTTTTACCATGAAACATGTGTATTTGGCTGTCTTAAACGAGAATTTATGTGCAAAACACACACACACACACTTTCCACCCTATATATTCTCATTTTAGATATGTCACAAAAGTTGGTTATGTCAGTGCTTATTGTTTATATTATCATGACTATTTTTTTTCAAGATTTTATTAATTTATTTGAGAGATTGAGAGAGAGAGCATGAGTGGGGTGAAGGGCAGAGAGAGAAGCAGGCTTGCTCCTGAGCAGGAAGCCTGACTCAGTCTCGATCCTGGAACTCCGGGATCATGACCCAAACTGAAGGCAGATGCTCAACCGACTGAGCCACCCAGGCACCCCTATCATGACTATTTAAATTAGCATTCAGAGGTGACTCATGTATTTATGTGACCATAATTTTTTTTTAATAATCAGATAATCTATCAGTTTTTATTTTTTTCTTGGAGTCAATAACCAAAAACTTTCCAAGAAAAAAAAAAAAAAACAGAACCTGCCAGCTTTACTGATGAATTCTATGAAACAATTAAATAATTAATACCAATCGTCCTCAAACTCAAACTCTTCCAAGGAATTAAAGAGAAGAGAACATTTCCAAATTTATTTTATGAAGCTAGCATTACCTGATACCAAAGTCAGACAAGGACATTATAAGAAGAGAAAACTACAGGCCAATATCCCTGATCAACATAGATCTAAGAGAGCAGATCTTAATTGTTCCACTACACACACACACACACACACACACACACACACACACCGGAAACTATGAGGTGATGGATGTGTTAATTAAGTTGATTTTGATAATGATTTTACAAAGTATACATCTATCAAATTATCACATTATATACTTTAAATATATACAATTTTACTTGTTGATTAGCCTCAATAAAGGGGGAAAAATTGTCTCTTCTGTTTTCTGTCCATTTGTTCTATTTTCTGTGGGAGGTTCCTCAACTTTATCTGCTAAATCCTAACTAACATCAAAACTTCAAATTAACACATTTTACATTTCTAAGAGCTCCTTTTTGTACCACCAAGTTTCCTTGTTTGCTTAACAATACCATCTTTATTCTTATTGCAGAGATCTTCTCTTATCTCTCTATGGATATTACTGATAGTAACCACTTCAAAATTTTTCTTCTTTCCTTTGTATCTCCTTTGTCCCTTTATATCTTCTCTTCACCTTTTGGTTTGGTTCTTATCTTTCACATTAGACACAGTATTAGTTTGCTCAGGCTGCCGTAACAGATAACACAGACCAGGTGGCTTTCGACAGAAATTAATTTTCTCACAGTTCTGGAGGCTGGAAGTCCAAGATTCAGGTGCCAAAAGAGTTGGTTTCTGATAAGGTCTCTCTCCTTGGCAGGCAGACAGCCACCTTCTTGCTGTGTCCTCACACAGCCTTTTCCCTGTGTACATGCATTCCTGGAGTCTCTTCCTCTTTCTATAAGGATGCCAACCCTCTTGGTTCAGGGCCCCACCTCTCTGGCTTCATTTGATCTTATTTACCTCCCTGAAGCCCCTACCTCCAAATACAGTCACATTGGGGGTTGGCTTCAGCATATGAATTTGGGGGCAGACACAATTTAGTCCATTACAGACACCTTCCTCAAATTTTATAATTATGACTATCTGCTCATATTTAAGCATGAGGCCTTAAAAGAACTGTGTGGCATAGAAAGGCCTGTTGAATGTTGGCTTCCCTTACCAGATAATCAGAGGGTCAGCTACCTGATTGACTAGGGACCCCAAAATACCAGTAACTATTGGTCTTTTAGGAAGGACGGTTTATTTTGTCTATAGGAAGATCCTCAGTCCTGCTATGGGAGATTAGGCCTGGCTGAAGATCTCTGTACTACAAGAGAAGGTAGGACGGAAGTGGGGTGGGCAGGAACCCGGGAGTCTCAACCTCTAATGCACACTTTCATTTAATCCCCTGCTTTCATCAAGATATCCCTCCTTCCACTTGCTTTGCATCCTTGAATCCAGAGCTTCTCAGATCAGCATTTCCAGGAGCAAACTTTTTCTCTTATGCTGGGTCAGGGAACAGGTGTCATCTGGGTACACAGGCTCTGAGGCCAACTAAAGGGCTTCACTGCTTTTTTATAGATTCATTCCAAGTCTGTTCTGGGTGCTGGGTACGTGTGGCAGCCAACGACCTGAGCGAATTTCCTGTGCTTGTGGTGCTTACTTCCTATAGTGGGTAAGAGTAATCAATAAATGAATAAAAAGCGATGTCAGTAAAACACCAGTGTGGAGCGCTATGGAGGAAAGGAAAAGAGGGAAGAAGGGCAGACTGGGGGAGGGTGGGTTATTAGAGGTGTGGTAAGGAAAGCCCTGGTAAGGAGCCTTTTCAGCAGAACACAGAAGGACGTAAGGGAAGAAGCCCTGCAGGTATCTTGGAGAAGGGAATTCCAGGTTCAAAGGACAACGAGGTCAAAGGCCCTGAGTGGGGAATATGCTTCAGTATTTAAGGACAGTGAAGCTGGATCAGAGTGACAAAGGGGGGAATGGCTGAAGATGAAGTCAGGGGGTGGCAGAAAGCCAATTATGTTGAGCACTAGCCCTACATGCTGGGTGTGATGGAGCCCCTGAAAGGTTTTGACCTGAAGAGTGACATACTGTTTAGAGGAATTCCTGTGGCTGCCATGTGAGGAAGATTAGAGGAAAAGCAGAGCAGGTTTTGGGGGTGGAGATCAGGAATTCTGTTTTAGTCATGTTAAGGGTCAAGATGTCCATCAGATACACAAATGGGGATGTTGAATAGGCAGTTAGATTCAACTGCAGAGTTTGGGAAGATGTCCGGATTGAGGGATCTACATTTTGAAGTTGTTAGTTTATGGTGATGTTTAAATCCATGCAGCTGGATACAATCAGTTAGGGAATGAGTATACAGAGAGATGTTTGAGGACTGAGATTTGGAGCACTAGTAGGAGGGTATTGTCAAGGGGATAGGGACCCATTAAAGGAAACTGAAAACGATGAGCTGCCAGTGAGGTAGAAGGAGAAGAAAAAGAGAGTAGGGTTCTGCAAGACAAAAAAAAAAAAAAAAAAAAAGGAATGGGGGAGTATTTCAAGGATGAAATAAAGATCGACTGAGTCACACACTGCTGATAATTCAAGTAGGACAAGACCAAAAATGAACATTGGACTTGGCAATGTGGAGGTAACTAGTGACTTGGTGGGGACAAAGTCTTAATTGACACAATGGAAAACGAGAGGAGAGGAAGAGGATGGATTTAGGCGAGAGGCAATGGTGGCCTGACCTAGGTCTGTTGTGGTCAAAGTGGTGAGAAAGGTCCAGAAGCCGAAGATGGTTTCAAGATCGAGCCAGTAGTGTTTGCTGATGGGTTGCTTGTGGGGTACAGGGTGTGAAAGATGATGTAGGTTTTCAGCCTGAACAACCAAAAAAATGGGAAGGAAGGAAAGGATCAGACTTTCAACCAATCTTCCTGTTTCCAGTCTCTCACCTTCACATCTACCTTTGGAGGCACTTGGTGCTCCCAACACCTGAGGTTTCTAGATTGCTCCTCCTGCTGCCCCACCAGCAGCTCTTTGCATTCAGCTTCTCCTGGGCCCTGGCCAGCCAGATGAATTGCTATGCATGCTTCTGATTTCCAGCTTCCAAACTTTTGTTGCTGTCTCTCCTTTCCCATTCTCCTCTTCCTTGTGTGTTTGAGTTCCTTTATAAAACAAAACAAAAAAGAAAACAAAACAAAACAAAACAAAACAAAACCTTTTATAGTCATTTTTGTGAGATTTAGAAAGGGACAGAGAAAATGTATCTTCTACCCAAAGTTGACCAGAAAGTCTGTTTGTTTATTTTTATTTTTTAAAAAATATTTTATCTATCTATTTGAGATAGTGAAAGAGAGAGAGCATGAGCCTAGGGGCAGAGGGAGAGAGAGAAGCAGACTCCCCACTGAGCAGGGAGCCCAACTCAGGGCTCAATCCCAGGACCCTGGGATCATGACCTGAGTCAAAGGCAGACTCTTTTTTTTTTTTTTTAAAGATTTTATTTATTTATTCGACAGAGATAGAGACAGCCAGTGAGAGAGGGAACACAGGCAGGGGGAGTGGGAGAGGAAGAAGCAGGCTCATAGCGGAAGAGCCTGATGTGGGGCTCGATTCCATAATGCCAGGATCACGCCCTGAGCCGAAGGCAGGCGCTTAACCGCTGTGCCACCCAGGCGCCCCCAAAGGCAGACTCTTAACCAACGGAGCCACCCAGGAGCCCCGTTTGTTTATTTTTAAATTAACAAATGGATATTTCTCTAGTTTGGTCAGGTCAGTTGGTCCTTCATAATGCTTATATTAGATGTTTCAGAGCCTGTGTTTTCTGACTGAGGTAGGTCAACAATCTGAGTGATAGATTTTTCTTCCTCCTTCCCCTTTCTCTTTCTCTAATTCTTCTTCTCTTGCATGAAGCAATGCATTTTATTCACGAGTTGCCTGGGAGCACTGCCACTGGGCACCAGCCTGGAAAAAAGTATGCCACAACCATTTAAAGATCTGAACGTTTGCGTTGACAATGTGAGCATGTGTGAGTGTGCATGGGTGTGTGTATCTTTGAATTGGAGGCTACACCCTTATGAACATTTATTCTTAGGTTAGAGAGTCACAAAGAACCACACATATTTAACTGTGTTAACACATAATTTAACACATAATTCCACCTCCGTTTATCTTAGGTCTCAGCTGGGAAGAAATTCCCAGAGAATTTGGAATTTGAGCAGAGAGAGGGAATCTTCAAATGGCAGGCAAACGCAAGAGCTCCAAGTGAATTTATAGGTTGGGCTCAGGAAGCTTATTCTTCCAGATTCTTGCAGCAAATTCCTAGAGCAAAGCAGCCTCAGGTGGAGAGAACTACATAGGCTTGTGTCCTTGGAATGGATTTCTCTTTCCAGCTTGAGCTGACTCAAGTTGGTATCAGTAACTTGCAGCCAAGGGCACCTACTAAGATTAAAGAACTGTGTTTCACCAATCTGGAAGGTTGTTCAAACTTTCCACGGAGAAGTAAACCAGTCCATCTCTCTCTACTGACATCACAAAGAACAAGGCCAGCGCTTAGGACAACACAGCTCTCAACTCAACTTCCCTATGGGCTAGCAAATTCCCGTGACCTGGGGCCATTTGTGGGCCTTTAGCAGAACTTGATCTCAGCGGCTGATCCCACCAAATGGAGAAAGCTGCATGAGGACATAGGCCTAACTTATCAGCACTTCCCTCTCCCCTTTCACTGGAACAGTAAGCAAACCCAAGGAGCACTCTAAATTACCCTGAATCTTGGGCTTAATGGGAGAGGATTAGAAATGTACTTTGAACTAGATAAGAGACACGAGGATCACATTTCTGGACTAAAAGTAAGTGCACTCCCCCAAATTTAGTACCCTAAATGATGTTGTATGTCTTGTTTTGTGACTGTCTTAGACAAGGTCTTTCACGGGATCTGTCTATAACTAGAATCCAACCCATTAGGAAAGCCCAAGGGAAAAATATTCCCAAAGTTATACACCAAATCAGCGGGAGAACTGAAAATAAACCCGGGGACTTTTACTACTCCCTCTATCATTAACGACTCCGGGGACCTGCAGGGACCTTCAAGGATGGAGTCTGTTCCCAGATTTTATTGGAAGGCTTCCCTTTTGTGGGTGTTCCAAATACAAATACTGAAGGGAAAAAAAGATGAATACGCACGTTCTGAGAATGATGACATACTGATGGTATTCACACATTAACAGCACTTCCAGTGGAGACGCAGTTCTGTTGTAGAAACAGCATTGGTAGAAAAAATTAAAAAAAAAAAAAACAACTATAAAAGGTAAAAATCAGTAGATGAAATTGAAAGGAGTAGAAAAGAGGAAATCAGGAGTCCTATATGGACCTGTACATTTGTTAGAGGAAAATCTAGCTGTATGATGGCCAATAAAAAGCTAAACACACACACACACACACACACACACACACACACACACAGAAACAGCATTGGTTTCTGGTTCTGATTCTGCCATTAATGAGCTGCTGCATGTGGGGCTAGTAATTTAACTCCTCTGGACCTCAAAGTCCTGGTCTGTAAAATGAAAGGGTTGCAATAAACAATGTTTTCTCTAGTTCTAAAATTCTAAAAAACCCTAATTGTAAAGGTTTACAAACCGAATAAAATAAATTGGAATGCTGCTTGTCTCATGTGGTACTGACAAATTCAAAATAATACAGTGTGTTTAATACAATTCTAAAAAGCTGAAATGGTCACAGAAATATATTCAATTAAAGATAGAACAATGGAGAGGCCTTTTGCTTCTGGTCTGTTTTTTTTTTTCTTTTCTTTTTTAGATATGAGGAAGCCAGAATAAAAATAAGGGAATTATAAAAGACAAGCAGAATTAATCATGATATGGGTTTAATCAGGGAGAGATTAAAACAATCGAGAGGCTCAATATTGCAAGCAGCATTCATGATCCCAGGCTTTTAAACCACATGCACAAGACTCAAATATTTTCACATGGGGGGAAAGGGGTTCAGAGAACAAAAGGCATAAAGGAAGACTAGGTTTTGAACAGACCATTTCATTACTGACAGAGGGAGCGAGTGGCGAATTGCCAAAATAAAGAGCCTTACATCTAGGAACCACGGCTGATATTCAGGACACTGAGAGAAAGGGTGGTGATGGTAGAAATGGTTATTAGCAGGCAGAATGCGTTTCAGCTAAGCAAAGCACCAAGCTCAGATATGATTGTCTCGAAGGTGTTCGGCAAATAGGCAGAGATACAGAATGAAACTTGAACAAAAATACAGAACCCCCACCCCAATAACCAATGTAAAGAAAGATCCCAGGGGCACCTGGCTGGCTCAGTCGGTAGAGCACGTGACTCTTGATTTCAGGGTCATGAGTTCAAACCCCATGTTGGGTGTGGATTCTACTCAAAAAAAAAAAAAAAAAAAAAAAGAAAAAAGACAGGGGGTACTTGGGTGGCTCAGTTGGTTAGGCATCCTACTCTTGGTTTTGTCAGGTCCTGATCTTGGGGTTGTGAGATTGAGCCCCCCCCTCCTCCCAGCTGGGTGCTCAGTGGGGAGTCTGCTTGATATCCTCCTTCTCCCTCTGCCCCTCCCCACCATGCATGCTTTCTCTCTCTTAAAATAAAATAAAATAATAAAATAAAATAAAATAAAATAAAATAATTCCAAAGTAGGAAGAAGCACAGTATCTTGAAGGAAGTAAATAACAAACAAAAACTGAAAGACCAAATCAGAATATACAACAGCTCAAGTAAATGAAAAATCTATTGTGGGAAAATGGCCAACAAGAAAGCTGTGGGAAACTAACTGGGATTTTTAAAAGCACAAATTGGCCTTGTTTTTAGACACAAGCTAGTCACACTGAAACAAATGTTGGGTATTTCTGGAAGTTACTGGTGTAATTATGAAGGAAAGCCGATGTCCAGGCTGTTCATCACACATTAATTTTTAGTAAGGATTATTCGTAAATTCCTGCAATGGGAAATTAATTTCAAATGCTGAGGCAGAAGCTAGGAAGTTGCCCCACTTAAGAACCAGGAAAAGGTAGGAAGGATTGAAGCCCATACGTGCACTCAGTTCCCACCCCTGCTGCACCCTTCCTGTTCAGTAGTGCAATTATTATTCCTGCCCTTCCCAAGTTCCCTCTTGATATCTGGGCTTTCTGAGCAGTGGTGTCCTAGTCCCAGGACCACGGATAGGCCACCTTCCCACACGAATAACTTCCAGAAAGGAGAAAGGGGTGAGGAAAGGGGCTTTTGAGGTGAACAGCATCTGTGCAATTTGGCTCCCCATCCTTAGCGAAATTCTTAGCTTGGCATCTAAGACCCTGTGGTATCGGGTCCTGCTTCTTCGCTGGTGTCCCTCCATTGCAACCCCCGCCCCTGCACACCCACCACTCTGCAACCAAACTTAGTGTTTTTCGTTGCCTTTTCCTCTGGGTCCTCATGCCTCCCTCTTCCCACAATGCTCTCTGTTTGGCCAGCTCCTGCTGCTCAATCTCATCTTAGCTCACCTCTCAACACTGCAGAGGGACCTTCCTCGAACAGCCCGTGGACAGTTGCCACCACTGCCTTTTTGGTTTGCTTTCCATCACCACCCCATCTCTGTTTTCTGTTTCCTGTCTTCTTGCATGTCCGCATGGTCACCACTATGGCCCTTCCTCACCGCAGCAGGGGCCATCTGAGAAGACTCTCTTGAACAAAAAGGGAAATGGGTTTACGCTAACTAGGCAACCCCAAGGGAGAGGGTGTTTGCAGAGCTTTCTGTAGGTTTCAGAAGGCTAATTTATCTTCCTAGGGCAAGAGGTTCAGGGCCTGAGGGCATAGCTCATGGAAGGGGCTTCAGTGTTGGACAAGTTTGGCACCTCCTGCCTACAATATATGGTCATCTTAGGAATCCCCAGTACTTGGTCTTGGAAAATTTGGAATCCTTTGTAATTATTACAAAGTGAGAGATTGGCCTCCTGGTGATATTGTACTTCCTAAATAACGAACTTTTTGTTGTTGTTGTCACAGGACTGTGATTTCTCTTTGCAGGCCTTATGTCTCTTGTGAGCTAAGGCCTTTATTATATACACAGAATCAATCTTAAAGTTTTGCTCCTTTTTTGAACACAGTGAAAGATCTTCTACATATTATATTAGAGCAGAATCACCAGGAAATCTCAAATCTTCAAGGTCCCAATTAAGAATCTGAGAGAAATAAGGGGAGCATCAGTAAATCCCCAAGACAAAACAGTCCAGATGTATGGGTGATTCTCCCATGAGAAGGGAAATGACTATGGACGGCCTGGACCTAATGGGATGCGAAAGAACCTAAGTCCGTCACAGTGAGGTGGGTGGCCTCAGGTAGTATTGAGGACCCAACAGAACTTGCGTGAAGGCGCAGTGAAAAAAGAGGAATCACGATCTTCGTTATAGTCCTGCAGTCTTGCATAAATCAATATCTATGCCCATGAGGCCTTTTCTCAGGCAAACCTGGAGTATTACGAGGGCTGGTGCAAGGAATAATGAGTCCCTGCTCCATAAAATCTTCCACAGTGGGCTTCAATCCTTCCTTACTTCGGGCTTTAAAGGGTCTTAAACAAGGATGGCTGAGGGTTGAGAAAAGTCCATTTCTGTTTTGATAGGTTTGGTTTCCAGAATTCTTCGGGACAACTGTTGTCCCAGAGCGAATCAGAGACTTCAAGTAACTGCTAAAACTGAGATTGGGTTAAGTTTTCAGGGACAGGCAAAATGCCATCTAAATTACACTATTTAGGGATTATGCATGAAAGAGTCTTCAGGTGTTCCTAGAAAAAGTCTGTCTGAGGAACATTTGAGTTGGCAGTTCAATTTACATAAAAGATGTCTCCCAATAAAATTTCCCAGTATGGTGCTACAGAGAGGAAATGCATGTTGATTACTGAGACAACCAAGGGTTACCGTCACAGGTTGGGTCATGGGAAGAGTTTGAGCACTGTTTGGAATTCTTGAATAGTTAATCATTCTGAAGAAGACGGGTAGAGATGGTGGTAGAACTATTAACTGGCAGAGTAGCACTCCTATCTCGCAGAAAGCTTTGCCTTTGTCTTTCTATTATTATAATCCTCCGTATTGAATTAAAAGAATCATTGGGAATTGGGCATGACACTATCCCTCAGAGTCCCTTCATTATTCCTGTTTGGAATAACAAGGAGGCCGCACAATTCTGTTTCATTTTAGTTAAGATGGGGACAGTTATTCTAACTGCCTATCCCCCCCCCCTTTTTTTTACTGTATTGGCAAGTGTCTCTGTCAAGGGGAAAGTTTTTATTGTCTCTTGAGGGAGAGGAGGATAGATTTAATTGCTTTAATTGTAACACGATGTGCTTTGTTTTCCTTTTGGCTATCTACATTCTCTTCAGAATGTTCCATCAAATGTTGAAGTTCATGGAATGGGGTATATGCAAACCAACTTTTTATGTATCAGATCTGCAATTGCTGCCTTTGAATCAGGAAGAAAGAAAGGTGGAAAAGGCATTAAAAATCAGAGCACCAGGAGCTAAACCAGAATATTGTCTAAATGTCGTTAGTCTGTTGAGGAAGCCTCTTTAGACTCATTCCTTTGCTTTTGGCAAGATTGAATCAAGGTTCGGGTTTTAGTTTTTGTTTTTTTGTATGAAAGTCTTGTGTTACAGTTTCCCAAAGTTCTCACCCATTTCCTGTACTTTCAGGTGTCCTGATTGAGTAAAGTTCATCCCGTTCTTTTGTATTAACTTTTTCCTGAGAAAAGTGTACCTTCACGTGCACTTGTAAGAAATAATTCAGAGAGCTCCTGTGTATCCTTCACCCAGTTTCTCCCCATGTTAACGTCTTGCAAACTGTAGTTCAGTTTCACAAGGTTTTGACATGGGCTACAATCCACCAACCTTGTTCAGACATCATTAGCTTAACTTGTACTGATTTGTGTGGGTATAGATAAAGTTCTGTACAATTCTATACTATGTGTAGGTTCATGCCTTTGCCACCATAGTCAAGATATAGAACAGTTCCATTGTTGCAATGACCCCTCCTGTCGCTCCTTGATAACCGCATCCAACTCCTTCCCATCCCTTTCCCCGGAGCTCTTAACCCCCAGCAGTCAGTAATGTATTATCCATTTCTAAAATTGTGTCATTTCAAAATGTTACGTAAATGTCATGTAAATATAATCATACAACTTTTTGAGATTTCTTTCTCTCAGTATGAGTCTCTGGAGATTCATTCAATTGTAGTGTCTATCACTAGTTCATTCATTTTTATAGCTGAATAGTATTCTGTTTTCACCCATTTACCCATTGGAAGACATCTAGGCTGTTTCCAGGTTTTGGCTATTATGAATAAAGCTGATATGAGCATTTATGTACAGGCTTTTGTGTAAACATGTTTTCATTTATTGGGAATAAATGCTCAAGAGTACAATTGTTGCGTTGGGTCCTATGGTAATTGCACGTTCAGTTTTGTAAGAATTGCCAAACTGTTTTCCAGAGTGACCATTCTGTTTGACATTCCCGCCAACAATGCATGAGTGATCCCGTTTCTCCACATTCTTGCCCACATTTGTCATTATTTAGGTGCTCTTGTGTTGAGTGCTGTTTTACCCATTCTGATGGGTGTGTAGCAGTGTTATCATCGTGATTTTTAATTTGCAACTCTTTGATGGCTAATGATGTTGAACTTGTTTTCTTACTTGCTATGCATTTCACTTCAGTGAAATATCTGTCACCTTCTGTTGCTAGATTGGGGGTCAGGAGAGGGCAGGCATGGGTTGCCTTCTTCTGTTGGGTGGTCAGTTGGCAGACACCCTGCTGCTATATTGGTTCCCCAGTCCTGGGTCCCCAACGAGTTCTCCTTCCTCTTTCCACCTCTGCGACCTCTCTTTTGTTCGCCTCTTGCATTGTTTCCGGGGTGTATAGTTGCGCTTGGCTGGAGGAGTGAGGAGAGATGAGTCTGGTGCCTCTGGTCCATCCTGGAAAACTCTATTCTAACTTCATCTTAAGAGAATTAGAAAGTTAAAATAGAGGATCCACAATATACATATTATATTAGAAGAGAATGCAACTCTCAGTAAGAAGACTGGAAAAAGGGAATTAATATTTCCATTAAGAATTAATGTAAAATAGCTAGATATGTTCAGACTCCCATCATCTAACATTTTATCCATTTATGCTGCTCCCGAATGCATGAAATAAAACCTTAAATGGATCATATAAATAATAAAGAAGTAGTAAAAGACTTTGTGTGATCATTCTTATGTCAAGAATGCTGGTTCTGAGCTTGCAAGGAGAATCCTGGAGATGTGCGGATGGCGGACACTGCTGTTTGCTCCAGGGCTAGGAGGCCTCACCTTTATCCTTTTCTCTCCGATAGCACCGCCCAGCAGAATATAATGCAAGCCACATATATCATTTAAATTTTTCTAGGGGCCACATTAAAAAAGCAAAAGGAGAGGGTGAAATTATTTTAAATAGTATTTTAACCCAATATATCACAAATATTATCACTTCAACACACAGTCAATACAAAATTGTTAATGGCATAATTAACTTTTTTTTATATACTAAGTCTTCAGAGTCTGCAGGGGTGTTTTACCCAGCGCATTTCAACCCATGCTAGCCCCAGCTCAGGTGCTCGGTGCCCAGCTCCCGTTGTGGCCTGACACCTCCTCCCCTGGAGACGGTGAGCAGAGTAGTCTGGAGCGCTTGAATGCTGGGGGCACGACAGGTGATAGGTTGAAAACAAAGTGGAAACAACTGGCAACTACCTTGAAAAGTATTATCCCTACAGAAAAGGAAAGGTTTCATTCATTTGAGGTCCTCTGCTGATCTTCCCTAGGTTCTTCGCCCGATTCTTTCTCTCTTTCTTTGGCTTATTCATGATGACTTTCCCATCCCTGGGTACAGGGCCTGAATTTATTTTCATATTGTTTGTGCTACTTTGCTTCCAAGAGGAAGATGACCCCAGCTTCGGGGGAGTCAGGGGATTAAGTGCTTATTTTCTGCTCAGAAATGTATCCGTTCAGCCACCTCTAGGAGTTTCTACTGCAGGATCTGGTGAGAGCAGGAGAGAGGAGGAGGTACTCCTTTACAGCATTCAAAGGGAATGCGGTCACTTAATTGATGGAGCCAGCAGATGGCCAGTGCAGCTCAGAAATGACTGAATAAACAGAGCAGTCCACAAACAAAGGGCAAATCTGCAGGTGGGGCATGCTCACCTTGGGAAGCAGGTCTGAAGGGCCTTGGTGGGAGTGGCTGGGCACTAGTGGGTCCTGGCTCCCTCATTCAGAGGCGGCCACTGCCTCTGAGCGCAGCAGGCAAGGAGGGACACCCGAGAAAGGCCGGTGTTTGAACAAGGACCATCTGGAATAAGCAGTAATAATCAGAGAAAGGATAAAGTACTTTGCCTGGGATTAAAAAAAAGAAAAAAAGCCCAGCAACTGATCCTAAAGGTCTCAGTTTGTTGACATATATCGTTTTTATGAGGGACCAGCGTTTATTTTTATGGCTGAGTTAATGGACTTCTAGAAGTAGAAACCAAATACAGATAACATTTACTACTCATGTAACATTAGGAAAATCCCTAACAGCCTTTCTCCTCCTTTCTCCCCTTCCCTGCTTGCCTTCCCCTCCCTTCCCTCCTCCTTCCTCCCACACCCATTTACTCAGCATCTACTATGTGCTAGACACGTGCTAGGTACTGCAGGTGCAGAGATAAAAGATAGAGTCCCACCCTGGCCTCACAGCCTAGCTCACAAGCTGGGGCCATCAATGTCTGCACACAGGTGATTACCAGGCAGTGCAGAAAGGGCAGGTGAGGCTCTGAGCCTTTGAGGTCCAAAGGTGGGCTCCTCACCCATAAGGTGAAAGGGAGAGAAGTAAAGGAAGGTTGGATTTGGGGATGAGTGGGCTGGATGATGCCTGTGTGAGCGAAGCTGGAGAAACAGGGTCTAGGAAGTGGGAAGAAGGTGTACAAGAGGCATGGAGACGTGAGTGTGGCTTAGTTCAAGAACCTCCAGTAGGCTCGGCATGCTGGAGCCCTGTCTGAGGAGAAGTGAGTGGGCTCACCTGAGAGAGGCAAAGGCCAGATCACTGAGGGTCTCATGTATCAAAGTGGTTGGAGTTTCTTCAAATGCAGTGGCTTTCAGCATGGGGAGATTTTGTCCCTCAGGACACACTTGGTAGTGTCTGGAGACAATTTTCATTGTCACAACCCGGAGAGGAGCTCTACTGACATCTAGTGGGTAGAGGTCAAGGATACCATTAAACATCCTACAGTGCACAGGACAGCTCCCTAGGGCTGGCCACTTAATTTGCAAGGTCCAGGTGAGAAGATGGCTTTTGACCTAACATACGCGAATCAGGGTTTCCTTTGGCTAGGAATATACAAAGGCCCAATTATCTGTGTCTTTGTTTGCTTTATGTTAATTTCCCCCTTCCAATGTTTGGAGCAAATACAGCCTGTTCGAAAGTCTTGTTTCTTGGTGCTGGGTCCGTGAATCAAGAAACCTAGAACAGTTCATCATGGTAACAAACATGCACCATTTTTCTAGATATTGAGAATCTGGGGGGTAGGAATTATCAACAAATTTATTCACTTGTTCATGCAACAATGGAAGTCAGACTCTCTGCACCCTTTGCAGACCACCCACATAGCTCCCCACAGCCCTGCACATCGGTTTTGGAGGTCAGGACAGTTCATGGGACTTCTCAAAGTCCGGGAATTCTTTGTGTCTTTGCTGGAATTTCTAGTGCCTCGCAAACTCTTCGAGTGAATAAATCAAAACCACTGAAAACCCTGTATTCATATCTTGCCCATCCATGTTCTTTGGCGTGTTTATTGGCCATTGCTGAACTCAGGGTTTGAAGCTCTCATTTTCATACCCAAACAAAACAGAATAAAACAAAACAACCCATTCAAGATGATTTACAAATTGAAGGCACCTAATAATAATACCTCACATTTCTGGAGAGCTTTTTATCTGCAGAGCACTTCCTAGACAGTAACTAATGGATTCTCCAACTCCCCTTAGGAATAGAGACACATGCATTCCCACATGCGCCGGCAACTTAATTTACATGGAATGGAGAAAAAGACATTCCGAAGTGGCATGCCACTAAATCATAATTACAACCTCAAGCTCAAGATAAACATGTTGAGCTCTCCCAAGAAGGCAGCGACGCTCACCCACTGGGGAGTTTCCACTTAGATCAGGACCAGAATCTAGTGCGTGGGGAGGACGGGTCAGGAATGTTCATGTAGTCATCCGTCTCTGGGATCAAGGGCCCATTTCAAAGGCAGACGACCTCAGGTAAACGACCTATTGGGAGCAGTGCTATGGCAGTTGCTGGATGTGACCCTGGGCGGTCTTCCCCTGCTCAGCCTGTCTCCCTCTCTGCTTCAGCCTTCCTGGCCAACCCCTGCCTGGCACCTCTGCCTCCCAACAGTCTCCTCCTGCTAATCAGTGGAAACAGTGTGACGATGTCAGGGATGTGTGAGGGACTTCCTGTGTGACACCATAGGGGAATACGGGCTTTTTACAAAGAGGAGCTGGGAGATGGTCTTCCTGGAGTTTTCAGTCACTGAGGGAGGTAGAACATTCTTCCCAGTGCTCCATGAATCCCACTACCTGGCTCTCACTTGCCTCCACCTTCCCAGTGGGCTGTCCTGTGGTCCTGTGGCAAGGCTCATGTGTCCATCTATACACTCAGCACCTGGACACTTTCATGGATCATACCTTACTTACCTTGCTTACTAACTTGCTTTGAGATGACATCAACCACCAACCGAGATGTCGCCAAGTCCCACATTAGAAATGTCCTCGGCTAACTGGCTGAATGTAGAACTGTTCTCTGGGTCAGCAAGCTCAGTTAGAATTGGTCTGGTGAAAAGGACTGAACCCCTTTATTTTCTCTCTACCCCTCAGCCTTCCCCTCTCCGTGACTGAAGCCACAGAACTTTCACCTGCCGGCCACCCACCCCAGGCTCAGGACTTTGAGCTATCCTGAGTCAGGAGTCACATCTCAGTGTTCAGGCAATTCATAGTCAAGTCCCCTTGTTGTTGGTCCAGCTCTTCTAATAAGTGATTTCGGTCACTGTTCTTGGGACCAGCCCCTGGTCTACAACCAGGGTAGGATGTGCTGTGTTGACCAGCAGTGGGGTTGGAACCATTTGACCTGGCTTCTGCAGGGAGCACTTTCAAGGCCACGGTAGAAATGGTCTCAACACGGTCTGTGATGAAGAAGAAATTTCTGCCTCCAGGGGGCATTTTTAAGGTTACGTCACGGGTGGATGCCAAAAATCCACTTCACATCGGACTCACGGGTGTGGCAGAGGCAACAAAGGCCAACAACAGCCCGCAGGGAGCGACCTCTCAGGGGCGCCACTGGATAGACTGACTGGAGGCCTGGTGCAGCAGCAGGAATAGCAGACAAATGGTTTTCGAAGGGCTGAGCAGTGACTGCACCAGAAAGGCCAGGATAACCAGGGGTGAGGCTCCCAGCAATGTGGAGTCCAGAAGGCCAGGGCCATCTCGGGAAGCAAGTTAGATGGAATAAGAAGGACCAGCAACATGCAGAACATCCCAGAAGGAAGCCTGAGTTGCATCAAGCCCGATTGCTATACAGCAATTCTCCCACCCGTGGCAAACATTAGGACTTGACTTTGTTAAATTTACATCTCTTTGATATAACAACAGCAACAACAAATCCACAGGGCACTAAAAAACAGGAAGCGGTGTCTTAAAAGGTCCAGGAACGTTGAGGCATCTCTGAAAGATGGAAAAAGCCTAGGATCATCATAAAGAAGAAAATTACAGTCTTGAGGTTGTGCAGAACTAAAAATATAGAGGGCTGATCTGGGATTTGACAAGCTTGGAGGACAAGAATATTGGGAGGGGGTGGTTAATCACTTGGGATATCATATAGGAGCAGCCACCTCTCCACCTTCAGGCCAAGAAGTAGGCCCCAGGGGTGTTAGCCCCCCAGTATGGACCAGTGGGTTCAGGTGATTGTGATGGAGAGGCCAGATGGGGCCCTGGCAACCCCCAGGATGGAGAGGGTGCCCTCTACATCCAGGAGACTAGATGCAGCAAATAGAAAGAACACTGGCAGAAGGGCTGAGAGCTCCAATGTGAAGTGTAGCACACAGCTAATAACCCCTAAACATTGGGAAAAGCCATACAAGAGAGGTACCAACCCCACCAAATGGAAAAGTTTACATCCAAGAAGCAGAGTTAATAGAGCAAGCAGAACAAGAAAATGGCACATATATAATTAGGATCCTCAGAGGAAAATAAAATGATATTGCACCCATAAAAAGGAATGCTTTAGAGACGTTGGAAATGAAAAATTTGACGATTGAAGTAAAATTCTCAGTAAGTGGGCAGAAGCACTGAAGCTGACAAGAGAATAAGTTGGCAGGCTGAGCCAAGGAATTCTCTCAGAATAGCAGAAATGGACAAGGAGGACAGAAAAAAAAAAACAAACGGTCAAGAGAATCAGAAGATGAACCCAGAAGTTCCCAACATGCATTGAACAGATCTTCAGAAGATAAGGACAGAGGGCGTGGAGGACAGAGTATACTCAGCAGTAATGGAAGACACTGCCCCAGAGTGAGGACAGGTGTCAGACCCATGGTTGGATGAAAGAAATCAAAGACAAACAAAATGAAAGACTCTTACCCAGCAATGTCACGGTGACATTTCAGACGTCAAGGGTAAAGGGAAAACCCGAAATGCTTTCTGGGAGTAGCAGGATGGGGAGAGGAGGGACTTTGTTGCTACAAAGATAACATGAGATTCATTAGAAGGAACTAGAACAATATCTTCAAACTTCCAAGGAAAATCCTTTTGAATTAGCATCCCCTAATAGGTGGAACTAGGACACAAGTGTGAGGGCACAAAGGCAGATACTTTCAGATGTGCAAAGGTTCAAACATTTTACAACTCAGATCTGATCTGAAAGAAGAATGAACTCAAGAGGCAGGATACAAGAAGCAACAAAACACCTGGGAAGCCTTCATCTTAAGTCTAAATAAACACCGACTACTTTTGAAATTGAGCTGTAATTCACATACCATAAAATTCATCCTTTTAAAGTGTGTAATTAAATGGATTTCAGTATATTCACAATGTTGTGCAACCATAACCACTAGCTAATTCCAGAAATTTTCATTACCCAAAAAAGAAATCCTGCACCCATCAGCAGTCACTCCCCAGTCTCCCCCCAAAATAATGAAACATGGAGATTACCCTATGACCCAGCAATTCCTCAATAAGGTATATACCCAAGAGAACTGGAAATATATACTCACATAAAACTTGTGTTGTGAATATTCATAGCATCATTATTCATAATAACTAAAAAGTGAGAACAACCCAATATCTACTGACTGAAGAATACATAGAATGTGGTATGTCCATACAATCGAATCTTGTTCAGCCATAAAAAAGGATGGAGGGACGAACCCTGAAAACATTATGCTAAGTGAAAGAAACCCAACAAAAAAGGCCACTTGCTGTATGATTTCATTTAAATGAAATGTCCAGAATAAGCAAATCCATAGATGGCTAAGGGGTCAGGGGAAGCGGGTATGGGGAGTAACTGCAAAATGGGGCTTCTTTTTGGGGTAGTGGAAATGTTCTGTGATTAGATAATGATAATGTTTGCAGAGCCTTATGAACATACTAAACACCAACAAACTTGACATTTTAAAAGGATGAATTGCTGTTGAGCAATGCTTGTCTATTTTTATCACATGCTTTTAAATTTATTTTTAATTTTAATTCATTTTTTAAAGATTTTATTTATTAGAGAGAAAGAGAGTGCACACATGTACACGACGGGGGGAGGGGAGTGGCAGAGGGAGAAGGACAAGCAGACTCCCAATTGAGCAATGTGGGTCTCAATCCCAGGACCCCAAGATCATGACCTGAGCCGAAGGCAGACGCTTAACCGACCAAGCCACCCAGGCGCCCTTATATACTTTTTTTTTTTTTTAAACAAGCCTGTATTCTCATATTACTTGTTTGACTGAAGATACATTTTAAAAAAGAAAACAGAAAAAGAAATGTAGTGAACTACAAATGGCAGGAGTCAGTCTCAGCATGGAACATTTTTGTTGTCTGCTGTGTTCGAACTGTGTCACAAGGTAACCCGCCTCCACTCAGGCATTGCTTTATAGTAAACAAAGCCTGGCATGTAAAAAACCAAAGAAACAAAAATCAAAACCTCTCTTAGCAAGAGTATTCCAGGCTCTCTTATATGTTGTTTAGTTTTTCACTCTAAGGTGACACTTAACATTTCCTGCCAAGAGCATTCTCAGATTGGTGTTCCTTTCTGGAAAATGCGCTCACCTGATTTAGTAGTTCAGGTAGGGTCATACTTTTGTAGAGGAAAAGATAAGATTGTGACTAGCTGATTGCATTTCAAACAAAATACTATAACAGATGGGAACGGGAAAGGGTATTTTACTTGAAAGTTCTAGGAAGAGACAAGAGGATGTTGTTGAGAGACTGATGTTGATTTCAAGGTTTAGTAAGACATTAAAAAAGTAACTTCGCTGATGCCTTAATATTTACCTTCAAATATGTAAGTGCTTATTCTTACCAATCCTTAAGTCTCATTCTGTTACAGTATAGTAAGATGCTTCTCCATTCCAGAAACCGTTCTGCCTGAGTTTTATGTGACTTCTAGTTAGACACAGCAAAATCTTCTAACAGTAAAATAATGGTCAATGATTCCATCATCTTTGTACATGTAAATTCAAACTCAGACAAAATATAAGATTTCCCCAGACAACTCCTTAATATTAGATACACACTCTACTCCTTCCTAACACTTTGCCAAAATAATTCACTCTTGAATTGTTCATGATTTGAATGTGGAGTTTTGTTTATTTGCAGTATGATAAATACTGCTAGGTGGGAGAAACTTTTTCCTTATATGAGAGAGAGAGAGAGAGAGACATAGAAACGGGATTTTGTGTTTGCTCTTTCTTATGCAGACACGAGCAACCATCAAAGTGAAGGACTTTAGGCATCATGCATGCAGACATCTCAGAAGCAGCCTGGGAGGTGAGACCCCTCTGTAAGAGTAAGAGATCTGGGGGGACTTGTGAGGATGCATTGGAATTTCCTTGGAAAAAGTGTTAATGAATTTTGAGAAGAAAAGCTGGAGGAAGTGAACCTTACTAAAGCCACTGGTCTTTATTCATTGCTTGGGTTAAGATTTTCACCACACACTTAAAGACACAGACAAGAGCACATGGTTTCATCAGTAATAGTGTTCTTAATGTTGATGCTTAATAGACCATTACAACTACTTGGGTTAAAATAGTGGCTATCAACACAGACTCTGAACTTTCTCCATAACCATATCCAAATGCCCTAACAAGAAGTCCTAAGTAAATGTCACATAACAAAAACGAACTTAAGCTATTTTAATATTGAATGACTAGACACAAATGAAAATAGTATCCGACCTTATAAATACAGCCCTTTAATCAATGCTACAATGGGTACATTTTTACAGCATAAATTACTGTACATAATTGTCCTACTTAAAATCCTCTTCAATCCTGGAAACAATTGTAAGATCAATTCCTGGAAGAGGAGATGAAGGCCCTGAAATCTGGTTTTGTGGCTGCTAAACTGGATCGGTGGGAAAGTCTCGCAGGAGGTAAGCAGGTTCCCAAGTTGCTGACAGCTTTCCCGAGACCGAGATGCAGAATTTGAAATGGTGTTTGATGTGACACGTTACGCAGGAATATTGAATTAGAGTTGCCAGCTCCATACATAAACATCCAAGATGATACAGTATGAAATGGTGGAATTTTAAATTCCTGCTCCAGTTGAGGCCAATTTACATGGGAGTGACTTTCAACCTGATCCCACAGAACCGCAGAGTAAGCAACTATTTATACGCTGTAGCAGGAGCACCTGTTCCATAACATCCTGCCCGAGAAAACGTCCCATCCAAGGTCTAGCGAGTGTATCGACGCCTCCTCGTGCTAATAAACCCCATGTTGCCATTCTGTAATTTTTTTTTTTTTTTTACCTAAAAACTCAGAATTCACACTGGATTAGGTGTTATGCTCTTGTGGAAAGGGTGTTAGTATCAATTCGGGCCTAAATGAGGATGGGTCTTGCAAGCCTTCAGCCACTGCACTTTAGTACTGGAGGAAGGCGAGGGATTTTCCAGTGAGTATGAAAAGTAAGGGCCCCTTAGAATGAGTATTTCATGATTATTTTGATGACATCAAAACACTGATTTAGGGACACAAGGAAGCACTGTGTCTAAATAATATAAATTTTAGATAAAAGCTCAAAACTTCAATCAACATTTAGGGCCTTGACCTCAGTGGTATGAAACAGTCAGATTATCAGTCAGATTTCCAGTTTTTGTTTCAATGTTTGGCGCTAGAATGTACAAATGTCTAGGTGGGCATCACAAAAATCACTAAGTTCCTATGTTGATTTTTCTCTCTCCTGGTACACTGACTAAGGTGTAGCCTGCAATTAAGTGGTCATGTTGAGGCAACCTAACCCACTAGAGAAAACATCTATCTATTCTCTCAAGAGAGGTCTCATCTTTCCTGAAGCTCATGACATACCCAAGTCCCTTATGACAGATCTCCTCTATCAGGGACACACTTCCCAGAGGAGCTGTCTTCCACCGCCTGGCCCCAAACCAACCAACCAACCAACCAACCAACCAACATACCACCAAAGCACAAGACCCCCATCTTGGAACTCAGCCCCCTAGCTCTCAAAGAAAAACCACGAGAGCATGGGAAATGAGACTGCGCTGTGTTCTCTGGCTCTATGACGAATTCTGAAACACGGTGTTCAATAGGCAAGTTATTTTCTCATGGAAGATGGCACACACTGGAAGCTTGGACCCAATGCTCCTTCTTCCCCTTTCCATCTGATGTCTTAAGGTCAGGACTGGATGAGAAAGAGGGTGGTGGGACTGTACCACCAACTGAGATACTTGGCAGCCTTGCTGTTCTTGGCAAGGACAGAACCAATCCCACTCCCCCCGCCCCCACCACCTCATTGGTCTTAGAGCTCTGCTGACAGGCAGGAGGACTCAAAGTGGTAACAATAAAGGCTGAAGAATCTTACAAAGGGGGCTGTGGTTACCCCACTGTCATCCTCTTGGTCCTGTAGAACCTCGCTGTGGGGGACAGAGTACCATGCCACACATCACACACCTTTGTATCTTGGTGCCTGTAAATATATTTCCATTGCCTTTGTTCTGACAACCATGCATTACTCCGGCTGAGTGACAACTGGGGATCTCAAAATGCTTGCCCAAATCTGTTGATCCTCACACCCCGGCTGAGGTCATGGGTACTCGGAGTTACATGTCACATAGAGGATACTGAAGTATGCAGGGGAGCTTTATTCAAGCATCAGGTGCAGCAGGCAGCGGAGGGCAATGTTTGGGTACCCCAGTTGTTTTCCTGACTTCTCCCCCAACACCCATGAGTTCTCGTATTGGAATCCTTGTTTCCTTAAAGCTCTCACTGTCTCTAATAACTGTTCTTCTAAAAAGTCAAGATACTAAATCTGACTAATAGAACATAGAAGGGCAAAACCCCCAGAGGAACAACAAAATCAACCCAGGTCACAGAGAAGGACATTTCGGGGTGAGCTGGCAGCCCTGGGAACTGCAGGGGATTAATAATCAGATTGCAGATTACTCAAAGGAAAGAATCGATATCGTTATTTCACCACACGGGTAGGCCCCAAGACAGCCGGCGATGCTATGGAAGCGTCTATCACTAAAGATTAGTATGTTATATGCTTAGAATTTTTGACATCTCAATTACATGGCCATACTTGAGGCCTTGTGAGCTCTCATTTTGTAGGATGAAGGTAACAGAGAAGACTCAAAGAACGCTCTGTAAGAAGTCATATACCTCTGGCTACTGTGGGTAGAATGCTATTCAGTCAAGTAGTGCATATTTCCCAGAGTTAAGTATGTTCTCTTTGCTCATGTGGACATCTAGAAATCAAGAGATGATGAACACTGGGGAGAAAGTCAGTTTTGTCTTACGGAAAACTGAAGAAGGGCTGAAGAACAATACAGAAAGCAGAATATCGTGATTATTTTTATCACCAAACAGCACTGTTTGAAAATCCTAAACACTGGTACTATTTTACACCATCTTTGGATATAAATATTCTCTGATGACCTTTTTCTATGTCAGAAATGAGTAGAAAACAAGTCCTTGATTTAGCTCTTCAGGCCCCATTGTCACTTCCTGTTGCTTAAAGACAAATGCTGATCCTCGTGTCGACTTGCAATTAGTACTTTGAATTCATCCCTCAGATCAGTGTGTTTAAAACTGGCTCTAAGAGGTGGATTTTCAAAGTAACACGTAGGGATTTAATCCCCTGATTCCCATTACTGTGAGTAAGAGCTGTGACTCTAAGTGCCCTTGGAGCCGGCCCCAAATTACCCCCTGGTGCCTCAGAATGCCAATTAAATCATAAAAACCAAAACTGTGGTCAGATGTAATTAGTTTGAGAACAGAGTTTTGTAATTTTCCTCATGCCACACAAACAAACTGACCCCTCTGATGACATATACAGAACAATTCAGTTTGGACAAAGAGGGCACAAATCTCAAGTCTGAACATTTCTTGTGCTGTTTGCTAGGAAGCTGTGATATCGAAAACTGTGCTTGGAAAATAGTTGGAAATGCAGTTTATGTTGTTAAGTTTTCTTTCTTCCATTGAAAAAGTGTCTTTCAAGACTCCAGTTGATCCATGTTTCATTGAAAATGTGTTACTTCTTAAAAATATGATTCTGATTACAACAGACTTCAATAGCACGCAAACTGTATAAGAGAAAGACAGTTCTTAGAAGACTGTTGAGTGTTTCTTAGCCCAAACCACTTCTGAAAAGAGCATCAAGGTCCCTGAAGCAAGCAAGGCCAGTGCCCTGTCCTGGCCTTCTCTGGGATGAGGTGGTCTCCATGGTGGCCCCGAGCTAGGGTCCTGCTGCATGACAAGGCAATTTGAATCTAAGGGTATGGGCTGGGTAAGATGGCATCATCGTTCTGTTTTTGTTGCTGTTTCTGCTTCTTTGGGAAGGAATGGACTGCAAAAATTGTGAGAGATGAGTAAAAATAAGGTTAACAAAAAACCCTCCCACACAAGGGGACAGATACTGGCAAGCCGCTGTTCTAGTATTTCCATCTTGGTTAGTTCAAAATTCTCTTATTTGATTCAACCAAATATTTGCGAGCATTATTCCACCATGTTGGCTTGAGTTGAAAAAACCTGGCACATATAACTTAGGGAATTAACTTGTGTCATTAAGGAATGTTGAGTAAAACAGTGTCCCAGTGTCCCAGGACTACTGGTGGGATAGGCATCAATGAACTCCTCAAGCTTCCTATTCAACGTTTTCTGGGACACTGGGCTGTGTGCTTCTGCACGTTGTGTGCGTGCATATATGTGCTGGGAAACAGGAAAGACAAATAGTAAACTGTAGTTATAATGAAGAAAAACATGCTTCTGTCTTGCTCGTGGAAAATATCAGACCTAGTAATGATAATCCATGGGAGCTACATTTAAAAAATTCATGAAACCACAGGTTGTTTCTGAAGACAGTACGAACCGGGGACCTGAATACTTATTTGAATGTATTTTGATTCCGAAGTTTCCTTGTGAAAATATTCACAGAAATTGATGGCCATTTTTTTTTTTTTTACATACAACTCGGTTTCTCTCATTTACAACATAAATCATTTAATGTAACATTTGCAACCTTAGAAAGGCAGACATATTTAATCCAAGTCAGTTTATAAATTCCAATTTCACATGGATTAAAAACTGCAGATAAATTAAGTCACAATAATATCCTGTACATGCATTAAGGCTGGTGACTGCTAAAGTCTCTTGGGTATCTACAAACAGGAAATCACACACAGATTACTGGGTCTGAAGAGTGTCTACATCATTAAAAAAATCTTGCTTTTTTTTTTTTTTGGTGATACAGATTTCAACAGTAACTCTGGAAAACTGTGAAAAATGTTATTTAAAAATATATATGTATATACTACTGCACAGTTTCAAAGATGTGATTCATAAATAATGTTGGCTGCACTGATTAATTTTGTAACAATTACTGCACTTCCAAGGTGATGGGAACACGCAGTGACTTATACTCAGTGTTAGGCACTAGTAATATCCTTCAGGCATACTACAGTTTTATGTTAGCTGTATTGTACATATATATTTTTAAATGTATGCATTTATACAAACTGTGTATATTATGTATGGGATGTTGGAAATGTACACATCACTGTTATATGATACACACATCATTGTTTTACATACTAGGATAAGTTTTAGTGCAGAAAATCTCATTGCATTGCATTCCATGTGTTCAATCTAGTACACAATTTGTCAACTCTTCAGATTATTTTTCCAGTACATTCTCCTTTAGATAGTGGGTCCGAGTTTCCATTTGTAATCTGAATGTTTCCAGAAATATCTGTTTTAACCAAACCTCTCTTTCCAGGCACAATCCTGCATATAAGGCTGGTCTGTGTAGAGAGTAGTAACAAATCCCAAATTTTGATCAGGAATATATTTGGGTCATTTTCTCTCAAAGGTAACTCTAACATTGTGATAAAGGAAGGCATCCACTCAGGTCATGGAAGGATAAGGTCAGTTGAACTTGTGTTGAACTTCTGAGGAAATAATATGTCTTCAAATGGAAAAAAATGGTAATAGACATTGTATGTTTAGACGGGAGAATCTCTAGAAGAATCTACATGAAACTGTGAGCAGTGGTTGTCTTCGGGGGATGGGACTTACTACTTTCTACTTTATACATTGCTGTCTTGTTGGAATCTTTACAATGAGCATGTATTACTTTTATAATCCCAAAACACAAGAAAGGTATTTCTACTTTGAACAAAGCTAAATAAAAGGAACAAGTTATGAATGACTTTCACAAACAACAATCAGAAGATGGTTCCTTACTAAAATCACCTATACCAAAGCAAACAAAAACTGCTGCCCTCACATGGCCTATTGATGAGATCGAAGACAGGGAGAGGACCCTGCACGCTCTGACCATCCCCAAAATGACCAGTTCCAAGTTTTGTTGGGAAACACAGGCCACCTAAGTGCTGATAAAATGCTGTGGGCACAATCAGCCAGGGGCCACCTGTGTGTTTACATGGGATTTTGTGGGTAAGCACATCATGGGGCTCCCACAAGAACTGTGACTTTAAGGGCAGGGCCAAGCAATCACCCCAGGGATACATGATGGGGACCCTGAGGTTCATCATCCCTTTACTCAAGAGTTTCAACATTTCATCAGAATTCAGCAAGAGAAAGTAGAACTAAGTCTTGGTCCTCCCCCCCCAAAAGGCCCCCAAATCCAGAATTTCCTAAATTAGACTCAAATTTCCAACAGAGGATGGGATCATGAACTCTGCCAACAACTAGTGAAAGGGATGTGAGGAGGACCTCAGTTGGATAAATGTAAAATAGAAATACTGGTAATATTACCAGATGCTTCAGGGCTGAAGTCAAATGCAAATTTCACACACGCTTCACTGGCTTCATTTCCCTTCAAACCCTTCACTTTCAATTCATTTCAAATCACCGAAGTTGCTCATTCATTTCGAATCAGTGCTTAGAATTACAGCAGTCTTATTTCCCACCTACAGGTCAGGTGACAAAAATATGAACATTACAACCAAACAATTAAGCGCGTCAGGGAAAGCATATATCACTATCTATTATAAATGTTTTGTGCCACCATCAACTTGGAAAATGGAGCATTCCACATATGACATTCACCTGTCTTTCTCAGACCATCCTGGAGCAATTCTGTCAGGTGAGAGGCTTCAAGGACATTATTTTTGTTTTTAAGGATATGGCAAGGTCTATCCTCTTCTGTACTAATTTTTCTTTTTATCAGTATTTTTTATATCCAAGTATATTTAACAAGAAGACTAAATCTAGGGCACTATAAGAGACTATAAAACAAGTAAGTTTCAGACAAAAACTGTAAACAAGGCATCAAAAAATTAAAATGTAAACTTCATAAAAAAAAAAAAAAGACAAGAAAAGAATCAAGGGCAAGACGTAAACACACCAGACACTCGGGATGGAAGCATGATGTTCTGGTCGTTGCTACCCCACACAGATCGGCAGTCCTTGCAAAAATAACTTACCCTGCGCAGTAAACAGCTCGCTAATCAAAGCCTGAAACACAGCCCCCAGATCGAAATGCATTAAAGGCCTGCGTTCTGCACGAAAAGTGAGAGGATCAGACAGTCTCATGATAGCGAATGGTTCTCAGCCTGAGAAGCAGCAGATTACAGACTCCTAGTGAAGAGACATTCTAGGGAATGTCCTAATTTGGCCAAGAACATTTGTAAGAGAGCTATTGCAGAGAGAAAAGACTTGAAAAATATTGGCTGACAAATGCCATGTGGCTCTGTGGCCACCGTGTCACAGTGGCAGGAAGAAACAACACATGTGCTGGGTAGGCTTGTTGTGGCACGTGCAGAACCTTCCAATTCTTGACTGAGCTCCGAGCACAGTTGTCTTTTAGTGTCGGTTAGCTTTCAAAGACACTGACTTTTTACCAAATCCCAGTGCCATGTTCATATTCTTTTGGGGGCAGGGCAGGGAAGGCCTGTGGGATTTGATCCATTTGCTCATAACGCCTTTCGTTGATAATAAAGTTAGATGGAAGGGGTGGGGATTAGACAAAAGGCAAGGTATTTGGTCACATGCAATCTAGTAAACGTCCAGCACAAAAATAACTGACTTCTTTTCATTATTCAATTACCCATTAATACACACAATCAAAAATTAATTGGGGAATAGTATATTAATACTGAAAGTAATCAACAATATAAGAACTAGGTTCATCTTAACTGGCAGTCAAGCTTTTGGTGTGCTGTATTGCACCTGGTTAACTAACCCATGAGATTTTGGTTGAATGTTCTAAGAAGTCATGGTTTAGCTTTGAAATAGAAAGTGTGTGTGTGTGATTTTGTGTGCATGTGTGTGTGTAAGCGTATATTCTCTAATCAGAAACCTCTGATTACTTTGTCTAGCTTGGGATTATGGAAACTAGACAAAGAAAATGTGTTCTAAAGAGCTGTATATCTTACACACATACAGGCAGCTTCTTTCACACCCACACATACAAACACACATGCCCTGGGAAAAGACCATTGTTCGATGCTGAAGAAATATTCACCGCAGTTTGAGAAATGCTGTGGCTGGGGACTTCAGTAGCACAGTGTCCAGAAACATTGAGCCGTCCACGGAGACGAGAGCGCAATTCAGCTCAAGGGCAAGGTCCCTATGACAGGTGGGTGCTGTTCCGCAGCCAGTGCAGGCCCTGCTGGGAGTACTGGACCAGATGTTCCATGCTGCTGTGCAGGGTGACAGGCCCCATGAGCAAATCCAAGTCGTTGAAGAATTCTAGGGGACAGAGAGAGTGGTTTGAGTGACACACATGCTAAGTGTGCTACGCTGGGAGGCCCAAGTGACTTAAGAAAAGAATTCCATTCCTCATCTTTATATAAATCAAGCATTTTCTATTCCATTATGCAACTTTAGCATTTAATTGAACAGAACCCATAGGTGGAGAACTCATCCTGTATCCAAATGATTCTATTGGCCATTTCTCATTTAAATGAATAACATTTACTGAGCTAAAGAGCAAGGAAAATTTACTTCCTCAGACTGCATTGTCCTTGTGCATGAAAGCTTCCTACCCTGCATGGGGGTTGTGGCCCTGTTGCTCCTTATACTGTACTCAACTGTAGCATGTGCTGAACCCCTGGAGTGAGTTCAAGGAGGAGGCGCCAGGCCCCTTGGGGCAAATCGAGATGGGTTCTGAACAGTCCTCCTGAGGTCACCTTCTAGTCCTGGGACATACTCTAGGTTTGTCCTTTCATTAAGTATTTATTAGGTGCCAAGGCACTGTGCTAGGTGCAGGAGGGTGGAAGTAGGGGAGTATACCAAGGTGAACAATGTGTAGGCTCTGCTCGCTCAGAGATCACAGTGTAGTGGCCAATAGAGACATATTCATCCGGCTGTTACGCTGTCATAACTGGATCACTGAACAACACTCCTTGAAAATATAATCTGGGAGAAGTTTTGCAGAGGTGCTCATGTATATGCTGAAAGAAGTCCTGCCGGAGAAGGCAAGGGAGAAGCTAGAGAAGACTCCCAGGTGGCTGGGAGGATAGCCAAGGCAGGCATCCAGGAGCAGAAGAGGGGAGGGGGAGCGGGTCTGGGAAGCAATGCCGACTTTGCACTGGACAATGTAGCATTGAGCCCTCTGGTAGGACACATCCAGCAGGCAGCTGGCAGTGCCATCTGGAGCGTGGCCTGCTCAGGGTCTCCCAAACTGGCCACGTCAATTTTTATATGTCCTGTCCCTTCTGTTTTGTCGACCTGTGATGCCCACCCCACTGTGTCTCAGCCACACAACTACTGTTTGTTTTTCAAAACCCTGTCCCATGCCAGTTCCTCCAGGAAGCCTCTCCTGGTGGCCTCCGTCCCTTGGCATTGACCTCCCTTGGCATTCCCATTAGATTTTTCAGGGTGTGCGACCTCTGGGATGCATGTTATGTACTATCTGGTTTTATTATCAATTTCATGTACTCAGGACCCATCTGCTTCTCTGTGCCATTAATTCCTCATCTCATTGTGGACATTCTGGTCTTGTCCTCAGAAGCTTATGCTATCATGAGAACAAAACTCGCATTTCACGGCTTGCAAGTGAGGTCAGATTTGCACTCTTACCTGCTGCTGGAGGGAGAGTAATAAATTGGTATAATCTTTTGGGAGAAAGTTAACAATATATGTCAAGATACATAACAATATATATCTTAAAGGAATCTATACCTGTTGACTCCCAAATTCTCCCTCTGATGAAAATAATTAGAATATGGAGAATGATTTATATGAAGATATTTATCATAACATTATTCGTAATAGTAGAAAAAATTGGAAGTGACATAAACGTCCAACAAGAAGGGAATGTTTTTTTTTTTTTTTTTTTTTTTTTTAAAGATTTTATTTATTCGACGGAGACAGAGACAGCCAGCAAGAGAGGGAACACAAGCAGGGGGAGTGGGAGAGGAAGAAGCAGGCTCATAGCGGAGGAGCCTGATGTGGGGCTCAATCCCGTAACCCCGGGATCACGCCCTGAGCCGAAGGCAGACGCTTAACCGCTGTGCCACCCAGGCGCCCCAAGAAGGGAATGATTTTGAGAAATCATGATACTTTATGACTACATAAGCACTATTATGACAGTCTTCTAGAACATCATAAAAGATGTTTTTGAACAAGTCAGTGACATGGGAAAATGCCTGATACAATGTTAAAATGGAAACAGACAGGATATAAGACTGGATATGGACTGCAATCTTATTTTGGTAAGAATCGTGTGTATTTGGAGAAGACTAGAAGAAACTTCAGTAGAATGTTAACAGAATTATTTCTTGGTGATAAGATTACTGATAATTAAAAAATGTTTTTCTCTGTAGTTTTCCACATTTTACAAATTTAGCCACAGTAGACATGTGTTTGTCTTATAATCTGTAAAAACAAATCTTATTTAAAGAGAAATAGAGCTTACTGTTACCTAGAAAACACTCTTTTTTCAGTGGTAAGTACCTATTACCTAAACAGCTAGGAACATTCATCCTCGTTAATCAACCAATCCATTCATTCATTCAATGTTTCAGCTCCCAGCTGTGTTCTAGGCACTGTGTGGGTGTTGGGAACACTAAGCTAAATAGAACGTTACTCCCTACCTTCAAGGAGCTCACCGTCTCAAGGGAAACCATATGTGCATGTATTCATATAGGTATCTACATCATTTCTATGTATCTGTATCCTATCTGTCTCCACCTTCACCTCCATCTCTAATCTCCCACAGTCAAGATTAAGGTCGGTCAAGGCACAGGAGGCCGTGAGTGAGGGGGAGAGGTCAGGAAGTTTCGCACAGTAGGTGACAACTTCTATTATGTCTTCTCTGGTACATGATGAAAACTTGCTCGATGATGTCCAGGGTAAGGCTGGCTCCCTGAGCTGTGGTGGAAGCACGCATGCACTCCCCAGAGGCACACACACCTCTGTTTTCCTTGGCCAGGTTGTCCGCCATCTCCCAGTAGTCATAGCTATGGAGAATGCTGTTGGTGATGCTGACGTGATTGGCTGCCATCTGGTGGATGCGCTGTGGGATGCTGACGATGGTTGAAGGGGACAGGGCGCTGGCATTGGAGAGGCTCCCCTGAGATCCCACGGAGCTGGTCGGGGAGGGGTTGGGAGACATAGGGGATGGAGTTCCAGTGCTCCTGGAAGGGGAGAGCGTAGATAAACACAAGAGTGGGGAGGTTGGTACCAGGTGGGGTAGAACAGCCCCCAGGGTACTGTGAGCAAAGTAGCACATGGCCCGGCATCATGCAGTGTCTCATTTATCACCTTTACTTTGGAGAAATGAACTTACTTTCCACTGGCTCCCCATGGAGATGGGGCTTGGGCAGCTTTAGATGAATTCTGCAGGAAAATAAAAACGTTGACAGTGAGTACCATCTGTTTAAGTTTAAATAGCTGACAGTAACATGTTCTCAGGTGACCGTTGAGAGAAGTAATGGTAGAGACTGCAGAAAAAGTGAAGACTCACAGAAACTGGATCTGGGAAGTTAAAATTACTAGGCTACTGGTTTCTTTTCTGGAAGCTAGTGGGGGGCAGTTGCATGGCCTGCTGGATTTCACGGTGGGCTAAAATGGAGAACTCACCACAGCCTGGGTTTTCATGCACCAAATTCTATGTACCAAATTAAATCGTAATCCTGATGGTCTGTTGAATCCTAAACCAGCCTAATTTTTTTTTCAACTAGCTTAATTTTCCTAAAAAGGAAAAAACAGCAGGAGTCACTGCCCGCCTGCCACACCCACTGAGAACACCTTATATTTAAATATAGGGCAAATGTGCAGGAACCACTGACATACATTTAATGCCTGAAAATATATGAGACACCAAATTGTATTGTTTTGACTTAGAAGCTTAAAAGTATTTCTCTTAAAGGAAATTGCTGTTGAATTTTTCTAAAAGAACAGATTAAAATATATGTCCTTAACAGAGTATTCAAACTGATTTATCTGAGTATTTTGATTTAGGATGTTATGTTACATGAGCCAGCTGTTTGCATCAGGCATTGAAAAGAAGTTTTGCCTGTGGCAAGGAAAGTTGCTAAATGTACAGACAGATTTCCTCTCTGAAAGCCTGATAATGTGTTCTTGCACATAAGTCTGGGGACTAGTAAAGAGAAGAATGGTCTTTATGATACTGATTTGAATTTTCCCATCCAGAAACAAGAACACAGCCTGAGCTTCCCCCGAGACAAGGTGTTTCTTTTGGTTAAAAAGGACTTTATCAAGTGGTGAGTGATTTTTAGTTTTTAGTGGAGGTGTTACCAACATGGTAAGAAATGGCCTAACAGGTGGCAATTCTACAATTGCCTTCTGGCCTCTTCTACTACCAGGAAGCCCTGTGACTGTAAAAACATATGTGGTGACCAAGCCTTTTTTTTCAGAGGCAGCTTTGTATTGATAAAACACATTCTTTATGGACAAATTATCACCACCACGTGAAGGTTTCATGATCCCTGAACTTTTTTTTTAAGATTTCTTTTCTTTTCCTTTTTTCTTTTTCTTTCTTTTTTTCTTTTCTTTCTTTCTTTCTTTTTCTTTTTCTTTTCTTTTCCTTTTTTCTTTTTTCTTTTCTTTCTTTTTCTTTTTCTTTCTTTTCTTTTCCTTTTTTCTCTTTCTTTCTTTCTTCTTTCTTTCTCTCTCTCTCTCTCCCTTTCTTTCTCTCTTTCTTTTCTTTTCTTTTCTCTCTTTCTTTCTTTCTTTCTCTCTCTCTCTCTCTTTCTTTCTTTCTTTCTTTTTCAGAGCGAGGGCAGAGGGAGAGGGAGAGGGAGAATCCTAAGCACGCTCCACGCCCAGCACAGAGCCTGAAGTGGGTCCTGATCGCAGGACCCTGAGATAACGACCTGAGCCGAAATCAAGAGTCAGAGGCTCAAGTGATGGAACCTCCCAGGCGCCCCCACAATCTCTGAACTTTAAGTAGCATTTAAATGGCTTTGAATTAAGGGTAATTACCAATAAACCCTGGAGGGGAAACTCTGATGTTTAAGTTGTGTTCTTTGTTCATTCTGTACATATTCATGGATGGCATACATACTCGCTAAAACTTTTTGTATCCCTTAAAAGTTCTGTTGTAACCTCTGTGGCTTACAGAGTTCAGATTCCTTTTTTATTCATGCTTTTTTTTTTTAAACTCTAATAATGCTCTTCAGTATTAGCTCTTAGATTCTGACTTTTTGGAAACGACCTCTCTTGACCTTAGGCCCCCAAAGTAACAGAATATGCTTAGTGTCTGTTCTTGCCCATTATGACACAGAATGGTCGATGTGTCAAAACAGTTCTCTCCTTGCCTTAGCACCTGGCTACTCTACATGCGTGACCAGGAAGCAGGTGGCATGCTGGACACAGCCCACGGAACCTCCAACATAGCCTGGTCAGCAGAGATGATCTCTAAGAAGTGGAGGCTGGGGATTAAATTAAAGGATCTAAATGATGGAGTGTATCTGACAAAGGGTTGGTGGAGGTGGAAATGGTATACTTTCTTGTTTCTATAGACAAATGAACAGCAAAGAGGTCTAGAAATCTCAAATGCATTATAACTTCATGTCCATTTCACAAGTACAGCAGAGAAGGCTTTCTTTTTTTTTCATTCCCCCAGTGAAAATGATTTCATTTCCTGAGATAGGTAGAAGTTAGCCTGGTTTCCAATTTCACCCTTGTATTTACCCACTGTCATTATCCTAGTGCCTTTGAGTTCCAACAAGCCATTTCTTATCATTTAAAACAGCACCCTTATTAAAAATTAAATGAGTTACTGGAGGGAGCTACGCAGGAAGTTCTAAGTAGTTACTTCTGAGAGGAAGAAGCTGTAAGCGAACATGAGGAATTGGTTAGCTACAAAGGGGAATTTCCTAGGACACTGGAGTGGGTAATAGGATCTTTTTTCTCCTGAGGCCATGAAAGTACTTGGACATGAGGCAGGGGGATGAATTAGACGGGCTGTCACGCCATTCTCTGAGCCCTGAACACCATGAGTATGTCATAAAGGGACTACTGTTGATATCAGAGGGTTCCTGTATTCCCTCCAAAGCCACAGATTCTACCAGGCTGCAGAAAATGTCCTTGACCGAGAGACCACCGGATACAAGCAACAATGTTGCTCATTAGCCAGACAATACCTTGAAATAGTCGATAAGTGCTTTTGAATACTTCACAGCGTGGTCCCTTTTGAGTCGAAACATCCGCCAGTACAGGAGAGCCAGGCAGCGGTAACTGCGGCGGAAAGAGAGAAATGGGCCCTGGGAGCATGACTGTGTCCTCCGCCAACACGACTTAGACAAAACTTGTTCTAAGGCACACCATATTCATATCACGATTACATAAATGGGATATTGTTATACTTACGTTTATGTCTGTTAAGTATCTGACCTTCCTTGTGTTCAAAAGATCTAATTCAAAATTTCAAGGTGTTATTCCATAACTGTATTTACTACTAGGTCTCTTAGCTTTATAGCTTCTTTCTTGGGGCCAAGGGACAGGCCATTTTCTTCTTCTGCCACTAGAGGGCAGTCTCTCTCCATGGGAGGAGTGAGGGAGAGCTCGCGCACAGCTTTCACAGTGACTGGGAGAGTCTCTGGCCAGAGCCACCTTCCTTCCTGACTCCCCCTGGCGCCCCCGGCCCTTGGCAGTGTGGGCTTTGCTGAAAGAATAGCTCTTCGCTTGTTTGTATTCCCTTCACTTTTAAACTACTTTACTGGACTGGAAGTAGTTCAAATAAAGTAACAGGTATGAATGTCTTATAAACAATAAAAACTCAATGCTGAGAGTAGTTATCATTATTTCATTGTTTTATATTTATTATTTACATATTAGTATTCTATCATATAATATGAAGTATTAATCATCATTAATTTGTTAATCCTTACATGGAACTTTGAGTTTGAAAAGAGCACAGAAAGCCTTTCCTCAGACATCCTCTTTTCCTTGGTGCTTTTCACTCCTAATTATTTGCTAACTCAGATCTGGTGCTGACATGCTGAAATGCCAACGTACCACTTACAACTTACTAGTCTCTTCTGAGCACATCAACCTGCAGATGATGTAAAACTACCTGAGGACCCTCTCTTTTGTATATGTTGCTGTTACTTTTTTTGAGACTTGATTCTCCGCCTCGCATATCAGGTTCTAGAGTAGAGTATGAACCAGCAGAGAGCAGAAAATGCTGGATTTCTATAGCTAGATGTCCTGTGATTTGGGAGAATGGGATGAGGTGTCTCAAGGAGATGTAATGGGGAAAATTATTATACTCACATAATCAGTACCGTTGTAATCATTACAGATACAGAAAAGATCTATTACATGTTGGTGAACAGTTTAAAAGAAATGCTTCTATTATCACTGTGTAGTGAACTGCTCCTTAGATTGATGTGTTGGGAACTTCAGCCCATCATCTTGATTCAGTCATACTAATCCCACATGTAAATAGACAAATGGATTATTTTGATTGTGTCTAAAGTGTTAAACAGAAGAGAAATGACATTTGGCCCAATTCACATTCAAATTATTAAAACACAGACCTACCTGATTTTAAAGTTCGGCATGCATTCATGTGTGCGTACACACACACACACACACACACACACACACACACACACACACACAGAAACAATTATGCTTGTGTAATGGACCTGTTGATTCTCAATCACTGTGAATTCACATCGTGAGTGGTATAGCAGCAAGAAATGGTGTGGGCTCTCCCTGGTCACCATTAGAACTGCATTTGGTTTTGCATGTCAGAAGGCACTAGTTTGCCAATGAACATACACAAGGCTGAGGAAGCTATTTTAAGCTGATATCATGCACTCACCATAATGCAGCCAGTTGTTTGTCCTCTGGGGTGGCATTGGGGCCTGAATGTGTTTTTAGTCTCATAGCATACCTAGGGGGAGAAAAAGAAAAACCAAAGAAATTAAAAAAAAAAAAAAGCTTTCTTATTAATAGAACATCTTTTATGATCGAAGTTCTCTTTGCCCAATACTTAGTTTTTCATAGCACTTGCTGTTAATTCTTTCTTCCTTCTCTTTCTTTTTTCTTCCTTCCTTCCCTCCTTCCTTTCCTCCCTCCCTCCCTCCTTCCTTCTTTCCTCCTTTTTCTTTCTTTCCCCCCACATGAATCTTTCTTTCCCTTCCTTCCTTCCTTCCTTTCTTTCTCTCTCTCTTTCTTTCTTTCTTTCTTTCTTTCTTTCTTTCTTTCTTTCTTCCTTCCTTCCTTCCTTCCTTCCTTCCTTCCTTTCTTTCTTTCTTTCTTTCTTTCTTTCTTTCTTTCTTTCTTTCTTTCTTTCTTTCTTTCTTTCTTTCTTTCTTTCTTCCTCTTTCTTATTTAGAGAGGGAGGGGGGTGGGAAAGAAGGAGGGAGAGAATCTCAGGCAGACTCCCTCCTGAGCATGGAGCCTGACATGAAGCTCGATCTCATGACCCTGAGATCATGACCTGAACCGAAATCAAGACTCGGATGCCCAAACTGAGCCATCCAGGTGCCTCATCTGTTAATTCTTTCTTAAAAGTTAGCTGATGCCGCCCCATTTCCCCTAAGCATTACACTACTATGACAACTCGAACAAAATGACTTTCATGACTGTCAAGCTACTTTCTGCTCCTTAACAGTACAAGTTCAAATGCTACAGATGGTTGAGAGTGATACCAGTTCAAGCATTACCCAGGTGACACATCCACTTTTACTAATTTGGATTTATGGCTGAGTGGCCGACAAGATGGAGTAAAGTTTAATCCTTCTAAACCAGTCTCCAGAAAAATGTTCACTCCCTGTACTCAGATGAATGCTTGGATTTACCCCTTTTTCATTGTTCAGGAACTCTTACTTTGATGGCTGCCTAAGTGTCCTAGGTGCATAACTAGTGGCTTTTATGAACTTTACTTAATCCCTCTTATTTCTCCAAGGAGACTATGGCCATTCCATTCTTCCAATAATATACCAAGTTACTTGCAGACTTTTTGAGAGAGCTGAGACAGTAGGTGAATGGTCAGAAAGTCCTGGGTTCAAATGTGATTCAGCTTCAATTTCCTTACCGATAAAATAAGACTAATACTGCTGATCACATAGCATTGTTGTAAGGATAGTATCGGTAACGGTCATTGTAAATGCTCAAGAAATGATACTGTTATTATACTAGCCTCCACACCATGCAGATTTGTAGGGTCTTTGAATATACCTCTGTGCGTAGTTTTCCTAGTGGTTGCTCTGGGTATTTACAAATGCGTATGTGCCTTACCACTGTTCATTGGTGTTAACATGATCCACCTGGAGTGAAGCATGGAAACTTTATTTCCATTTAGGTCCCTTTACTTTACTTACTTCTAAATAATGTTACCTTGAGTATCAGCTGGTGGTCTAATTTGGTCTAATTTTTGTTTTAATCACTGAATAGGATTTGTAAAACTTATGAGGAGGACAGGTTATCACATGAATCCATATCTCTGTTCTTGTGTTGTCCTTCCTTCCTTTCTGATGCTCCAAGATTCCTTCATTTGTTATCTCCTTTCACACTGAGGAACTTCCTTTAGTCAATCTTTAGAGGTTAAAAACAAATACTCTGTTTTTCTTAGTCGGAGAATATTTTTATTTTCTCTTCATTCCTGCATAATGAAGTTTCACTGAACCTAACCTTCACAGTTTGATGGGTTTTCTTCTTTCAGCACTTGAAAAATGTCATGCCACTCCCTTCTGTCCTCCATGGTTTCACTCCCTTCTGTCCCCTACAGGTAATGCGTCATTTCTCTCCCACTCTCTTCAGGATTTTTTGGTGGTTGTTTTTAGCTTTCCAAAACATAGTTATGATGTGCCTTGGCATGCATTTCTTTGGGTTTATCCTACTTGGGTTTTTCTCAGCTTCTTATACCCATAGGTTTATGTTTTTTGCCAAATGTGGCAAGTTTCAGCCATTATTTCTTCAAATACTCTTTGAGTCCCACTCATTTCCTCTCCTGAGACTCCAATGATACACATGTTGGATCTTTTGTCACTGTGCTTGAGACTCTATCCTTTTTTTTTTCAGTCTATTTTCTTTTTGTTGTGCAGATTGGATAAATTCTATTTTCTATTCTCAAGTTCATCAGTTCTGTCTGTGTTGTTTTATTGGGAAAGGTCTTCAAAAAGCTGTGACTGCCAGTTGACCTGGACCCTGTGAGCTGCACCCGTGATCAGAGGCTCCTCACCTCCTCCCCTGTCCTTGAAAAGTGGGTTCCACTTGCCTTTTCTGCTCCCAGAGGCTGCTGCAAGCACACAACTTTGAGATAGTGATATGGTGTTGAGAACATCTGCACAGCATACTTGGCTGATCCCAGTTAAGCCCTCTATTAAACTTTAAGATTTGGTGGGCAGGTGCAGGGATCCATTCATCTTGTGGCCACCCAAGTAAACTTTTTCTCTTTGCTTATTAAACCTGCCACCTACCAACATGGAGTGGTCTGCCTCTCCCCTGCCCCCCACCATGTCTCCCTGCCCCCCATGTACAGGGGGTGGTTTCAGATTATACCTGGGAAGCTCCTGACAGGGTTATGCTCCAACACATCTCTACTCTACTACTGAGCCCATCCAGGGAGATTATTGTTTCTGTTATATTTTTCATTTCTATAATTTACATTTGGTTCTTTTCAAAAAATAACATATTTCTTTGCTGAGATTTTTAAAAAATTTTTTTTGGTTTCTTTCAAGAGAATTTATCATTGTTTGTTGAAGCATTTTTATGATGGCTGCTTTAAAATCCCTGTCAGATAATTCCACATCTGATTCATCTTGGTGACTGGTGTCAAATGGTTGTCTTTTCTCATTCCAGTTGTGATTTCTTGTTTCTTGGTATGATGAGTGAGTTTCTATTGGACATTTGGCTATTATGTTAGGAGACCCTGGATCCTACCTAAATCTTTTCTTTTAAAAGGAATTCACCCTATTAAGTTTAGCAGGCAGGTCCTGGCCTACTTCTAGGCTGCAGTTCCAATTACAATTTAATTTTCAGAGCCTACAAAATAAATATTATTAAAAAAAAATAAAGTTGCTTCAGGTTGAAAAAAAAATAATTTTCAGAGCCTTTGTGGTGCCATTTTGATTTGTGGTGCTTGGTATCCCTTGGGGAGAAAGGAATTCTCCTGCCTATGGTGATAAAGAGGGCATCCTGAGCTGGACAACTGTGGTGAGATCCCCCTTGCCAGCGCTCCCAGCCCTGGTGTCTTTCAGTGGGGAAGGAGAGTCTTAAGCCTGGGAGGCAACATGCAGATTTAAGTGGTGAATTAATGCTATTTTCTGACTCAGATAAGAAAAATTTCTTTTGCCTTAGTTTTCTTTCTTTCTTTCTTTCTTTCTTTCTTTCTTTCTTTCTTTCTTTCTTTCTTTCTTTTCTCTTTCTTTCTTTCTTTCTTTCTTTCTTTCTTTCTTTCTTTCTTTCTTTTTTTAAGATTTTATTCATTTATTTGACAGAGAGACAGCAAGAGAGGGAACACAAGCAAGGGGAGTGTGAGAGGGAGAAGCAGGCTTCCCACTGAGCAGGGAGCCCAATGTGGGGCTCGATCCCAGGACCCTGAGATCATGACCTGAGCCGAAGGCAGACGCTTAATGGCTGAGCCACCCAGGCACCCCTGTCTTAGTTTTCTGAGTAGTTTAAGGGTTCTGTTCAGTCTGAATTATCTAGAAAATAGATTGTGTTCTCCATCATGCAACGATACTTGCATCAGTGAACAAGTGCAGCACATCAGCACCTCCAGTGTATTTGACTGGCATCAGGATTTTATTGCTGTTTGGATTTGTTTATTTGTTTTTTAAAAATTTGAAGGCCTTAAAAGGGGCCATGCACACTCCAGTTCACCACAGGCCCTCCGACTTGCTTATTTGTTCATTCAAATATTTATTGAGCACATACTATGTTCTAGGAACTGTTCTAGGGATTAGGGATACATCAATAAACAAATCAGAACCCCTCCCCACCAAATTCCCTGTGTTGGAGGCACTTGCATTCTAGGACACCTTACTTCTTTGTGTCCATCCAGTGTCACCATTTTCTTACCTGCCTGTGGGTATCTGAGTCTGTACTTTGCTCTGAGGAAGGAATGGGAGAATCTAGGATCTTTTAGAGTCATTTTAAGTATTTTACTATGGTGATTTATTTTCTTCACTGACAAAAATAGCATACCATGTAAGAAAATAGAATGAGGAAATTACCAATACATTGATGTAGTAGAAATATATTAATAAGAAAAATGACTGAACAGTGTTGACTCTCAAAACATTCTTAAGAGGTGCTTTTTGAAGATGATGTATTCTCTGATGCTGGGATGACAGTTTCAAAGGCTAGAAACTACTTACTGAAGGAGGGTGGTATAAAATATCAAGTTGTATTTTTGGGCCAATGCGGATCAAAAAGGTTATAACCTAAGATGAATAGAAATCTTTCATCTGGAATGATGGGGGTACTAAAAAATATCTAATATTAGGTTGCAAAGAATTCCAGAATTAGAAAAGTCTCTTAAAGTTAGTTTTGGGGAAGAATAATTTCACATATGAGTATTAAATATTATCCCAAGCAGTTGAGACATAAACTATATGACAAGGTTCTCAGTAGGGTTCATGGATGAGATTCCCTTCAGGGTTCATTAAAAAGACATTAAGGATGTGTCTTTCTGGGTCTCCATGATGGAAGACAAGAGTCTCCCTTCCAATCCCTTGATGTGCCTCTGTTAGAAACCCTGCTTCTGTTCACATTACATGTCCCAACCCAGGTGGGGGATAGTGTTTCCATCAGGTCTAAGACCAAAACAACATCAGCACCAGCTGAGACAGCATATCAAGGAGGGATTTCCTTTCCTAGAATCCCCCCTGAATCTTCTTTCCTCTCATCAAATACTCCTGAATCATTTACTGATGGAGTTAGGATTTTTATTATACTAACCTAAATCAGATTTTTAAAAAAGCAGCATAAAGGTGAAATTAGTTCAAAATCTGCCACGTGCCAGCTGGGTGAGGGAGGCATGTCACATCTCACTGGGACTCAGCCTCCTTCCTGCAGCAATCAGGGGTTAGAGGAGCTCTCCTGCTCGCTCACAAAGACAGCAAAGGAGGCAGGGTGTGTGAAAGCGCCTTGCGTTCCTCTTCGTGAGGATGAACACCAGTTCTTGGTAGCTGATGGTGCAGGCTGGCATTCTTTTCTCTGTATTCAGAGTACTGACACACATTCTTCACCCTCTCCACTTCCCCAGCAAGATGTGGTGCTTACCTGATGAGCTCTACTGTTTCCGAATACATTGTATAAGGAGATTTAGATTCCATTGGGCCTTGTTCCATTGCGTTTCCACACTCAATAAATGACAAAGCTGCTTCAGCGTAGTTCAAAGCCTTTCCAAACTTTTCCACCTGATCAACAGAGTTAATACAGTGTCTTCCTTGAGTATAGTTTTTTTAAATGGCATTGTCACATAGTCTATACGCTTTATTTGAGAAACCCAACTTTGAGTTTCAAAGCCCTGTGAATGGAGCTGAGAGAACAAAGAAATAGGATGCTTCCTTCTCTAGTTATTTTCACAAATTGCTACTGGTTTAGGGTAATCCCAAATCCATACAACAGATGCCAACCAGAATTGGTCAGAACTACACGGTTGCTCTAATTTCTCTTTCTCTCTTTCTAACCCCTAATTGCTGGGCAACTTCTCTCCTCATCCCTCCCTGCTATGCTAAATAAAAAATGATTTTGGGGGGATTATCTCAAGTTGTTTAAATTTATGTTAATTTCCCCCCACATCAGTGAGGATATCCGAGAATCAGTGTCATATTCTTTGATTCTCAAATATCTGAATTTACACATCAGGTTCCTGTCTCCATATATTGTTACTCTCTGCGGTAATTACATATTCTAAATTCGGATTGTGTAATCTTCCCAGTTGTCACATATTCATTCATCAACCAAAACAGAATTACGCAAATACTCTACTAATCTAGGTCTTGCCTCTAAAAACAATTCTCATTCATAATGGATACTGCAGAAAACACCAATATAGAGTAAAACTCTCCCTCCTTGCCAAATCAAGTTTTTAAACAGCTTATAACCCTAAAAGGCCATAGAGAAATATTTCTTGGCAGCGCTTTTCCGACTAAGGAGGTAATTTCTTTCAACAAGTATTTTCTACAGCACCCAGTTCTGTGCAGCACGCACTTGATACACAAAAGCTCCTTCCAGGAACCTAGAATATATCTGAAGAGAGAAAACGTGCCCTCACAATATAGTTCAAAGTGCAAGGCAGTCTGTGATTAACTGACAAAATGCAAAGGCAAGAGTCCAATGCAAAGAGATGGTAGGCATGGAACACTACATCAAAAACTAATGATGTACTGTATGGTGACTAACATAACATAATAAAAAATTAAAAAAAAAACCCAAAGAGATGGTAGGAAGGGAGCAAGTCAGGGGGTTCAGAGAGGCTGGGGAGGCCTCAGGGGGGAGAGTTGAAAATGAGAGTAGGAAGGAATGGTATGATTTGGCTGGGTTTGGGGAGGAAGCCGATGGTGTGAGTAGCTGTGAGTGTGTGTAAGGCTCTGCGGCTGCAGGGGCCCACTGGCTGGCATGAGTGAGGGGCTGGGAGGGCACCAGCCTGGCTGGAGCAGCGTGTTGATAGGAAAGGTCAGGTTCGGTAACATGACACCGAAGGGACAATCTCCGTAAACCTTGGATGATTCAGGCAGAAAATTTCATTCTGCTTTAAACTTCAGTGCTCTTCTCCAATAGTGACCACGCATCAGCTTCTTCAGGTGACCAGAACACTCCATCAGACTGTGGGGTTGTGAGGATAAGAACTGGACCTTCCATTTCCCGTGTCTCTTTTCTGATAACTCTGCTTATTTCCCCTGCACGCCCGTGTACCTAGGCGGAGAGCTCCATACAAATAAATGTTTGATGGGCAACATCACTAGCACTGGGAGAGGAGCATGCTTCGGGTTTCAGCATCTTCAGCCCTGGAATAACACCCCGAAGGGCAATGGAGATGCCTTATTCCTCTCTGGCACCCTTATGCCAGTTAGGAATGCTGGAGGGGAACAGAACTGGAATTACTAGGTAGGAAGGAGTCTCTTCGGATGAGACCTTAAGATGGAATAACCATGTGATCTCTCAGAAAAAACCAGAAGTTTTCTATTTCTTGCCTGGAAGAGTCAAGCTTTCCAAAACAGGAGATTATCCAAGTAAGAAAAGTTATCTTTTTTTGAAAACATCAAATCATGGTGACTTTGGGGTCTTATGTGCAGCATAACAGTTTCTGTGTTATACAGTTTCAGAGGAAGTACTAATTTTAGCAGATACATAGGCAGAACAGGAGTCTTTTTGAAAAGGGATTTGATCCTGGGACCAAGCCAAGGGTTGGCCAGGCTAACAAGAAAGAAAAATGCAAACCTAGATTTTTTTTTTTTTAAGGAACAAAATATTACCACCCACTGACTCCATTGCCTCTAGTTACTATTCAAACCTTAGAACTAAATTGAAATATTCATTTATCCAGGACTTTCTCCCAGTCAGACATTATTGGTTGAAGTCATAATTTATTGGGCTATGAGCACTTGATTATATAAACATTTCTCCATTTAACAGACCCAGCCATCCTTGTAATAGATTTTATAATTACCCCAGCTATATTGCCCCAGTGATGAAGCTGCAGCACAAACATAATTTGGAAGAACGTATCTGGAAAGAAAAGGGTCTTACCATTGCATCTGCTTTATGCTTCATCCGTTTAGCTTCTTGCATAAAATAATCTGCACTGCGTGGCCTACAGGAGAGAATACTAAATGTCATTATTGTGTAAGCACAAGATCTTTTGAAAATATTCTTCCCTTTTACTCAAACTTGAATCACAATTTTCAGTCTGCTTAATATGGAATCAAGCATTTTTGCATTCCCAAATTACTGTGTATATGTGAAATATCACAATTCTTTTTCTCTTAAATTAGCTATTCAAAACACACTCAATATATGCAGATAGTCTACATTTATAGTGATTTTAACATGGTTCCCCACTGCCTAATTTGTGAATCAGATTTCTTATTGCATGGTTAAGAAAATAAGTACAAAATCTTATGTTACACAGTATTTGTATACAACAATCCCTTTTATGTAAAGATTATAGACACACCTATAATAACTGTATGGATATGTATGGGTGAGCATGTTTATGTATTCTTATGAAAGTACATGTCACTTATATGCATAAATGGTACCTACAGTTGTTTGTATCTATATATAATTATTTTAGGGCTTCACAGTGAAACATGAAAAGAGGTAAAACTGTATCATTATATTCCAGTTGTAATGAAGTTAATTGTAAAGTGATGTCTACCTTGTAACAATGCAAACGTGGCATGTATTCTCCAGAGTTCTGATTAGCTAGCTGGTAAACATTAAGAGCAGACATGTGCATTATTAAAGCAATAACCCTGGCCAGCACTAACTCTGCTGGGAGATGAAGGTAATTTATACAGAGACTGATCCGAGTGTGTGTAATGATCCCAAGTTATGCTAAACTACTCATCAGACAGTACCTTTAAATGCTTAGTCTGATAGATTTTTAAAAATCTGCATACTCTGGGTACCATCAGCATAAACTTTTTTATATTATGGGTCTTTATATAATCAATAAACTTGACCTATTCATTAATATCCAATATAAGCCAGGACTTCCCAAATGAGAGGTAAGATATAAATAGTGATATTAATTATGGACTGACTTACCTATTGTTATATGCTTATTCTGAACTCTCTTCCTTCAGATTCTAATGGGTCTTTTCCCTTACTGCAATATTAGGTGGTCAGAGCATCCTTGTATCCAAAGAGGTCAAAGTGTTTGAAATACCATGTATACCATGACAATGACATCGCAATCTCAAACGTTTATCCTCATCTTAATGGTTTTAATCAATCAAACAAACAAACCACAATCATAATAAATAATTAGTTTCGAGTACAAATCACAGAGGCAAGAAAAGGGCCTTGGTTTTCTGTCTTTTACGTCCCCGTAAAATATTGTATTACCGTGGTAATGTGCTGAGAATATTTAACTTTTCCAACAAAGAAATAAGGAACATATTTGCAGAATTTCCTTAATGTATAAAATGAAACTCCCTGTCCTTGGCTCATCCTTCTATCATTCTTCTTGCCACTCAGGCCTGAAACCTTTCCTTCATCTCAGTGGGTCTCTGTGGAGGTGGGGCCTGCGGGGTCCTTTATAGGAAGGCCCTGCTCCTACTGGCTCTGCTTTCTCTCGTTCATTTCCTAGATGTTCACACTTCTTCCATTCGAATGCATTTTAGTTGCCTTTCTGTGGTTTTTCCCTTCCGGTCCACACACTGACCTTTGAATACATACTGAATACTGGTCTTGGATTCCAATTCTGGCAGTTTCCATTTTTGTTGTTACTGTCTTTGTTTTTTAATGGATCTTATGTTTCAGAGCAGTTTTAGGTTTACAGCAAAATTAAATGGAAAGTATAGAGAGTTGTCATATACCTCCTGCCCCTCTCCCACCAGCCTCCCTTACCTACCTTAACATCCCTCACCAGAGAGGCACATTTGTTACAACTGATGACCTACACTGGCACGTCATTATCACCCAAAGTCCATAGTTACATTAGGGTTCACTCTTGATGGTGTACTTTCTGTGGGGTTTAACAAATGTATAACGACATTTATCTACTTATAGTATCATAGAGAATAGCTGCACTGTCCTAACAATCCTGTCCATTATTTTTTGTTGCCTTTTTGCTAAATGCCCCAGCATAGAAGACCAGACCCTACCTCTAGCCCGGACCCAAACCTGACTCCTGAGCTTCAGATGAGTTCCCAGAGCCTATCTGCTCAGGAGAGGAGTTCCAGTATCTTCATCCATTCCTCTTCCCTCTTATCAGATGCTGTGAGTGCATCCTCCTTGTAAACATCCTTCCCTTCCTTAGTGACCACATCCACTACCCAGGCCTAGGCTTTCATCACCTCTCTTGGCCTCTAGTTTCACTCCCTTCCAACCTATCCTGGGCTTTAACCCTTGACCAGTGTTTGTAAAACAGGGCTTTCGTTACATCACCATCCTACTCACAGACCTAAGATCAATCTCCAGATCCCGCGGGATCAAATCTCAGTTCGGGCCCCCAGTGATCTTGCCTAACCTCCTTAACTGTACCAGTTACTCACCACGGCCCTCAACCAAAGCTACAGGTGGCTTCCTTGCTGTGCTGTTCACATGCCATCTCTGTCTCAGAACCTCTCTGCTCCTCCTTTCCCTCTCACCTGGAACACTGCTCACTGCGTGCATATTCGCTGAGTGCCTTCTAGGAGTTACCTCTCCCTCAAATTCTTAGGCTGTGAGGTTTTCTTGGTAATTTGATCCATGCTCATCTCTGTCCTTCCTGGCTGTCCCTTCTTGTTTCCACTACACTTTTAGGCATTAATTACCTTCTGAGCTGTATGGCTACAGTCCTTGCACATGGGCAGCTCTGTAGCTGGTACATTTTCAGCAGGGAATATGCTGTGGACATCTTTGATCTTCCCCACCCTAGAGTTTTGGGCACATGGTAGAAGGTCCATGAATCCCCCCTGAATAGCACTGAATTCATTTTGATCTTAGAAGAGAGTGGTGGCTTCTGATGGGGTGCAGCATCACAGCCAATAAGCCAGAGAACGTCTCCATGGCAACTTGAAATTCTCCACATCATTATCTGCTCCACACTCTAGTATGTGAGTTTGGTCAATTTTTTTCTTGCCCGGTTTTGTAGACCTTGTCACTAATAGATCATGATTTCAAATGCATTTCGTTTTCATGAAAGGATTCTCCTGGCAATAAGCTATGGCATCTTAGTTTTAACTAGCCTTCTAAGTTAGCCTTAGGGATGGTGGTGTCTCCTAATTCTTCATATATGTTCCCTAATCAACACTGTTTTCATCTGCAGTCTATGGATGTATTTTTTAAACCTGAGATGGAGGCTGAGTCACAAGCTCTCACAATAGTGTACGTGGATAAGTAGCGCATCTAATTTTCTGACTGTATCATAGCAGCTGACGCTAACCCGAGATGCTGGAAAAAATGTACCGTCCGGAGGCCACTTACAAACACATTAGTGTGAATGCTCATCTTCGCATGTAATGGAAGGCTCCCTACACTGAGTCACTGAAGATTGCCTGATGGTTGGCTCATTTTCTCCTTTCAGGTGATTTCCAGCACCACGCTCCTAGAGCAGAACATTATCGACGCAGTGGGGCCAATGGGACGCCACTGAGGACTGTCCAGCAATGCAGGGGATGCGTGCTATCGTGAAGGCATCACTCTGACGGCAATGTACAAGCCAGGAGGAAAGGAGAACTGTCATCACCGCTGTGGCAGTTACAGACTATCATTTGGCCAAGGTACTCCAATAAAATCTAATTATTTCAGTGTTCAGACAGATTTGTGATTTATTCTTCTAGGCTTTTTTTTAACATGAAAAGCCTAGAGTTTTCGTTTTTCATTTAGATAATAACATTCCTCATATAGTTTTTTTCACAGTGATGGTATTTTATGATGATACATCAGTAAACCTAATAGAAGTTCAATTAAACATCATACATGTAACTAACTGTGTATCTTGGGCTCTTCAGAAATGGGGCTTGCGAGTGATCTTTTTAAAAGGCAAGGCTTAGCCATGTATATCTTTGTTGTAAGAGCTCTCTGCAACAAAAAAACTGAACACTTGATCCAAATAGAATGTTTTCTTTCTTCTCCTCACCCTCCCACTACCCCACCTATAAACACACAGCCTTAGTTCTGAGCAGCAACAGGGTTTGAGCTACCCCGATATTTCTTCTGGCACAGGAGTAGTAGTAAAGCAACCTTGCTTTTTGTTCTGCTCTGTGGCAGATACCGAGTTGAATGGTCTCCCACGGAGAGGCTGGCAGCCTTCTTTCTGTAATTCCTACCTCTGTGAAATGCACCCCCCCCTCCCCCCACAAGCAGAGCCGCCTGTTTTGTGAAAACTGGCAGGGATGGGAGCTCAATGTGTTTGAACAAACAGGTTCCTTGGCACAGCAGAAATCTGGATAATTTTCTTAGGGAAGTTGAAGTCCAAATCAGACAGATAGGCAACTGCATACCAAATGAATCATCATCTGATATCCTGTCAGCTTGTCATCTGATAAGCCCCATGGGTGTTACTGTGTCCCTCAGCTTTTAAGTACTTTCTTCACAAAGAAGGACATGTAAGAAGTTAGGTACAGACACCCCCCTGCTTTCTGAAAGTTTGTGGTATGCCACTTCACTTTTACGGAAGACCTAGAATGGTTTTTGCTAATCTGGAGAGGATTTTCATGCTTCCAAAAAAAGGCCTTACTGTACTAATGTAGGTCTTTCTTCAAAGTGAAGTGTAGTGCAAGGCGAGCTCTTGGAAAGAGCTTTACACAATCTTGGCTTGCAAATGGTTTCATAGGGATGCTCTACCTTCAGATAGCGGAGGAACCTGTAATTCTTTTTAATCCACTAAAGTGAACACGCCTGAGGAGGGCACTTCAGAGTCAGGGTCTCTGGCAGGCTGGGGTTGGCTTTATGAGTGTTTCTTGAAGGAAGCAGGCAGACTGCATTTAAGCAGCAAGGATTCAAATGCAGGTTTTGTTTCCATTAGCCTGATGCTGGCTGGGGCCCCCGGGTCTCCAGAGCCTGGCTTCTCAGAAGCACAAGTGATCACTCGTGTCTCGTGCAGGTCATGGGCTCTTGCCCGTGACTGCTTCTCTCCTGGTCATGCACAGAAAACAGCATGTTTTCCAGGATGCACAGGCTAAGTGGAGCAGGTTTTTATCATTCAGTCCAAAGCAATTTTCTATTGAAATGGAAACTCATCACTTTGATTGTTGTTCTTCTCTGGGTGTGACATTTAACATAAAATAATTTTACAAAACCCTTAAAATGATCAGAGAACTAAGATTTCAATCAGGGAGGTCTGAAGGCATTGTCCTTCACTACTCCCCACCACCCCAAGCCCAGTCTTTTCCTTTCTCTTTTTCTCTCTGTTTCAGTTAGAACAAAATAAGTTGGCCGAGAGACCGAGATCTCATAAAGGAGAAAATTCCATATGAAGAACATAAAGGTGTACTAATGCGGGGTGCCTGGGTGCTCAGTCGGTGAAGTATCTGTGTTCAGCTCAGGTCATGTTCTCAGGGTCCTGGGATCCAGCCCTGCATCAGGCTCTCTGCTCAGAGGGAGTCTGCTTCTCCCTCTGTTCTGTGCTGTCTCTCTCAAATGAATAAATAAAATCTTAAAAAAAAAAAAAAGGTGTACTAATGGTCTACCAGGGAAGGTGGGAAAGGGGGACCCTCAGGAGAAGAACAATGGCCATAGCAAGCGCAACGTGGGAGCACCTTGCCTCAATGTACTATCACCTCCTCAAGGGTTTCAACTGGTGTCCTTTGACTATATCATGCCACAGGAGATCTGACCTTTTACGTACCAGAGTCTTCCCATCCTCTATAAAATTAAATCCTTTCAGCTATAGATTGCTGAGCGTAATTACATCACAAATGCCAAACCTCCTTCCTTCTCTGCCAGCCACATTTCACACGCCATGGCCTTCAGTGCCTCGTGGTTGAGGGAGTCTTTTCCCAATGTCGGGAGGTTTAAGTAGCTGGGCTCCTTTTACTGGTGCCACGGGGACAGATGGAATGTTTGGTGGTTGTGCTGAATGTGATGATCATGACTGACTCTTCCTTGTGAAATATAGGCAGGAGACAGTACATCCTTCTGGGAGCAGCAGGCAGTTCTGGCACTCGGGATTCGCTGGCTTCCCAACACAGCAATATGGCTGCTGGGAAAGGAGACTTGATTTCCCAGCCAAGCATTTCACCACTCAGCTCTGCTCAGGACTTCTGTACTGAGGCCTTCACGACACAGTTGTTCTCTCTCGATGTTCCTGGGCCAAGAACTCCCCTGTCACTAATTATGACACAAAGTAATTTGCAGCTCATGGCTTCGCACTAATAAGATCAGTTTCTAGGCTTTGAGTTGAATCAAGTGCTGTCACTCATTGACATAAATTCTTACAGATTTTTTTTTTAACAAAAGTTTGGCAGTCACACCAGTGTCACCTTAAAACCGTGGCTGTCAAGTAGTGAATGTCGACATGGCTAAATGTCGGGGAGTAGGTGCGGACACGCTGCCACCAATCTGAGCCTGCAAATTACGCAGAACAAGCTGACCTGGATCACATTTTTAAAAACAAGTGTTATTTCCTTTAGTTCCATCTGCATCCCGAAGACGCAAACTAGGTGCCTGTTTAATTGGTAAGTAACACAGGAAAAGGGGCTTAGAAGCCCGTGAATTTAAATTGACCTGCATGTAGATTCTTTATATTCACGGGGGAAAAAAATTGCAGGCATTACTCTCCTGGGAATGTTATTCTAATTCAGCTGTGTTCATTCAGCACTTGTTATTAAGTGCCCACTGAATTCAGCTGTTGTCTGAATCGCATGTTTATTCAACCATTAACCAGTATTTATAATACAAAAGGATGAGTTTACTTTTTTTCTAGAAGCTACATGATGTGGCTTTAAAAATTAAATGACAGTGTGGCATCTGTTCCTTCTTGGATCACTGTAACTGGATTTCCATCAACTCTAAATTACTCCTGGGCGATTTCTCTAGCTCTTTCTTTTCTATTGGTGGCCTCTCTGGTTGTTTCACTGCTTGCTGACACCTTCAGTGAGGAGAAGTCAAGGAAAGTGACAGGAGCCAGGTCTTCGTCTGTCAAGGAGGCTGCTGGTGGGGAAACTGGCGCAGAACAGAGCAAAGCAGGAAGAGGCGGAAGTTTTGTGGTCCCAAGGCACCTTCCGGGGGAAGCCACCCATGTGCCTCCCTACCCCCTGAATTAATGACTGAAGATTAATTAATTGCATATCTTAACTCCACCCAATGTATCTGGTCCTTAGGAAGCACTCAGCACAAACCAACTGGACTTGGGAGACATTCTGTACAAGTTTAGGTGACTTCCTAGCCCAGCCATCTCTTTAGGGACACGGATTTTTATTGTTTTAAGGAAGAGACGATGCCTAGTTTTGCTTTTCAAGCTTCAAGGATCTTCCCAAGACTTTCTTAGTTCAGTGGTTGAGTGGCTGTTGGAGTTGCATGTTTATTTTACTGCTGTGGATTTCAAATCAACTGGAACATGACATCTATCTCTCCATATGATGGATATGTAAGAGTGCTTTTTTATTCTGTTATATCCATATCCATAAAAAGAGAAACAGTTTTATTGTAGCTGTCAGCCAGAAAAATTATACATATTGCTAATGGGAAGAGCGAATGATAACAGCTTCTTCGTTGACACAGATAGTGAAAAAATTATATTAGCAATAACCCTGGCAGATTGAGAAACATTTCCTCTTGTAAGTAGTCCAAGAAACTGCAGATTGAAGTACGGCCATTTAGTTGTTGCTATTTCTGACTTAGCTTTTTGGTCCATATACTGGAAAACTCCTTATATGTAAATTTTTCATATGTATGTTTAATATCATTGTATTCATACATGTGATACCCTTGTGTGTGTGTTTAAATATCATGCCCTTAACATCACCTGCTGGAAATTTTGGATGTTTTAAGCACCTTAGGGTCTAATGCACGTTGTGTTTGATCACGGTATTAGATTATGACTTCTGAATGCAAACTGTGATGTTGTCATTAGACACAATTCTGATCTCCCGTTTCTACAAATGGTTTGAGCTCACGTGAACAGTTATACCATCAAACCCTAATTATATATGTAGTTGACTGAGGGACTGTCCTCCCATTACATGCATCCACCCCGGGGATTAATTACCACCTCCCTCGCTCGATGCTTAGGTCAGTGGAAAAGCCGAGGGAAGGGGAGGTGGTGAGGGCCAGGAGGAGAGAGTGCTGGGGCTGAGTGCAGCTGCAGCCACCATGGGAAGAAGAGAAAAACACATGTGCTCCTGGGCCACCCTTAAACTTTCATAAATTCAATTATCTTGGAATGTGTTCAGAAAGTGGAACAAACCAAAAATGTGGATTTGGCTTTCAATTCCCCAATTCTGTGCCCTTAATTAGCTCACTGAAGTCCAAGTATAAACTGAGGACTACAACTTCGTTTTCTCATTTCTCAAGAAGTCTATGGGATGAGTAAATAGAGCGTGTCTACACTCTGGGTGACATCAGGGCTGGAGAAGAGGTTGGGTGGAAGATGAGGCTGGAAGAGTCATCACTTCTGCACAGACGGTCATCCTCAGGAGATCTCATCTAACTGGGTCTTAGGAGAACCTCCGGGAGAGAGGTGTCATGACTATCATTTTTCCTGATAAGGAAGCTGCGCCTCGAAGACATTTGGCACCCTTCACTTTTCCAATTTTGGGTGGGGTAGTGGTTTATAGTCTGTCCCCTCAGCCAGACTGTAAGCAATAAGAGGACAGGATGTCTTAGTGCTGCGCTCTGTTCCGCCCCAGGATTTAATGGGGCGCCTCACACAGACATGCACTGGATGTGTGTTAAAGTTAACGCTGAAAACAGGATTCAAGCCAAACTCTTGAAACCGTATCTTCTGTCTTCCAGGCTTGTCCTTGACACATATATTTTTTTTTTTCCTAAGAGCCTAAATAATTTCCAGGATCATTTTATCACTTCTCCTTTGTCATTTTACGCATCTCAAGAGCATTCCAGGATGTTACTTTTATTTATCTTATTCTCCTGTTTCTTCTCCTTTTAAATTGATGCTGGGAATGGAAGCAATACTTGGGTTTCAGGCGCTTGGGCTAGGGCTAGGATGACAGGATATTTTTTTCCCGTATAAGAACTGTTTATGCTATTATAAAGAATATAGCATTTTAGAAGGAAACAAGCCAGTAACAGACACATGAAAAAATGTTCAAAATCATTAGCCATCAGGGAAATTCAAATCAAAACCACACTAAGATACCACCTTACGCCAGTTAGAATGGTAAAAATTGACAAGGCAAGAAACAACAATTGCTGGAGAGGATGTGAGAAAGGGGATCCCTCCTACATTGGTGGTGGGAATGCAAGTTGGTACAGCCACTCTGGAAAACAGCATGGAGGTCCCTTAAAAAGTTAAAAATTGAGCTACCCTATGACCCAGCCATTGCACTACTGGGTATTTACCCCAAAGATACAGACGTAGTGAAGAGAAGGGCCATATGTACCCCAATGTTCATAGCAGCATTGTCCACAATAGCTAAATCGTGGAAGGAACCGAGATGCCCTTCAACAGATGACTAGATTAAGAAGTTGTGGTCCATACATACAATGGAATATTACTCAGCTATCAGAAAGAACAAGTTCTCAACATTTGCTGCAACATGGACGGCACTGGAGGAGATAATGCTAAGTGAAATAAGTCAAGCAGAGAAAGACAATTATCATATGATTTCTCTCATCTATGGAACATAAGAACTAGGAAGATCAGTAGGGGAAGAAAGGGATAAAGAAAGGGGGGTAACCAGAAGGGGGAATGAAGCATGAGAGACTATGGACTCTGAGAAACAAACTGAGGGCTTCAGAGGGGAGGGGGGTGGGGGAATGGGATAGGCTGGTGACGGGTAGTAAGGAGGGCACATATTGCATGGTGCACTGGGTGTGATACGCAACTAATGAATCATCGAACTTTACATCAGAAACCAGGGATGTACTGTATGGTGACTAACATAATATAATAAAAAAACATTAAAATAAAATAAAAAAAAGAAGGAAACAAGCCAGGAGTGAATTGCTATTATTCTTTGCCTGTTATAATTTACAAAAACAAAATGCTTCTCTTTCTTGTAGCATGCAACTGCCAACAGCCAAAAAATGCAGGTGCTCAGAAATGTAAAGCTCATGAGTGCCATCTGCCTTAGCTTCTTGGCATCTTGGATGCAACCCCAGCAGCTCTGGCTGTTGTAGCTGTTCAGAAAGCCCACAAGGACTCAGGGGTGCGCTCAAAGTCAAGCTCCAGTTCTCTTTGAGAAGGCAACACATACCTGACCAAGTCATGCATGTAACCCTCCTACTCGCGGAGTCTTGTTTTACCTTGCCCCTCACCACATCAACAAAGAGTCCACACTCACATATCATCGAAGACAAGTTTCTGCCTCTTGCAGTCCCTGTGGCCGTTGGCACCTGGAGACCATGGCTCTGTCTGTGGCCGTGACTTGTGGAGAACGTTTTCGGAATTGTTGTGAGTGGCTTTCTAAACAAAAAAACAACACACCAGTCTTTCAGAAACCCTGCTGAAAGAGCAACCCACTGTTCTGTGTTCTAGGTTAGAACTGATGATCCCTTGTGTTTAAATTTATAAAGAAAAAGAAATACATGCATTCCAGTTCTCGTGCTGAGGGCTTTTACACATGTTGTCAAATGTCATTCTTATAACAGTATCAAAAGGGAAGTTCTTAGTGGTCCATTCTCACAGATCCAGAAACTGAGGCTGGCTGAAGTTAAGAAACTTGCCCGAGTTCAAATAGCTACTGTGGGTGACGGCCAGGGCTTACGACTCAAGCTTCTACTTTTCCCAGTTGGCTAGACGAGTGGTTCTCCAAAGTGAACTCTGCATCAGAATCATCTGGGGGGTCCTATCAACACACAGACAGCTGGAACCCCACCCTCCAGAATTGAATTTTGTAGGTATGGAGTGGGGCCTGAGAACATTGCATTTCTAGCAAGTTCCAGGTGATGCCAATCCAGGAACCAAACTTTCAGGACTGCTGACTTAACCATCCCTTGCAAAAGAGAAGTTGTTCAGTACTGATTCTCATTAGCTGTCTGAAGAATAGGAAAAGCCAAAGAGAATAACTAGAAATTATTTAAAATGTGTTTTTAAAAGAAACACTATTGATCTGTAAAAATTAAAAACATTAAAAGATCATATTCCCTGGGGATTCAAATATTTATAGCACACCTATTGTGTGCTAGACCCATGAATGATAAAGCGACTGTCTTTGGTTATGAAATTCAAGTGGATTCTTCCGAAATAATTAAAATGTGTTGAGTGTATACAAGTGCTTCTTTAAATATGGACTGATTTTATGTGTAGGTCAAGCGTCTTGGTTGTAAGAGCGCCTGGGCCTCTGTGTTTCCTTTTTGGCACTCATGGTGGTTATTACCGATGTGTGTGATCTCCCATCTACATTGTTCTCCCCAGAAAGACTGTGAGCTTCACACAAGCCCAGACTGAACCTGCTAGATCATCATTGGATCTCCATTGCTTGGCACAGTGCCTGGCACACAGTAAGTCCTTGCTCAACAGACAGCTGTTTGGTGAAAGAAAGAATGACTGACTAAAGTCTGTAATTATTTTACAATTCTCTGGACATCATAGTTGTTTTTATATTAGGATCTAGAGGTGAAGAAATGTTTTGTTTGTTTTAATTTGAATTGGTAGTTTTTTATTCCAGGTTTTTCTAGTAGGGTCTTCGCAGATTCTTTGAGCCTAGAATTAAAGAGAATTGGTCCCAAATTAGGGTGCATCAGCGGGTTATTAATTTCCTGATGTTACAAGATTTAGGCTCTTGCCAGACCTTCTACCAGCTATTTTACCTCTTCAATTCATGAGATGGAACATTAAATATTGCCTCCCCCTCTTTGCTAAACCCTATTCTCATGTCTCATCTCTCTGCCTGTCTCACAAAGCCCCACTGGTATTGATAGCATGGTGGTAACCTGAGAAAACTCGGGAGGAGGGTTTGCAATTAAATAACGTGCCCCAGAGGATGTATGTTCCAAGGCCACCAGCTGTTAGGAGTGGCAATTAAGAGGAACTAACATGTAGTGTTAGTTGCATAGGTATCCGTAGGTACAGGTTCTTCAGATAATACTGGCTCATTTAAATCTTCTCACCACCATTTTGCAAATGAAACCAGCTCAAAGAGATGAAGCAACTGGCCAAAGTTACATTTTGACTAAGATATGAGGTTAGACAGACTGTGGACCCCAGGCCCCAGCTCTTCCCCAGGGCAATACAGGCAGCTGGAATCACCCCTGGGAAGGTTGCTGGAAAAGGGATGGTGGCCAGGTCCCACACTGCAGCCACTACGCTGGTCACCAAAAATGGAGTGGGAATCCCATAGCTTTGGCTAGGGTTTCAGTCCCAGATTTAACTCTGCCCTGGGGCAAGGAATCTTTCCAAATGAAAAGGCTGGTTGATCCCAAACTCCCAATTTACAATGTCTCTGGATAGTATTCCTTTGGGGCCATTTCTCTTCAGAGGGGGCAATGCAACCCTACAAAGAGAAGTCCTAAGCAGAAGAGGCTTACGATGCCTCTTCTGGTTTCTTCTTCTGCTGCTCTCTGTGGGAAGAGGTCACGGGGCGTGCTGGTTCACTGCGTCTTCCCAGAGCAGCTTTTAGGGATTCTTGCGGGACCTCAAGCACGTGTTTAGGCTGTGCTGGACAGAGGAGTGTAGGGGTGTGCTCGCTTTTACTTTTATCTTTATAGGGAAAGGAAGAGAATCAACATACCGTGAGGTCTCCGGCATGAGACTGTAGCTGGTTCTCAGTCTTATGCTTTTTGTTGGAGGAGGCAGAAGTGAACAAGCCACTGCCATTTGATCTGCTGGAAGAAGTTAAGTCCTCGCTGGAGTATTTGTGTTTAGATGCATCCGAGAGGGGTGAGATGGGTGACCGGAGCATTTTTTCATTTTTATTTATTGGTATTGCCAAGCTGAAAAAGGAAATCACAGTAATGGAATGTCACACAGTCAGCACAGGGAAAAGTAAATGTTTTATATATGACCCAAACCTCCCATTAAAAACCTGCTGGTAGAAAGGCGTTTATTGGAAATTATTATACCAGGAAACAATTTTATGGCCTTAGGACCATAACAAACAATAAGTAAATTTTACTCATTGTTTCCTTACTCATTTTATCGGAATGAATAATAATTCTGGTGTTAAATGCCTAAGACTAAGACTTTCATTTTCCTCAGTTTTTCATCCAAGGATCTCAAAATACATAACAACTTACTATTTTCCTAACAAGCCTAAGCAGCAAGTAATGGGAAAGTCAATCACATGATATATAAGTTCTCCACCTCTAAAAGGACTTTTGATAACATCAGAGCTTGTACTAATTGTTATATGGAGAATAACAGAATCACAGAATAATCTGCAAAGTGTGAGGCCAAATTTCAGTTTTTAGGTTTCTGGGCTAACCAGACATTGATCAGAATAAACACAGAATAGAAAACTGTCATTAAGCATTATAGTCTCTGGGGGTGCCTCGGTGGCTCAGTTGGTTAAGCATCCAACTCTTGATTTCAGCTCAGGTCATGACGTCAGGGTTGTGGGATTGAGCCCTGCACTGGGCTCCACACTCGGTATGGAGTCTGCTTAAGATTCTCTCTCTCCTTCTCCCTCTGCCCCTCAACCCTTCTAAAAAAAAGTTTCATTTTCTGATTTCTAGTTCCTTACTTCACCTCCAAAATTAATTGTTTATGCCAGAGGAGGACAAATGCTGTATAATTTCACTTATATGTACAGTCTAAAAAACAAATGAACAAACAACAAAAATTGAAACAGACTCATAAATACAGAAAACAAACTGGTGGTTGCTGGACAGGAGGGGGGTGGGGGCAAGGGGATTAAGGCGTACAAACTTCCAGTTATAAAATAAATAAGTTATGGGGATAAAAAGTCAATAATACAATAATAATTCTGTATGGTGACAGATGGTGACCACACTTATCGTGATGAGCATTTCACAATTTATACAAATGTTGAATCACTATGCTGTATACCTGAAACTAATAAAATATTGTATGTCAACTATACTTCAATTAAAACAAAAAAACCCCACAAACCACTGAATAAAACTATTGTCTATTCCTGAATATAACTCTCCCCCACAATTAACCACCAGAGAAGGGAGTCACTCATATCTTTGCAATGTATGTTATGTTGACAGGCCTCTCTCCATTACTTTACCCTGAAAAAAAAATTGAGAGAAGACACATCAACCTGAAATAAACTCAAACATTGCTAATTTGGGAAGCCCATAGAAGTCACTTGACAGAGTTAGTTAAAAAAGGGTAAATCCATTTAACAAAGACTTAGTCACATTCCTGCAATTATTACTTCTTAATTGCATGTGTTGGCTATCACTGCCAACAAGCCATTAAAGTCACTTCGAAAAGCAATTTCCTTAGCTGGTGGTCACAGTGTAGAAATTACAAACACAGGCCTCTACAACAGATAATAAAGCCAAGGTTCTTAATGTTAAAGTAACAAGGTTCTTAGTGTTATGCAAATAGATCTGTGCAGGGATAGAGTTTCGGTGATAGATTTCTGGTTCAAAAAGTACTGTGCAGTTAATAACCTAGAAGTGAGAAGACGTGTTCTGGAAAACTCCCTCGGGCAAATCAAAAGTGGCTCAGGGATGATGAAGACACGATGTTGTAGATGTGAACAGTCTGTGCATAATTGTGTCTTGACATGTGAGTGAAGAAAGTCATATTTCTAAATCTCTATTATTTTACACATTATGTGGTTTGAAATGTCAATAGAAAACCAAATTGTTACATTAAATATTGTCATGGACCTAGGATTATTTCTTTTTCATCATTATAAGTTTACATACTCAAGTTGACCCAAAAAACTTTCTTTGGATCTCACCTTTGGGATAGGTGATCCCCTTAAATACATTCCCACAGTACACAGACCACCCTTCCTAGAAAGAACTCGAAGCACTTTTATATGCAAGGGTCATTACGTAACATAAATAAAGCTATCGGAGCTAGAGGCTCTGCCAGGCAAAGGCTCTGGAGTAAGAGCTTTTATCCTGGGGTCCATGAACTTGGATGGGGAAAAAGTTACGACTTCTCACAGAAAGGGAACATTTCCAGAGTAGTGGTTTAGCAGGAGTAGTGTTAACAGTGCCTGTGATTGTGTCATCAGCAGGAAATCACAGATATTCTCATGTCATGTCACAGTGGTTGCAGACATCTTGAAATATTGTTTATATTCGTATTCGTTGCTACTTAGAAATTATGGCAGTTACTAGAAAGGTTTTCAGTGCTTTAACAATGAAGCACGTTTACAACTACATCACACACTTAAAAGACGTTTTGGAGCCATACTCCTCCTATTCATATTTCCCAGAATGTATCCCAGAATACACCCACTAGGCCCAGAGCACTGCTGACTAGGCCAGCTTGCACGCGCACTCTCCCTCACGCTCAGACCTTCAAGAGCCCCTGCCTTCCTTTCCAAGGTGACTCTCACACTGCAGTGGGCCTGTGCTCGTGTGCCCTCACTCTCCAATTTCCTCCCGGAGGTTTAGTACTGCTCTACATCTTCTCCTAACCTTTCAGTTTACATTTTTATGTGTTGTGCTGAAACATTAATCTCCCCTTAAAAATTCTACGTACACAGTCAGGGAGAGTGAGGAGTGTCTTAGCAGAGGAAAAGTGGTTTCTGAGCTATGGTATTTCTAAATGGAAAGAGCTTCGATGACTGATGATAAGCTACTCCTAATAAATATTGGGGACCTTGCCTTGCTAGAAAGCCATTTGTCACAGAGGGGATTTGGTGCAATGTGGGTCCATCCGGAACCCCTTTGGAGGAGTGACTGGGTGCCGTTTAACCTTGGAAACACAGATCCTGTCTAATGTCACGATTTTAGTCTATATCCAAGAGATTCCACTCAAAGTTTATATTTTTTCATCCATGTAATAAGCTTAGTGTTCTTACAGGTTTAGTGGCTATTAAAATAAGGGTTTGAAAATTCAGTTACTGAGTTTTCAGAGGGAAGGCGTGTCTTTGAGAGCGCAGAACTGAGTGTAACTAGTAATCGGTCTTTTGTTACAAAGAAGTGCTGACAGTGCCCCTGGGGTTGTGACAGGAGCAGACATCCAGGCCTAACTAATCACTAGCCTTAGGTTAAATCAAGGGAAACAAGTCTAAAGACCCAGACCAGAGCAGTCATTAAAAGATCTGACTCTCCTCCAATATGGTATGTGCCTTTTGGACCCAGAGATCCTTCAGGCTTACCTCTACCCTCAATGGAACATGCGTACCTGTTGATGTTCATGCTGCAGTGGTTTGCAGATAAAGTATTATTGGCAGAGGCGGTCAGTCGTGAAGAGCTCTCTTTCTCTCCCTGGGCCTTCTTGACCTCCCTGTAGTCATCTTCGTTGTCACACTGCATGGAAATAAGCAAAAACCAATCAGCTTTGGATGTCAAGGGATCATAATGAGCTCACATCACAACCTTCCACAGAGCAAGGCCGCGCAGGAGACAAGCTCACTCAGCTTCTCTGGAAAGTATCCCAAGCAGGAATGTGGTTGCCGTGTTCTTCTCCCTGTTCTAGGTTCCCAGTGAGTTCCTCAACCTACAAGGCTGGAATCTGTCAGTTTTACTATTGACACTTCATTGAGAGGAAAAGCATGACACCATGATCAAAATTAGAGAGGAAACATTGTGAATGATGAAAACTGGCCTACTATCAACACATCTGATTTAGCTCTCCAAAGACAATCTTTTCTGAATTCACATTGTACCTTCAGTGTCTCTCATTTTGGCATTTCTTGGTATCTGAATAAAGTAGAACTACCATATCCTGGGCTTAATGCCATAAGGGCAATGAGAAGCCTAGACCTTTCTTTTGAAATTTATGGCTTTTATGAATTTCAAGCAAAGGTTGTTACCTCTTGGTGTCTTAATTCTAGTTAACAATTCCCTCCTATGACATCTTAGAATCCTTACGGTACTTTTTTTCTAAAATAGTATTATGCTGAGTGAAATAAGTCAATCAGAGAAAGATAATTATCATATGGTTTCACTCATATGTGGAATATAAGAAACAGGGCAGAGGACTGTAAGGAAGGGAGGGACAATAGAATGGGAAGTCATCAGAGAGGGGAAAAACCATGAGAGACTCTTAATTCTAGGAAACAAACTGAGGGCTGTTGGAGGGGAGGTGGGTGGGGGGATGGGGTAATTGGGCGATGGGCATTAAGGAGGGCACTTGATATAATAAGCAGTGGGTGTTATATGTAACTGACAAATTATTGAACCCTACATCTGAAACTAATGATGTACTCTAAGTTGGCTAATTGAATTTAAATTAAAAAAATAGTATTTCAATGGAATTCTTGTTTCTATGATTGTGTTTAACTTCTATACGTGTGTTAGGGTACAATGCAAACACACTCAACAAAGTTCCATTGTTGGTAAGAAAGCAGGAACACAATAACTGTACATTCAGGGCTTTCAGCAGTGTTTTCCAGGAGACAAGTGCTGGCTTCAAAGATAGAGTCTGACCTTCTCTCTCCAGCTGGGATTGTTACACAGCCTCTGTCACAGGATCCCAGATGCTCACACTGAGTAGTGACCCCAAGTGACCCCAAAACCAAAGCTCTGAATCCCTAGTCTTCTGCTCTGGGGTTCTAGCAGGGCTAGACTCTGAACCTTGGGCAGCCAAGTCTATGATGTCTTAACACCCCAGACGCTGAGTGAAGATTTCTATGAAAATGTTCTTTCACTTCTCTGTGTCTGTATTTAATGATGATTCATTAGATTTTAGAGGAGGGCTGGGTGTCAGGCTTAGTGTAAATGAAGTTTCATAAGTTAAAAATTTTTAAAAAGGCCATAATAAAATTACTTAAATATAGAATATTATGGAATTTATGTCTTTCTGCACATCTATTTATGTATGCTTATATAGCCATATGTATTTCCAATCTATGTTTATCAATTTCTAGCTATGTGTATTTCTTATATAACTATGTTTTTCTCTTTCTTTCCATTAGTCTATCCATTTACCCAGCAATCCCACAAGTAATAAGGAGGGCAGGGTATCTAGAGGGAAACAGGAGGGAAGAGGGGTAGAGAAGTAGTGAGCTAGCCCATTACTGAATTATACGGTCTGAACCTGACAACACCTCTGCAAAGATGTCACCATTTCACAAAGGAAGAAAATGAAGTACAGAGAAGGTAAGGTCACCTGATTAAGGTTACCCAGGAGGCCGGGCCAAATACATAATTTGCAGGGTTCAGGGCAAAGTGAAAACACTGGGCCCCTTGGTCAAAAAGCAGGAAAAGATCCTTGACATTGGTCTTGGTGATACTTTTTTTTTGAATTTGACACCAAAATCAAAGACAACAAAAGCAAAATTAGACAAGTAGGACTATATCAAACTGAAAAACTTCTGCACACCAAAGAAAACCGTCAACAAAATGAAAAGGCAACCTACTGAATGGGAGACGATATTTGCAAATATATATCTGATAAGGGGTTAATATCCAAAATTTATAAAGATCTCCTACAACTCAATAGCAAAAATACAACCCAATTAAAAAATGGGCAGAGAATCTGAACAGACATTTAGACGCCATACAGATGGCCAACAAATAAATAAAAGATGCTCAACTTCACTAATCATTGGGCAAATGCAAATTAAAAACACAATAAAATCACCTCACACCTGTTAGAACTGCTAAAATAAAAAAAAAATGCAAGAAATGGAAAGTGTTGGCGAGGATGTGGAGAAAGGGAACCTTGTGCACTGATGGTGGAAATGTAAATTGGTGCAGCTGCTCTGGAAAACAGTATGGAGGTTCTCCCCAGAATTAAAACTATAATTATCATATAATCCAGCAATTCCACTTTGGGTATTTATCCAAAGAAAAGGGAAACACTAACTCAAAAAGATATTATGCAACCCCATGTTCATTGCAACATTAATCACAATAACCAAGACACGGAAACAACCTAAATGTCTATCAATGGATGAATGGACAGAGAAGATGTGGTATGTGTGTAATGGAATATTATTTAGTCACAAAAAATGAAACCTTGCCATTTGCAACAGCACGGATGGAACTTGAGGGCATTTTATTAAGTGAGATAAGTCAGACAGAAAATGATAAATACCACATGATCTCACCTGTATGTGGAATCTAAAAACAAAACCCAAATAACGGAAAAAGCCCGAGCTGGTATATAGAGAACAGATTGGTGGTTGCCTGAGGTGGAGGATGAGGGGTGGGCCAAGGGAGTGAAGGGGGTCAAAATGCACACATTTCCAGTTATCAAATGAATAAGTCATGGAGATATAATGTACAGCATGGTGACTATAGTTAATAGTACCCTACTGCACATTTGAAGGTAGCAAGGAGAGTGGATCTTGAACATTCTCATGAGAAAAAAAATTGTAACTGTATAGTGATGGATGTTAACTGGATTTATTGCGGCGATTGTTTTGCAATACATACAAAAACCGAATCGTTACATTGTACACCTGAAACTAATACAATGTTATGTCAATTATACCTCAAAAAATAAATAGAAAAAAAAAAGCAGGAAAAGAGTAATGTTATAAAGTACTAAAGTAGAAAACATTTTCCTGTCTGTCAAAGTCTTTATCTTGATCTGTCATGGTGGTGTTTCGTTGCCATTTCATACTGTGTTCCTTGAGGCGTGGGGATATGGGGGGGGAGGCGCCGGCAGACTGAAGTGCCGGAGCCGGTCCTGTGACTGTACACACACACTTGGCCCAACAGTGGTTCCCTCCCGCCTGCCAGGTGTATAGGGGTAGGGAAGTCCAGTCAGGCATTTCTCCTTTCCACGGCCCACCCCCAAACCCAAGGCGAACCTGCAGCCCCTAGGAGATTGCAGCCCCCACTCTGAGACCTCTCAGGTCCTGGATGAGGGCCAGGTGAGATGCCTATCTTGACCTGCTGTGCCTTAGCTCCTGGGGGCTTCGGGGAGCAGCACAGGTCCCCGGAAGGAGATAGGGACCAGGAGGCTGCACAGTGCCTGCTTCTACACCGTGTTACTAGGAGTGTTTCAATATGGGAGTGATGATGGAAACTCTCCCTGTAAGCCGTTTGGCTAACTTTGGAGTGCCCAGGGGCCAAAGGGCTGGCAGAACCTGTGCTGTGGAAACCGGCAGAAGGGGGGACCACTTGTGAGTCAGAGATCCACAGGGCCCCCCGTGCTCTATCGTCCCATCACGCTTCACTTAAATACACAGAGATTAAATGAACTTCAAGATGGCAACCACAAGCATTGAATTCCAGAGCCCTTCTGGGCAGGGGCCTGTGGGGAAAGTACTACCCAGCCCTCAGACTAATGTTTTATTGGGAGAGCTGGGAGCCAGATAGCCTGGGTTCCTTCTGCCTCTGCCCCTTATCACCTGTGGGAACCTGGGGCAAGATGCTTTCGGCTCTCTGAGCTTCAGTTTCCTCATCTGTAAAACATGTATGACAATAACATTTGCCTCATAAAGTTGTAAGGACTGAATGATTTAATAGGTACAAAGTGCCTAGAGTAGCGTCCCTCATGGGGACATCACTGGTACACTGACTGTTGGGAATGATTTTGTCGGCAATTTGGAACCATCCATGATGGTGAGATCTTTGGTTTGTCGCCCCTGGTGTTTTTCGCTGTGGCCCAAGTTACTTCTGAAGGTAACAGTAATGGGAGGGGATCAAACTCCTCAAAATTGACTTTAATTCATGAGTAAGTTACTCCTGCCCCCAAAAGTCTGCAAACACGGCTGAACAACAGGGGCTGCTTCCAGATGCCCCCCGCCCTCAGCACTTGAGCCACCTTTCTTACTCCATGCCTTCCTTGTGTACCCTGTTCCCCTTCTTTTGGTGCCATATCATCCGTGGCTCTCTGATTGCTCTGTGTTTGTCCTCCTCAGAGCCCTGTTCCCAGCCCATCTCCACTTCAGAATTCTCCTCGGTCAAGGCTACTGGGAGCAGCACCTGCTGGTTCGGCTGCGGCAGGCTGGTGCTCTCCTCCCTGGGCCCGTCCACCCATGGCCTGGCGGCCGGCTCTTCTGTTTCCTGCTTCACCCTAGTCACGGCCTGACACTCTATAAGGCTGTTGGCTTCTTAGGTCCATGATTGATCAATGTCCCCCTGTCCCTTCCAGCAAAGAGTGAGGGGCACTATGTGTTTAGCTTTCTACTGGCCCAGCATGCAGCTTGCCTCTGCACATTCTTGATAAGGATTCCCCGTATGCCTGCTTCACCATGCAGTGGGACAGGGCTGAATTATCTATAATGATAAAATGGAACTATGAATGGTGCTTCCCCCATCGAGCAGTTCTAAGGATTTAATGGAGTTAATCTAAGTCACGTACTTAAATATATGGCATACAGGAAGTACTCCAGCAATGTTTGTTGAGTAAGGACACACATAAAACTCTTGCTGCCTGTCCACTGAAGACCAGCTGCCCCGTGGGCTTCAACACTTCCCCACAACCTAAGGGAAAGCCCTTCCCCCTTGCCAGGCCTTCAGCCCCAGGCCTACCTTGCGTTTCCTCTTGGATTTTGGCAAAGCCTTTTCAGCAGGAGTGTCAGATGGATGGCTTGGCTGCGTGCTCTCAGCGTCCTTGGCTGCAGGGGCATTCAAGACCCCGGGCTCCTGGGGCAGGTGTTCTGGGATCCTGGACAGGAGGGTCAGGTCAATTTTGACCCAGAGAGACCTGACCTCATCACTGTCCTTCAAGGGGGAGAGAAGTTCATTGCGGCCGAAAGGGACCAGCGTGTAGAACTGCTCCTCCAGCTCCTTGGCAATGTCACTGGTGGTCCTGGCGTTGATGGAGCCCACCGGGGCCCGGGGCCCGCCGCCACTGCTAATGCTGCTGGCCGCCTCCTTCAGCCTCTGGTCACTCCCCGAGGAGACCGCAGTGGCAGCGGCGGCGGCCTGCGCTTTGGACAGAGGGTACTCCTCTTGCTCTGATTCCAGGTCCGAGTCCGAGGAGGAGGAAGAAGATGACGACTCTGTCTCTATGAACTCCTTGGATTTGGGGACGATCCTGCTCAGCCCCCGCGTGCGGCGCTTCTCGCAGGTCACCGAGGAGCGCAGTTCCTTGCGGTGGCTCGTTCTGCTGTTGCCGCAGGGCCTGGTTTTGGTGGGCTCTGGAGGGATCACCACGCTCGCCCCCAGCGCGTCTCCAGCCGCGGGCTCCTCAGGCCGGTGGCAGTTGGCGCTGTCGCCGGCGGAGGTCCTCTCGGTGCGCCTGGTGGGCTTCTTTCCTGCTGACCTCCGGACGGGCGCCGGCGCGCTATCGGCGGGCGCGGTGGGCGCGGCGGGCGGCTGGGCAGCTGTGGTCACAGCCACGGCCACAGCCGCGGGCGGGGACTTCTGCTTCACTCCTTTACTCCCCGGGGCCTTGTTCGCTGTCCTTGGCCTCTGCTCCTCCTTGCAGGCGCTCTTGATGTCCTTCTCTCTCAGGCTGGTTTGGCAAACGTCGGGAAGTTTCCCACAGTCCTGCACTTCCTCTTTCGCTGGAGTGTAGTATTGATTGCTCTCTGGCCCGTGGCTTTCATTTTGGATCAGAAGAGGCGGCTTGTGGGGATTAACTTTGTTTAGCCACTTATCCAGCTGCCACTTGTTAGAGGACGCGGGTTCAGCCTAAAAGCAGGAAACCAGCAACAAACAAAACATCTTTTATTAGACTCACTTAAAAAAGGCTTGGCTGTTTTTAATCTTCACTTACTTCCCTAGGTGTACGAATGAGAAACCAATGGGCTGCAAGCAAAAGGAAGATGGAAGCAGTAGGTGTGTGTAGCCCTGGCTGGCCTGACACAGGGGATGCAGGGGTGGTGTCCCTCTTCTGTTCCAATGCGCTTGTATGTCAACGCAGTAGTATGAAGCCTATTTGTTAAAAATAAGGGGATATCCCTGTGCTGCATCAGAACCCGTTTCCAGCGCTTTTGAGTGTTATACAATGTCTATTTTTTATAATTATACATACCTACATAAACTTGATATTCCAGGAAAGTTAACAGGGGAGTAGTGTGAAGACCTCGAGTGTTAAAGCACTCATTTAAAAAATTTTTTTAAAATTATATTGTGTTAGTCACCATACAGTACATCCCTGGTTTTTGATGTAAAGTTCCATGATTCATTAGTTGCGTATCACACCCAGTGCACCATGCAATACGTGCCCTCCTTACTACTCATCACCGGTCTATCCCATTCCCCTCCCCCCTCCCCTCTGAAGCCCTCAGTTTGTTTCTCAGAGTCCATAGTCTCTCAATTCATTCCCCCTTCTGATTACCCCCCCTTTCTTTATCCCTTTCTTCCCCTACTGATCTTCCTAGTTCTTACGTTCCATAGATGAGAGAAACCCTATGATAATTGTCTTTCTCTGCTTGACTTATTTCACTTAGCATTATCTCCTCCAGTGCTGTCCATGTTGCAGCAAATGTTGAGAACTCATTCTTTCTGATAGCTGAGTAATATTCCATTGTATGTATGGACCACAACTTCTTAATCCAGTCATCTGTTGAAGGGCATCTCGGTTCCTTCCACGATTTAGCTATTGTGGACAATGCTTAAAGCACTCATTTTTTGTAAGACTGAAAAATTTAGAGGAAATTAAAAGAGGGGACTAAGTGGAACCTATAATCCCAAGCAATTAACATATAATTTATGTGGTGAAGGCAAGTAGGGAATAGTAATTTAACAGTAGAAGCAGTAACTTTGGGGCGATGACTTTTTAGGGGCAGAGAACTCCTATTTCAAAGGGAGCTCTTTGTGCCCCGTATGCTTTGGTAGCTGGACCTGGTTATTAGTCCATCCTCAACCTGCTTCTATCCCACTTTGCTGGAAATGTTTCAGAAATGGAAATGATGGTGGAAACTTTTCCTGCCCACAGTTTTGTTAACTTAGAGCAAATCATGGACATTGTAGGTTTTACACTCTGCCCCATGGACTGGTTCCAGGGAGCCAAGGAATGCTCTGAATCGGAGTGCTGTGTAGATGCATTTTTCTAAGAGAGGTCCACAGTTTTCATTCAAGACTCTAGGGATCTATGGCTCATAAAAAGGTTAAGAATTGACGATTTTACTGAGAGTAAATGCTGTTGATTTCTAATACAAGTCCATTTTTCCAGCATCTATGATTATTAATAGAAATTGGTAAGCGTAAAGCTTTAGGCAGAGTGTTTTCTATTTGTGACCATTCGTGACATGGGGAAAATATTTTGGCTACTTCAAGTGATGGTATTTTTCCTTCCCTGTGGCCTCCCACCCTCTGAATTTCTGGCATCCATTGTTTCAGGAGACGAGATTCCAGCTTAGAATAAATAAGACATTGCTTACCTTTGCATTTAAACTGGATTGGTTAAAGTCCAGAGCAAGGCATGCTCCCTTGTAGAAGAAAACCTTTTTTTTTTTTTAACATAATAATTTCCCAAAGCTTGCTTTTAGGTGTCAAAATTTGTTTTTCAACAGTGAGGTCCAGATTAAGAGCAGAACTTGGGGTGGTAGCCCATGCAGCAAGGATCTGAGGGGAGTGGAGCAGGCAGTGTCTTGGCCCCGGCTGGGGCTGGACATAGCTTCGGACATGGGAAGCCTCTGATGGGCCAGAGGGGCCTGGGGCCAAGAGGAAGAGGACACAGAATGTGGGCACCAGGCCCTAGAGCTATGGCAGGGACCATGGACAGCCTGCTGGTTCCCCCAAAAGAGATGAGGCCAACTGCACTTCAGGGAACACCAGCACAAGGTGTCCAGTGACTGGGAAGGACAAGCAACATTTCAGGGGAGGCCAGCATGAGGACCTGGGACCCTTCTCCCAGGGCAGTGAGGATGGAGAGGCTTCACCCTGGGATGTAGGTATGGGAGGGGAAATCCTCATGGCCCCCGATGGGGAGCCTGGCCTTCGACTCGATTTTCTTTGTTTTTATGTACCACAAGGACCAGGGCAAGATGCGAAAGAACAAAAAGTTATCACTTTGCACTTCTAAGTTGTTCTATGTAAAATCTGACTTTGCTTTATTTTGGCTTCTCCAGAGAAAGGGAACACAGGAACCCTAAGAGCACACCCAGTCCATACTGCAATGGGAGATGCATGCAATAGAGAAAGCAGGACAGCAGGACACAGAACAGTTTGTTGCCAAGGGGAAGCTCTCACCTTCCCTGGGCTTAGCTGAGTGTGGCCAAAACTGAATTTGGTGGCAAACAATTTATGGCTTCTGATAGTGTCTTCTCCCCACCCCACTTCCCTCCCTACGTGACTACTGGCACATCAGTGACTTGTGTGCCACAGCTGCCCTAGTATGGTGGGACATGGTCAATATGAATGGACGTTGAAGGGGCTTCTTGCAGAAAGGGGACACATTTGAGTAGAGGGTGCCAACATTGATGGCAGAGCAGGCACTCACACTGGCCTGGCCACCACGTTTAACACCAGCTTGCCCTCATCCCCACCACCGCAAGCCTTCCACAGCTCACATCTTAGGCGAGAGAACGCAGACAACTGCCTGTAACCAAAATGCAGCTGCACACAAGGAAATTCGCACTAAAACTCCCTGATGAGAGCACTGACAGTGAAGGGGAGGATTTAATACATTTAGTATAGGCCCATTGCCTGATATGCTTTAGGGGCATTTTTTTTTCTGCACTTCACAGCTGAAAAAAAATCACTCTAAAGTACCATTTTCAACACATCACTAAATCACACTCCCTTCCTTAAGGATCTACAATGACCTCCTATTGCCTCTCAGAAGAAATCCAAATGCCTCGGGCTGGTTTTCAAGGGCATCTTTCATCTTACAGTCATCTGTCTTGGCTGAACCCTACACTGTGCCCCCCACTTTACAGATATCATCTCATTTAATCCATACAGGTAAGAAATATGATCACTCCCAATTTGTAGATGAGGCTCAGAGAGGTTAAGTGACATGTCTAAAGTTGCAGAGCTACCAGGCACTACCAAGGTTAAACCCATATCTGTCTACGTTTAAAGAGCAGATTCTCATAGCATAATGCTTAAACTTGCTGAATCACTATGTTGTACACTGAAACTAATGTAACATTGTGTGTCCTCTACACTCAAATAAAAACAATTAAAATAAAAAAGGTCAGGTTCTCTCCTCTGCTGCTTTGCCTAATCTATTACTCACTGGCATAGCCTCGTGGAAAGGGGGACCTCATTCCTTTGAGAAACGTCAGTCTTCAATCTAAAATGACAGAATTAGATCTAATTTTGGAGAACACCACTAACTCTCCAAACAATACCTGTTGGCCTCTATTACCCTCAATTGCATAGTCTTTTTTTTTTTTTTTTTAAACTGCATAGTCTTATGATGTCATTTTCACCTGTCTATGTCTTGGGTCTTTAAGAAAGCCAAACACTTCTTTCAGAGGCCAGGACTCTGTTTCTTTGTATGGCTTGCAGTGTCTGTAATAGCGTAGGGAGGCCAATTGCTGTGACTTTGCTCCTAGTAAGAACTTACAACGGGCTTTTGCTTAAATTATATCATTTATTCCTCAGAACAGCTTTACAGATTAGGCAGGACAGTAGTATCCGCCATTTTGGGGCTGGGGCAATTGTGGCCACAGAAGCTTAAATGGTGAGCAGCTAAGTGGCAGCAGAGGAGGGAAAACTCAGGGCTTGGGACTGTATCCACTGGCATGCTGCTGGCTGTGGTCGACTTCCTCAGGGTTTCTGCCTGGTGTTGTCTGTTTGCTTTGCTGGCTGCTTTGTATTTTCAGCCATGACTCTTTTCCCTGATTAATCTTCCCTCCCTCTGATTCATGTACAAGCTCTCCACCGTGGACTTGAGTCCCTGCTTCATCCACATCCTTCATAGCACCCACTGCCATGTACCCCACAGATGCCTAATTAACGAGAAGCCTGTTCAATCAAGGGGTGACTTGCATCACATTTCTGCTCATTTTCAAGAACGATCTAGGGCCCCATTTTCCAAAATGTGTGTTTGGCTTATATATTCCACGAAGAAAGTTTCCATGGTCAGGTAAGTTTGGGAAATGCCGTAATAAAAAACAGTTTACATGAGCAATAGTAAGGGCTGGGTGCTGCCCTGAGAGATGGATTAAACTGACTTTATCCTGACACTCCTCAACATCATGTGACCAGGCTCTCTTTGTCCCACATAGGGCCTATTACTTGTGGAACGCTGCTCGAGGGAGCACCGTGTGCTTGTGTATGTGTGCTCAGTGGGTCTCCAGTGCTGGCACGCTGTAGGGGAGCATGCAGGTGCCTTGGAACATCAGGAGCGCTTCCTTCTACTCCCACAGAAGGATGGTACCAGGTGGGAAGTGAGTGCCAGGAGCACTTTGCTGCAAAGCAGCAGGGGTGTGGATATACACAGTCCGATTGTCTCCTGGGGGTCAGAATGACGAGGCTCACCGCTCTTCTTAAGGTGACCTGGGCCAACTCAGTCCCAGTAAAACAGAGACGCTGGAGAGGGTCAGCCACATAATGCTACTTCCTATCTTTGCGATTTTCATTCTGCAAACTCATTTGATTTCTCAGGGGTGAATGTCTGTATTAATGTTGGGGAAAATGTTAAAAGAAACCTTACTTTTACTCCAACTGATACTTTCCATTCCAGTGAAAGAAGTACCATGCGGCATGGCTAATACATTGCTTGTCACTTCTGCACTCCCTCTGCGGAGAAGCAAGAATTGAAAGCCTGTGGCTGCAGGCAACTTAAACTTTTAGGACCGCTTTACTAGACTTGCACTCCCTCTCCTTGGCGAGGGGCCTCTGAGAGCTGCTAGAAGCTCGCTCGACAAGGGTTTCCTTTCATCACCAAGGAGTTCAGTCTTCGTAATTATCTCAATGACATTTAGAAAGAATGTGCTTCAAGCACTTTTTAACTGTACTTCTCTTGGACTAGGTTTAGCCAGTAGCTCCAGGATTTACATTTCAGCATGAAAAGAAGACTCAACATTCATGAATTTAACCTTCAAAGTCACAAAGAGACTGGAGGAGGGGAAGGGTTATTCATGGACACTAATACTTTTTATGCACCTTCAATGGCCCCCTTGGCTCTTGCCATGTCTCTGGTACCCGTTATTTCTTATAACTAAATATTCTGGAGCTTCTCAACAAATTATAGCATAAAGCTGACTTTGAAGAAGACTGTCTAATGCCTGTATTTTTGTTTGTTTGTTTCAAATTCTTCCAATTAGAATGTCAGTTCTCTGAAGACGGGGACCTTTTCTTTCAGATACTTGCTGTATTCCAAAGCCAAGCAGCATGTCTGTGGCAGATGCTTGGTAAATATTTGTTGAACGAACACTAAATGAGTGAATGAATGAAATTATGAAGAAGGAATAATAATTTATTTTCTGGGGAAGTCAGGGTTATATCAACATTACAGGTTACTGTTGCTAAGGGCCTTCCCCTTATATTGATAGATAGAGATAGAAATAGAGAGAGGGATGGGGAGAGGAGATGAGCATCATGGAAAGGAGAGAAAAATGGAGGAGAGATGGAGAAGGGGCTGATTTGGGGATGAATGGAGGGCTCTCCGTGCAGAGAGAAAGGTGCTGAAGAAGGAATGAGCAGTGTGGGGAAATTCTCGGTGCTTTGGCAAAAAGCCTCAGCCTCCTGGGAGGGCACTGGAAGGGGAAAAACCTGAGGGAATTTAAGAGCCAGTCTATGAACTGCAGATAAAAACACAGTTGCTTCTGGGTGTCATGATGTTCTGAGCACGGGTACCAAGCTGGAGCATGGGCTGTGCAGGCCCTAATGGCGCTCTGGTCCCCTCTCAATGCCAGCGTTTGCCAAACTGGTTTCGGGTGTATTTCAGAAACTATTTAGAAATTTTGGCCCCAAAGTGGTACAGAGGGTTGTAGGCAAAAAACGTAAATCCTGTCATCCATGGTAATGTCAAATGTTTATATACCCAAGGAGAAACTATATTTTATGCCTTCTTTAGCGATCAAAGTCTACCTTACATACAGATCCAGGGACTTGAGAAGTTTGCTTTCAATCCTCTCCCAAGAATCTCCATGCACTGAATTACTATTTAATTTCCCCCTTTCCCGTTTAAAGTAGAAATAGCAATGGTTTTTATTGGTACCTTATAATGCTTTTATATGAGACACCTAAATCTTCCACATAGATACTCATCATAGCTATAAAAGGTTTCATTATTATTTGTAGGTTGATGCTAATTTTTCTTTTTATATTTTCACAAAGAAAACACAGTTAAGAAGGTTTTATTAATATTTATAGCCCTTGTTCTTCTAATCCGTGATAAACGGCAAAAAGGTAGGATTCTAACTATGTCTAATCCATAAAACTCCTTTCCCCCTGATTTATGGGTGGCCACACTTCCCAGGCACTGAACTGCCCTGTCTAGTTACTGCCTTTGCTGACCCTTAGGGAGACCCGATCTAGAGGTTATTTCCAGGCAGTGATGTGTACAGCATAGTTGGAAATTTCTGGAAGTTAACACAGAGATTTTTGGACAATGAAAGATGAAGTTTCTGTACTTCAAAGGGAGCTCTATTAGGAGCTCTGTTAGGAGAACTGCGAGGAAGGGGCAGAGTAGGGAAAATGATGAGCCCAAACAAACCATGACCAGCTGCCTGCCGAGGGGTGGTGGCCTCCAGGCCAGTCCTCGCTGTCCCAGCATGCAGGGTGAGGGGGTGGGGAAGGGGATAGGTGTGAGAACCAGATTGCAGGGATTTACTGTGCTCACCTTTGAGAGAGAAATGGGGCTGGGAGGGAGGGCCTCTTACCTCGGGGCTGGAGTAGTGGGGAGGCTTGCTACCCTCACTCTCGCTGGAACTGCTCTCAGTCTCCGAGTCAGATCCAGAGCTGCTCTCTGAGTCACTGGACGAGCTGCTGCCGCTGCTGCTGCTGCCGCTGCTGCTGCCCTTGCTGGAAGGCACGGAGGCTCTGCAGTTGGCCTGCTGGACCACGGCGCTGCCAGCCCACGAGGCCCCCCGGGAAGGAGAGGGAAGGAAAGCCAAGTGAGCAAACACAAAACACCACCGAGCAAGCTGTCATTCGACCCAAGAAGACAAGGAGCACAGAGGGGGCTGCCCGTCTGTCAACCATCACCCGGAACCTGGAGAGCAATCATCAGGTCAAAGGCATCCTAATGGTTCAAAAAAAAATTATGTATGTGAATAAAATTGGGAATGAAAGTTGGTGCCCCTTTAGTCGGGCACTCGTTATTTGGTGGTCATTTTGGAAGGGAGTGTGGTGTCATTTCAGAATAACTGTATCTTGGAACGGCTTTGCAAAGGCACCCCTTAATTTGATCAGCTACAAAAAGGCAAGGAAATCCAAAATGCTTGAAATATTTTGTGAAGACTGAAAATGTCTGTTTGCTTTATTTTAGGAAGTGGGCTGTGAGGAAGGGCCCAGCATTCTGCTCTGTGCTTTCATGGCCTGCTGAAAGGCTCTGGAGTCTGTGGGATCATCAAAGTTACAGTCCTGCTTCCCACCTCTTCCTGCCCAAGGAGTTGAGTGCTGGAGTGTTTGCAGGAGCTGGCTCGCTGTATAAACAGTACTTTCTTTGAGCTCTTTATTAAAGAACAGAAGATCCATCCTTTACACATTTTTATATATTCCAGACTTTAAAATTTAACCCCAGTCCAGTGGCTTATAGTAACAGCATTTCAAATGTTCAAATGTTTCCCATGTTCAAATGCTTGATGTTCATATCCATGCTGAAATTTGCCAGAAGTCATTATATACTCAAAGACAACAGGAAAAATTGACACTTTCTAATTGTAATTAATTAACCACAAAAATTAAGATGGAACACACCAACCCAAAGAGTGTCCGAGCCAAAAAGAAAGTTTCGGTACTCACATAGTATTCAACATCTTCAGAGTCCTTTATTAACTGCATTGTAACACGCCTGAATCTGTTTTTTTTTTTTTTTAAGATTTTATTTATTTATGTGACATAGAGACAGCCAGCGAGAGAGGGAACACAGCAGGCGAGTGAGAGAGGAAGAAGCAGGCTCCCAGCGGAGGAGCCCGATGTAGGACTCGATCCCGGCACGCCGGGATCACGCCCTGAGCCGAAGGCAGACGCCTTAACGACTGCACTACCCAGGCGCCCCTGAATCTGTTTTTTTGAGGTCAAATTCTGAACCCAGAAAATGCAGTGATCACTTTTTAATGTTGAGTCAGCAAATATCTCCTTGCCACTTCCAGCTGTGACTACTGCTCCATCAGGACTGGACATTAGTGAAGGCCAGGGCGGCGGCGGTGGCGGGGGGCGGGGAGCCTATCAGGGTTTATGGCCTTAAGTGCAAAGGAGCCTGGACAAGGTGAACGACCCTTTCACCTACCCCTTAAATCTTTGACAAGTGTTTTGCCTGAGGACAGATTCTCATAAATCCTCAGTGTGGGGACAGGGAGGGGGGTTAATATTCATTGGAGCCTTGCTTCTCCTAGAAGAATGACAAGACAAGAAACTCTCTTGCAGGATGTATATCTGAAATTGGAAGCATCATTTTGAACTACAGGGTTAGAGAAAAATGGAGCTGGAACATAACCTTCCCTAGTGGTTCTCATTTCTTCCCACAATGTCATGGTCCATACCTACTGTCTGACAAAATTCTTCAACATCAGACAACATCAGCACCTTTATGCCTTGCCTGAGCTATAGTGATTTCTTCACCAGACTACCGTTTGTGTCTGGTGTTGAGTGAGGAATCCTGGATCTTTAGACAGAGGTGGGGAAGGGAAAGTTAACCATCAAAGGGCTGTAATATTTCTTTCTTCCTTTATGAACTAAAGTCCATTTTTCCTGTTGGCTGAGTGGAGATGGCTTCTATCAATGGAGTCATAAAAAAAAAAAGACTATTAGATTCTGACCAAACATAAACATCTGAGATCCATAAGAGTTTGTCAGTAGACCCCAAAACACTGGGGGGGGGGAACTCCAAACAACCAAACAACACCCTCCCCCCAAAGCCCCCCAAAAGCAAGCAATGCATGGTGCAGGAAAGTGTCTTCTCCCCGCCATACCCTGGAATAACATTTGCTGAAGATGGGGAAATGATGATGAATAGAGTATTTTGATGGATTTTATACGATGGTCAAAGGCTTTGATCACTGAGCAGTACATTCTACTTGCTTTAATTCAAACAACAAAGGACATGTGATGTTGGTGCTGTGTGTACCTGGGCATTGTGTGCGCAGTAGAAACAGCAATGTGTGTGCAGTTCCCTGGGGCTCGCACCACAAAGTGATTGACTGTCTTTTGAAAAGCGGCACTTTAATTTCTGAAAAAATGTCCATTAAACAGTTACCATGCTGCCTTCCTTTTATGACTGCTGTCCTCTAGTAATGAGACATACTAGCCCAAGGAGAGAGAATCTGTGATCTGAATTAGATTGGCAGAAAAGCCTTATACTTTTATGTTTTCCTTCCTTAAATTAGGAAATTCACTTAAAATGACAGTTGTATTGGCATAACTATTATTTGTTTTTAAAACAGTTGAGAGAACCACGAATTTTAGTTTTTTCTTAGTGCTTTGGTTGTAAGGGCCATGAGGCTTACCATGTTTCTGGGGGCAGGGTGGAATCTATTTGTGTTTTAATGGTCTGGGTAGAGAATATGCCACCAGAAACAATCCATGTCAAGCATGGGAGCCTGGAAAGACTGTCATGGCTCTAGTTGTGGGATCAAGATAACTGTCTCAACCTCCACAAAGGCTGCCCCAGTAACTGGTCTTGAGGCAGGTCTTTGGGGGATGAGTCCTTCTGGCCTCGGCATAGCAGATGTTGTTGCCATGAGTGTGGGCAGCTGCTTTGCTGTCGTGGGCCTCTGCAGCTGGGAGGGGAGGGTGGCAGGAGAGGCGAGGACACTGGGGATGGTCATCACTACACAGTAGTACTAATAGAAGGATTAAAATCGGTTAAACCCGGAGGGCTCTGGGGAGTCATGGAAATCAAGAAGAGAGAAAAAGATGTTATCAGAAAGACCTTCTGGAAAGAGGGCTTTAGACTCAATATATTTCCAGTCCTAGACTGAGCACATTAGTGTACTAACTTGTTGTCATGCTTCCATACAGAAGATATTTTTAAAAAATTCACAGAGTTAAAAATTTAACTTTTTCCTAAAATAATAACACAGATTAGTTGAGATGATGACACAGTCCCTGACAACTTTTAGGAGAGTTTTTGGACCCTATGCCATTTCAGGAACATGGTGGCACGGTGCTTGCAGATATGACAACATTACTGAGATAATGGAATAAAAGTCTTTGTGTCATCAAACTTAGCACCGTGCCTGGGACGTAATGGACATTTACATGTGATTGCTGAATGAAAAAATCAATAGAGAAAATTTATCGTTGGGTTAATGAGTTTTTTAAAACAAAGGATTTAACCTTTTAGAAGAGGTATAATCTCTCTTCTCCCATAAAAAATTTAAGGGGACTTCAGCACCTCTTGTGATCTTCCAATTTTAACACTTCTTCCTTTCAGAGAATATTTCTTTAAATGTGCTCTAAATTTCATCTGTATAGTTAAGCACAGTTCTCTCTTGGATGGTTTATTTACTTTTTTGTATTTTGACTTCATGCAATGTTTTGCTAGTTTTGTGAGTGGTCAAGACCAAATATACCTTTGGGAGAGTCTTGGGTTTATTCTAAATGATCTGCTTGCTGTGTCCCCTCCTTTGGCTGTAGTGACACATTCCTTTCAGAATCCTGCATGGGCAAAGTCTGCATACAGACAGTAAAAGAAAAGATCTGGAACCCAAATGACAAATCCTGGATCTCACAGTCAAGGGTGCTCATGCCTGCCAAGTGTATTGTGAGGCCTGGATAAATACCCAAAGCTGTCCACACGCTTTAGCTCACAAGTAACTTGGAGGCAGGCTCTCTGCCTGGTTGGCACTGTGTGGACAGCTGTGATGCCCAGCAGCGGCCTCACTTCCTGTGGCCACCCCACTCACACTGGCCAGATGATGATATTTTAGAAGGGGCAAAAGCACCTTCTCACTCAAAACTCGGTATTGATTTCCAAATGCTCGATTTCCAAAGTGTGATCAGTGCTCTGGCAACAGTATTCCTTTTTTGATAGCATCTTTATTGATATTAATTGATCTGAATTTCACATTATGCGAAGTGAAAATGGTAAAAGATGGCACAAGGAGGTTCTCTGTTGCTGAAATCATCTTCCAAGACACAAAACTGATAGGACTACTGGTCCTGTATAAAAGGTTTTGTTGCTCTGCTATAGCACCAAGAACGAGTCTTCTGTTCAACACGGCTTTTTGAAGCTCTTCATGGTCTGGCCTCAATCAGATCTCCATCTTCACCTCAGTGGGTCTATCCCTAAACCTCAGCCACAATAAATTTCTCATAATTTCGACCATCTCTAAAATGTTTCAGAATTATATATATCTATAATTATATAATTATATGTGTGTATGTATATATATCTATTTAAACTCAATTTATTTATTTATTTTAAGATTTTATTTATTTATTTGACAGAGAGAGAGCACAAGTAGGGGGAGCAGTAGGCAGAGGGAGAAACAGGCTCCCCGCTAAGCAGGGAGCCCGATGTGGGGCTTGATCCCAGGACTTTGGGATCATGACCTGAGCCGAAGGCAGACGCTTAATGACTGAGCCACCCAGGTGCCCCTAAACTCACTCTATTTAAACTAAAAAACCAAAGACAGTTCACCTATTTCTCCCACCCTCCCACCCCCACCTCTGGCAACCACAAGAACAGAAAAAAATTATAATAAAAATAGAATTCTATTTTGATTTATCTTCAGTGTTTTTGAATTCATCTGTTTGCACAGATTTTCAATTATTTTCCCAGATGCTACATTAATACATAACTTATCACAATCTACTGGTATAGTCATTTTACCAGTTTGAGTGAAGTATAGAAACCTTACCTCCTTCATTGTCTTAAATATTTCTTCTATACACATTGGAGAACCACACCAAACAATGTTTCAAGTTTTGTTTCAATTGCCAAATACAATTTAGAAATCTGGAGAAGAAAATATTATTGTATTGACCCTACTTTTGTTTCCACTGTTCTTTCTTTCTTGATATCATTTATTTTATTGAGATTCTTTCTTTTATCATTTCCTTTCTATTTCAAGAACTTCCTTCAGCCATTCTGTTTGGGTAGGTCTGCTGGCCACCGATGCGTGTCAATTTTAGAATGGCTTTTGTCCTTTGTTCCTAAAGGGAATTTTCCATGCGTATAGAATTTTAAGTTGACAGTTTCTTTTTCTTTCAACATTTAAAAAAAAAAAAAAGTGATGTGCTACTTCCTTCTGGCCTCCAGGGTTTCTAACTGCATTGTCATTCAAATTGTTTATCATTTTACCTCTATAGGTAAGGTGTTTATTTGTCACTGCTTTCAAGATTTCTTTTTTGACTTTTGTTTTCAGAAGCTTGACTATGATGTGTCTTGGCATGAATTTATTTGGGTTTATTCTGTTTGGAGTTTGCCCAGCTTCTTGCATCTGTATGTTTAGGTCTTTTGCAAAACTTGGAAAAATTAGAACCATTATTACATTGAATGTTTTTTGAAAGAATTTTCAGCCCCATACTCTTTCTTCTCTCTTTCTGGGCCTCTAATGATACAAATGCTAGATCTTTTGTTATAGTTCCCTAGGTTCTTGAGGCTCTGTCCCTTTTTTTTTTCTTTAGTCTGTGCTTCCCTGTTACTCATTTTGGTAATGTCTATTATTCTATCTTCAGGTTCACAGGTTCTTTCTTCTGTTCTCTTCATTCTACTTTTGAGCTCATTCATTGAATTTTCAAATTTCATTTATTGTATTTTTCAGTTTTACAATTGACATTTGGTTCCTCTTTATATCTTCTATTTCTTTACTGAGACTTTATATTTTCAGTTGTTTCAAGTGTGTTCTTAAATGCTCTGTTGAAGCATTTTATAATGGTTCCTTTAAAATTCTTGTCCAGATAATTCTAATATTTATGTCATCCACTTTTGGCATCTCTTGATTGTCTTTTCTCATTCAAGTTGAGACTTTTCCAGGTTCTTGATATGAGGAACGATGTTCTATTGTATCCTGAACATCTTTCGTGTTATAAGACTTTGGATTTCAGAAAAAGCACTTATTTTAACAGGCATCCACCAACACAAAACCAGCAAGGGGGCAGACAGGTATTTCTTTACAGTTGGGCAAGGGGAGAAGGAAGTCAAGTCTTCTAACTTTGCCTTTCCTGATGAGGGTGGAAACGTGGCCATCCCACCCGCCCACCCCAGTGTTTGGCTGCAACAGAGCAGTTATTGTCTAAAAGTTTTCTTCTTCCTATGATACTTCCTGGTTCTTTCACTAGAGAGAGCTGGCTTTCTTGGGGCTTTTATTTTTATTTAAAAATATCAGTGCCTGTTGGCATTTCCAGGTTGTTGGCTTTTCCAGCATCCACTCTGAGCTATATGAGGAGAAATGAAAACCCAGTGAACCAATCTCCATGCCTTTTTCGGGCCTTAATGCCCTAGCTGATCTGCCTTCTCTCTTTCTTACAATCTTGTGTTTGTTTTATATATAATAGCTAATGATTTTAGCTGTATTTAACAGAAAGGATTGGGAAAAGTACATCCATATTTTGTCCCAGAATGGGAATGACCTGCTTGATATTTATCAAGTAGAAAGGAAATCTCTCTCTCAATACTTCCAACCTCTGCACTGGTTAATTGTATCAAAAGCTGATGAATGAAACAACCATGCAGATATCTCTACAGTCCCTGCCCACTTTATTACCCAGCCAAATCAGGCATTAATTCATTTATTTAAAAACCATTTACTGTGGAAATTAAGCTCAGATTTTAAAAGTGTATGTACCAAAGCTAGAAAGATCATGTCACAAAGAATTCATATATCCTTATGAGAAAAAGGACTCACACAAAATGAGGTTGTAAAAATGTTAGGGATAAAAAGGCGAGTACTTTAAAAGTTATGTTCAGAGTAAATGGCATGGGAATAAGGGATGATATTGGTATGACATTTGTTAAGAATCCACTGTGTGGAGAGGGTGGCCCAAGATGGCAGTGTAGGAAGATTCTGACTCACCTCCTCCCATGGACACACTCTATCTATACCTACATATAGAGCAATTCTTCCTGAAGAAGAACTGAGGGCTGATTGAGTTTCCTCACGGCAAACAGTAGGAGGACCACGAAGAGAAGAGTAGGAGAGACAGAGACACGGTAATGATGGAAACCCCGTATCACCAAGGGGCCCATGGGCAGATTCATCCACCTGGGGCAGCAAAAAAGCAGTAGTTTAAAGGGCAACTAGACTAAAGTGAAGGAAATCCATTTACTAACTGTAGAGCACCTGTCAATGGATGGAAACTGTTGGAACTCTCTCCAGGGTTGGGGGGCGATGGCAAGTGTCATTTTTAATGTTCCTCTTCCATCTTGATAGTGTAGGTGGGAGTAGGGTTGAGGCACTCTAGCCAAATTGCTAGTGCTGCCCATTGTGCCCCAGGCCTCTGGCTTAAAATAGCTCTACGGTCCCCCCAAGAAGGCCTCAGCATGTCATGCCCTGGGACCCCCAGGTTCATGCCTGTTCCAGCTCCAGCCGTCCTACTTGGGCAGCCCCACACAGTATTCCCTGGGACCCCACTAGCTCATGCTTGCTCCAGTTTAAGCTATCTCACCAAGGCAGCCTTGGCATGGTATGTCCAGGGACCTCCTGGTTCACACCTGCTCTGCTCCAGCCATTCCACCAGGGCAGCCCTGGCATGGCACACCCAGAACACTCCTGTTCATGCCTGCTCCAGCTGTCCTGCCAGAGAATCCCTTGTGCAGTGTGCCCCAGGACCTCCTGGCCTGCACTGGCTCCCAGTATGGCATGTCCTGGGACTCCGTGGTCTGTCCTCGCTCCAACTCTAGCCATCCACCAAAACAGTTTTGATGCAGCGTGCCCTATGAATCCATGGCCTGCACCTGCTCCAGCTCCAGCTGGCCTGCCAAAGCCACCAGGCACATGCAGCCTACACAGGGGATGCTCTTACACAAGGTCACTTCTTCAAGACTGGGAGAAGTAGCTACTCTGCCTAATTGATAGAAATAGACAGAACGTAAGACAAAATGAGGAGACAGAGAAACATGTTCCAAAGGAAAGAACAAGATAAAACCACAGAAAAACCCTAGTGAAACAGAGATAAGTAATTTACCTGAGGAAGAGTTCAAAGTAATGGTCATAAAGACATTCATCAAACTTGGGAGAAGAATGTGGAAGAACACAGTAAGAACTTCAAAGAGTTAGAAAACGTAAGAAAGAACCAATCAGAACTAAAGAATGTAATAACTGAAGTGAAAAATACACTAGAGGGAAACAACAGCAGATTAGATGATACAGAAGAATGAATTAGTGACCTGGAAAACAGAAGAGTGGAAATTACCCCATCAGAACAACAACAACAAAAAAAGGGACCTTCGTTTAAGGGACCTTCAAGACATCAGGCATAATAACTTTCACATTATAGGGATCCCAGAAGGAGAAAAGAGAGAGAAAGGAACAGAAAACTTATTTGAAGAAATAATGACTGAAAACTTCCCTATCCTTGGAAGCGAAACCGACATCCAGGTCCAGGAAGAACAGAGAATCCCACACAAGATGAACCCAAAGGGATCCACACCAAGACATACTATAATTAACATGGCAAAAGTTAAAGAGAGAATCTTAAAGGCAACAAGAGAAAAACAGTCACAAACAAGGGAAACTCCCTAAGTCTATCAACTGATTTTCAGTAGAAACTTGCCAGGCCAGAAGAAAGTGGGAGGATAGATTTAAAGTGCTGAAAAAGGGAAAAAACTGACAACTGAAACCAGAGCCTGTCAAAATTATCATTCAGAATTGAAGGAGACAGAAAGTTTCCCAGATAAGCAAAAACTAAAGGAGTTCATCACCACTAATCTCACCTTACAAGAAATGTTAAAGGGTCTTCTTTAAGTATAATAGAAAAGGCTGTAGTAGGAGAAAAGAAAATATATGAAAGAAAAAAACCCACTGGTTAAAAAATAAACTCATTGATAAATGCAAATGTATAGTAAAGGCAGTGGTCAGCCACTTAGAAAGCTAGTATGAAGGTTAAAGGACAAAAATAGTAAGGGGCGCCTGGGTGGCTCAGTTGGTTAAGCGACTGCCTTTGGCTCAGGTCATGATCCTGGCGTCCCAGGATCGAGTCCCACATCGGGCTCCCTGCTCAGCAGGGAGTCTGCTTCTCCCTCTGACCCTTCCCCCCTCATGCTCTCTCCTCTCAAATAAATAAATAAAATCTTTAAAAAAAAAAGGACAAAAATAGTAAATCAACTATAACTACAATAAATAGTTAAGGGATACACAAAACAAAAAGATGTAAAATATGATGTCAAAAAATAAAATGTGGTGGAGGGCAGTCAAACGTTAGCGACTTTAGAATGCATTCAAACTTAAGCAATTACCCGTTTAAAATACACTGCTATTCATATATGACAATATAGGACAATATATATGAACTTCTTGGAAACCACAAACAAAAACCTACAATAGATACATAAAAAATAAAGAGAAAGGAACCCAAACATAAAGCTAATGAAAGTTGTCAAATCACAAGGGAAGAGAGCAAGAAAAGAAGAAAGGAATGAGAACTACCAAAAAACCCCAGAAAACAATGAACAAAATGGCAATAAATACACACTTATCTTTAATTACTTTAAATGTAAATGGACTAAATGCTTCAATCAAAAGACACAGAGTGGCTCAATGGGTAAAAAAAAAAAAACCAACAAGACCCATTTATATGCTGCCTACAAGAGACTCACTTCAGAACTAAAGACATACACAGACTGAAGTGAAGGGATGCAGAAAGATATTCCATGCAACTAAAAATGAAAAGAAAGCTGAAACAGTAGTACTCATATCAGACTAAATAGACTTTAAAACAAAGACTGTAACAAAAGACAAAGAAGGGCATTGCATAATGATAACCATGTCAATACAAGAAGAGGATATACTATTCATAAATATTTATTTATTTGGGTGCACCTGACATAGGAGCATCTAAATATATAAAAGAAGTATTAATGGAAATAAAGAAATTCACAGTAATAAAATAATATTAGGCGACTCTAATACCCTAGTTACATGAATGCATAGATCACCCAAGCAGAAAATCAATGAGGAAACATTGGCCTTAAACAACACATTAGACCAGATGGACTCACATATGGACTATTTTATCCCCAAACTGCAGAATACACATTGATCTCCAGTGTACATGGAACATTCTCCAGGATAGATCACATGCTAAGCCACAAAACAAGCCTCAATAAATTCTATAAGACTGAAATCATATTAAGCATCTTTTGTGACCAGAATGGCATGAAACTAGAAATCAATTACAAGAAGAAAACTGGAAAGAACACAAACATTTAGGAACTAAAAAATATGCTACTAAACAACCAATGAATCAATGAAGAAATCAAAGAGAAAATCAAAGAAACACCGTGAGACAAATGAAATGGAAACACAACTTCCCAAAATCTATGGGATACAGCAAAAGCCGTTCTCAGAACAACAGAGGCCTACCTCAAGAAACAAGAAAAATCTCAAGTAAACAATCCAACCTTATACCTAAAGGAAGTAGAAAACAAACAAAGCCCAAAGTTGGTAGAAGGAAGAAAATAATAACGGATGGAGGGAATAAATAAAATAGAGACTTAAAAAAATGAAAAAAATCAATGAAACTAGAAGCTGGCTCTTTGAAAAGATAAACAAAATCAATAAACCTCTAGCCAGACTAATCAGAAAAAAAGGGAGAGGGGACCCAAATAAATAAAATCAGAAATGAAAGAGGGGAAGTGACAACTGACACCACAGAAATACAAAAAATCATGAGACTACTATGAAAAAGTGTAAGCCAACAAACTGAAAAACCTACAAGAAGTGGATACATTTCTGGAAATACACAATCTTCCAAGATTGATTCACAAAGAATTGAAAATCTGAACAGACCAATTACAAGTAATGAAATTGAATCAATAATTTAAAAATTCCCCCAAAACAGGGGCACCTGAGTGGCTCAGTTGGTAAGTGTCTGAAAGCTCAGGTCATGATCTCATGGGTCCTGGAACTTAGCCCTGCATCAGGCTCCTCGCTCAGCGGGGTATCTGCTTGTTCCTTTGCCCCTCCTCCCACTCATGCTCGTTCTCTCTCTCTCTCTCTAATAAATATATACAATCTTAAAAAAAATTCCCCAAAACCAAAAGTCTAGGACCAGATGGCTTCACACGTGAATTCTATGAAACATTTAAAGAGTTAGTATCTCTCCTCAAATTACTGAAAAAAAAAACTATAGAGGAAGAAACACTTCCAAATTCATTTTATGACCCCTGATACCAAAACCAGACAGAGACACCACAAAAAGAAAATTACAGCCAATATCCCTGATGAACATAGATACAAAAATTTTCAACAAAATATTAGCAAACAGAATTTAATAGTACATTGAAAGAATCACATACGACAGTCAAGTGAGATTTATTTTAGGGATGCAAGGGTGGCTCGGCATCTGCAAATTAATCAACATGGTACACACTACATTAACAAAATGAAGGATTAAAAATCCTTCTGTCACCTCAATAGTGCAGAGAAAGCATTTGACAAAATTCAACATCCACTTATCATGAAAATTCTCAACAAAGTGGGCATAGAAGGAACATATCTCAACATGATAAAGACCATATATGACAGACCCACAGCTAACATCATACTCAGTGGTGAAAAGCTGAAATCTTTTCCTCTAACATCAGAAGAAAACAAGGATGCCTACTCTTGCCACTTTATTCAGTGTAGTACTGGAAGTCCTAGCCACAACAATTAGGCAAGAAAAATAAGTAAAAGGCATTCAGATCAACAGAAAGAAATAAAACTGTCACCATTTGCAGGTGATATGATACCATTTATAGAAAACCCTAAAGATATTACCAAAAAGCTATTAGAACTAATTAATGAATTCAGTGAAGTTGCAGAATACAAAATTAACATACAGAAATTGGTTGCGTTTCTACATGCAAATAAGAAACTATTAGAGAGAAAAATTAAGGAAATAATCCTATTTATAATGGCATAAAAAATAATAAAATATCTAGGAATAAATTTAACCGAGGAGGTGGGAGACTGGTACTCTGAGAACTATAAGACATTGATGAAAGAAACTGAAGATGAGACAAATAAATGGAAAGATACACAGTGCTCACAGATGGAAGAATTAGTACTGTTAAAATGGCTATACCACCCCAAGCAATCTACAGATTCAAAGCAATTCCCACCAAGATACCAATGGCATTTTTTACAGAACAAGAACAAAGAATCCTAAAATTTGTGTGGAACCAGAAAAGACCCCGAATAGCCAAAGCAATCTTGAGAAAGAAGAACAAAGCTGGAAGCATTATTCTCTCTGATTTCAAACTATACTACAAAGATATAGTAATCAAAACAGTATGGTATTTTCATGAAAACAGACTCATAGATTAATGGACTAGAATAGAGAGCCCAGAAATAAACCTGTACACATACGGTTAATTAATCTACAACAAAGGAGGCAAGAATATACAATGGTGAAAAGACAGTCTCTTCAAATGGTGTTGGGAGAACTGGACAGTTATATGCAAAAGAATGAAAATTGACCATTTTCTTACTCCATATACAAAAATAAACTCAAAATGGATTAAAGACTTGAATGTAAGACTCGAAACCATAAAACTCCTAGAAGAAAACACAGGCAGTAAGCTCTTTGACACTGGTCTTAGCAATATTTTTTTTGGACCAGTATCCTCAGGCAAGGGCAACAAAAGCTAAGATAAACAAATGAAACTACATCAAACTAAAAAGCTTTTGCACAGTGAAGGAAATCATCAATAAAATGAAAAGGCAACCTATTGAATAGGAGAAGATATTTGCAAATCAAACATTCCATAAGTGGTTAATTTCCAAAATATATGAAGAATGTATACAACTTAGTACCAAAAAACCCCCACAAAGATTAAAAAATGCACAGAGGATTTGAATAGGCACTTTTCCAAGGAAGATATATGGATGGCAACAGGTCCCTGAAAAGATGTTCAACATCACTAGTAATCAGGGAAATGCAAATCAAAACCACAACGATATCACCTCACACTGGTCAGATTGGCTACGTGGAAAAAGAACTCTGATACACTGTTGGTGGGAATGCAACTTGGTGCAGCCACTACGGAAAACAGTATGGAAATTCCTCAAAAAATTAAAAATAGAACTATCATATGATCCAGCAATACCACTTCTAGGTGTTCATTTGAAGAAACCCCTAACACCAATTTGAAGAAATACACGCTGTATGTTCACTGCAGCATTATTCACAACAGCCAAGATACAGAAACGGCCTGCGTCTATCAATAGAGGAATGGATAAAAAAGATGTGAGATACACACACACACACACACACACACACACACACACACACACTGGACTACTACTTAACCATAAAAAAGAATGAAATCTTGCCATCTGTGACAACATGGATGGATGGACCCAAAGGGTATCAAGTTAGGCAGAGAAAGATAAATATCATATGATTTCACTTACATGTGGAATCTAAAAGACAAAAAAAGGAATAAACAAAACAAAACAGGAACTGACTCTGATGAGGAAAACAAATTGTTCATTAACAGAAGATGGGGGCAGTGACTGGGGGGTGGGCAAAATAGGTGAAGAGGATTAAGAGGTACAAACGTATAGTTATAAAATAAACAGGCCACAGGGATGTAATGTATAGCATAGGGAATATAGTTAATAATACTGTAAGAACTTAGTATGGGGACAGAAGGTAACTAGATTTATCATGGAGATCATTTTATAATGTATAAAACTATTACATTACTATTCTATAACCTGAAACTAACAGGATACTGTGTATCAGTTATACTCAAAAAAATAAAGCTATATTTGACCAGAAAAAAATGGAACCCACTTTGTCCCAAGGGCATCAGAGTAACTGTGTGTGTGTGTGTGTGTGTGTGTGTTGTGGTGTGTGTGAGAGTGAGTGTGTGTGTCTGAGGAGGAGGCAGCTGACAGACAGTACCGCACAGAGCCGGCAACAGAGGCGTCGGTTGCTCCTGGCTTCATCAAGGACAAATTGTAACTCTCAGAAACAGTACAGAATCATAAAAAGTAGATGAAATCAGCTATGAAAACTGTAAAGCAAGTTAGAATACTACTTTTTGACAGTGCAAAAACTGCACATTTTTCATTAATCTAGAAAATCAAAGAAAAGCTCTATAAATAAGTCATAATGGATTAACCAGTATCCAAGAGGAGGGAAACCGCTACATACACAACACGAAGTGGTGACTCAGGACAACAGGACAATACTTCCTTCCGACCCTAGACCCCCCGGAGATTTTGTTGTTGTTGTTACTTGATACCATTGTTGCCTCCTTACAGGTATTATTCTTTCTGTTTATAGGTGAGGACAATAAGATCCCTAATAAGAGACAGGGTTGAGATTCTATTCCAGAAATTTGCCCTATGAAGATAATCAGGAGTGTTTAAAAACATTTATCTAAAGGATATATGCTCTTACATTATTAGCAATAGGAAAGGATTTGTAAACAACCAAATGCCTGACAATCGGGGATTGTTAAATAAATAATGATACTTTAGTATTGTGCGGTCATTATAAACATATTAGAAACTGACTTCATGAAAAATTCTCACAGTATATCTGTGAGGAAATGGGCTTTCTGGTATGCCAGTCATCTGAGGGCAGAGAAATGGATCAGAAACACCTAAAGGTTGACTCTGTTTTTTTTTTTTTCCCCTGGGAGAGGATGGGATTTTGCTGACTCTGGGTTTTACTTCAGATTATCAGATGGTCCCAGTGTCTATAAACAGACTCTTCAATGGGATTATTAAGCATACGGATTGTGTAAATCTTCTTGACTAGTTATGTGAGGTCCAAGCATAAAGGGACTGAGGTGTGAGCATCCTGTGAGAAGCTCTAGTGTTACCTGGGGATTTGTGTGCGCCAGTGTACGGGACGCCTATTCCAGCTCTGTGGGGCTCCTGTGCCTCAGCTGTGTTTCCATATCCTTTGGCAAATAAAATGAGGACCTAATCTAACCTCACAGGGTATACATGTGTGGTCCTTCCCAGACAGACTATTGCCTACAAAGCAGCAGGATCATAATTACATTAAATATATATACATTACATAATTACATTAAATAAATAAATATATAAAATATATATGTGTATGTATATATGCAGAAAAAATATATATACGGAGAAAAAAAAACCCACTGGAAGGATATATACCCAAAAGTTAACTGTGGATACTTTTGGATGGCGAAATCATGAGGTTTAAATATTTTTTGAACTTTTCTGTATTTTCTAATTTTTAACCAACAGAACATATGCTAACCTTTTCAAGTCTATTTGATGATTCTCTTAATATATTATTAAAATTAGCTTATTAGTATTTTATTTAGAATTCTGGGAGGATCTAAATTTATGCGTGAACCGGACATATATTTATATTCATCTATTTTATATTTTAGGGGCAATTTTTGGCACGTTTTGCATCATGGGGAGTTCAGCTTGGAAATAAATTGGATGGTGTTCTTAAAAAGTTTCAATAGTATGAGAATTATCTGTTCCTTGAAAGTTTAGTACTTACCAGCAATAAACCATATAGTCACAGAGCTTTTTCAGAATGGTGATTATTTGGTATTTTTTATAATTTATTTCTTGGTTACTATCTATCTCTTCTTTTGTTGATTTTGTTATTTTTTTCCAAAAATTTCTATTTAATTTCTATTTTCCAAGCTTATATCACAAAATTTATAGAATATTCTCTTAAAATAAAACCCATAGTATCTAGTATATCACTTCCCCTAAATTTTGCTTTCTCAACCCTTTTTCTTCATTGTATTTGTCAAAAATTTGTCTATTTTCTTTTCAAAGAAACAGCTCAATCTGTATAATAATTCTAGTATTTTCTGGCTTTTCTTCCTTCTATATTTTTCAGGTTTATTTTATAATACTTTTTTTTTAAAGATTTTATTTATTTATTTGACAGAGATAGAGACAGCCAGTGAGAGAGGGAACACAAGCAGGGGGAGTGGGAGAGGAAGAAGCAGGCTCATAGCGGAGGAGCCTGATGTGGGGCTCGATCCCAGAATGCTGGGATCACGCCCTGAGCCGAAGGCAGACGCTTAACCGCTGTGCCACCCAGGCGCCCCTATTTTATAATACTTTTACACACTTCTCGAGTTGAAGGCTTATTTCAGCTATTTTAATTCTTTCCTAATAATGGAAGCATTTGGGGTTATCACTTTGCCTCTGAGTATATCTATGGTTGCTGGTGATAATCTCCATTATGCTGTGTTTTTATTTACTTTCTAAATGGATGGTTGGTAGTAGTTTTAAGTTCTCCTTTGACCAAGCATTTATTTAGAAGATGGCATTCTATACAAAATTACATTTAAGAAGGATAAACATTACATTTGGGTCCCCAAAATAAAAATGGTGGATGAAGCTTAGTATATGTCAAAACTTTGAGTGGGATGGTGGCTTCAGCCTGGGTGGGGGAATTTTAGGGTTCAGGTAAGACAATCTGGTAAAGGAGAGGAGGGAGCAGTAGGCAGCACAGCTCATTTACTGTGAACTAGGAGGGGATGGTGAAAGGGAATGGCCTGGGGAAGGGATTAAGGCCATAAAGGAAATTTATACAGTACTAGGTCTCTCCCAAAGGTCTCTGAAATCTTCTGCTGGCCTGAGGGAAGGATAAAAGTCAACAGAACCTGCCACTTTTGGCAAAAGAGAAATTCAGTGATATAGAAGGTCAGTAACCTTGGACATAAATTATGCCTCATATTTGACTGCTGATGCTATTGTAGCATATGGAATTCTTCTGTTACAAATCAAAGAATCCAGAGATCCTCCTGATTAGCCAGTTGGGTCATTTACCTAGTCCTAGAGGGAATGAGGGACTAATGCTCAAATTTCAATTTTATGAAAAGCTTTGGGACAAAAGGCTTGATCATCAGTTTCAGGCACCAGAGAGCACAGATGTCACCTCATGGGGCCTGTGTCATTTCCTGGATTTCCATCTTTTGTGACATCAAATGTCATAGATGACAATAAGCCATTAATTCTTTTTTTTTTTAAGATTTTATTTATTCGACAGAGATAGAGACAGCCAGCGAGAGAGGGAACAGAAGCAGGAGGAGTGGGAGAGGAAGAAGCAGGCTCATATCGGAGGAGCCTGATGTGGGGCTCGATCCCATAATGCCGGGATCATGCCCTGAGCCGAAGGCAGCCGCTTAACTGCTGTGCCACCCAGGCGCCCCATAAGCCATTAATTCTTAACCAGCTGTCTGACTCTCCGCTTCCCTTAGGTAGGCGCCCCGCCCCGGCTTGGAGAATCTGCTTGAATAGCACCAAAACATTCTTGAGTTTAGGATTCTTGAGTTTACATCATTACTACCTGACTAATAACATTTGCTAAGGAATATAAATTCTTTTGTTCTGACATTAGCCCTGCTTTGAGATTTATCATAATTTCTTTTTAGAATGGGTGAAGAATGTCCTAGATATACCAAGAACAACAACAACAACAAAAAGTTATGGCTTCAAACTCTGGATCATATTTGAAACAAAGTTTTACTTCCAGTTGAAATAAGACCCACATGTGACCCAACCAAGCAAATACGTATTTCACACACAAAAAAGAAAAAAAATACAATAAAGGACAAATATACATTGGTTCCTAAATATTTCTGGGTTTGTTGATAGTTTTTGTCTGTTTCTAAAATAATATTCATTTATTTGTAAATAAAGGCCCATCAGAGAACATCTTCCAGCCAGCCACCTTCTCTGGACTGATGGCTTTGAATAGAGTGGCACCCTCTGGCCCTTCTTCAGATGCAAGTGTTCTTGGTGGAGGTGGAGTGTTTGTGTTTGTGTTTGTGTTTGTGTTTGTGTGTGTGTGTGTGTGTGTGTAAATATCACTGGGAAGCAGAGAAGCATCTGCACATTTTGCTTGGGTAACAGACAAGCATTTAAGCTGGGTGTCCTGATACGTGAGCGTCCTAGAGGATGTTGGCCTCGTCCCTATGTAGGATGCTTCTCAGAATCCCTACACTGCTTTGGCCGGGCTAGCCCTGCACCGCACAGCTAAGCAAGACCAGTTTGCAGGTGCATCTCCATCCTGTCCTTAGCACTGTTTGAGAGCAGTGCCAGGAAGAAGTTGCCTTCTGGCGATACACACTTGCTTCCTTTATAGTCAGGTGAGTGGTACCACTAGTACCGGGTTGAAAAGCCTTTCTTGGCCCAGAGAACACCTCAAAGCAGGGAATTCAACATCCTTCTCTGGACAATGGGGATGGGAGCTACAATGTGGCAGCAGCTCTGGAGGGCCTGCCCCCAAAGGCCATTAGCACAACGACTGCCCTGGCAGAAAGAGCTGAAACGGACTAGGTGAAGGCCATCTGGGCAGGAGTATGGGGAGATAGGGTGGAAATGGAAGGTCACTGGCCTCTGAGAGGCTGGGCTAGCTGGCTGTTTTTCAGCCACCAGATCTACAATGGAATGCTGAGAGATTCACAGCGATCATCATTTCATGCTACCCTGAGCTTCTTTCTCATACTGTCCTCAGGGGTAAGGTTGTGCAGGGACTGCTTCTAGGGATGAAATCATGTGGTGGGGCCATGCAGGAACAAATGCACCCTACCGACTCCCATGCTTCAATATGATAGAAAGAAATTCTACTGTGAAGGGTACCTCTTGTACCTCCCAGCACTTAAGAGTATTTTAAAGCAATACAGCACATGAGAGATCCTGCCACTTGTGTACTTGCTCATGTTGTTCTTATATTTTCTTATATATATTTTCAGTTCAAGGAGGCCTTTACACAGTGCAGCCCTAGACTGCTGCCCTCAAGGGAACTCTATAATCCATGTGGCAATAAAAATTTACCCGAGCTCCCGGACTACTTATGAAAACACACCCCAAAACAGCTTCCCTGAGATATAATTTATATACCACACGAGTTCACTGGTTTAAGGTGTATAATTCAAGGTGTTTTAGTATGTTTGCAGGGTTGTGCAACCATCACCACAATCTCATTTTAGAATATTCTTGTCCCCTTTAAAGAAATCCTGTACCCATTAGCCGTCAATTGTCATTTCCCTCATCCCTAGTTCCCCTTGTTCCAGCCCTAAGCAAGCACTGATTTGCTTTCTATTGCTACAGATTTGCTTATTCAGGACATTTCATATAAACGGAGGCATGCAGTATGTGGTCTTGGTGACCAGCTTCTTCCACTTGGCATAACATTTTCAAGGATCGTCCATGTGGTAGCATGCATTAGTACAATATGGTGGTTGAACAATATTCCATTGTATGGATTACTACATTTTGTTTATCCATTCATTGGTTGATGAACATTGGGTTGTTTCTACTTTTCGGTTATTATGAACAAAGTTATGAACATTTCTGTGCAACTTTGGTGTGGACACATGTTTTCATTTCTCATGGGTTTACACCTAGGAGTGGAATTGCTAGGTCCTATGGTAACTCTATGTTTAATCTTTTGAGGAACTGCCAGTCTGTTTTCCAAAGCAGTGGTAGGTACCATTTTGCATTTCCACCAGGAGTGTATAAGGGGTCCAATTTCTTCACGTGCTTGTCAACACTTGTTATTGTTCATCTTTTTGATTCTAGCCATAGTAATATGTGTGAAGTGGGCGCTCACTGTGGCTTTGGTGCATTTCCCTGACGACTAATAATATTGAGCATCTTTTCATGTGCTTATTGGCCACGTGCTTATCTTCTTTTGCGAATGTCTACTCCAATCCTTTCCCTTCAAAAACATTTCATTACTGAGTTGTAATAGTTCTTTATATATTCTGGATAAAAGTCCCTTATCAGATACGCAATTTGCAAATGTTTTCTCCCTGTCTTGATGGTATTGCTGCAGCAAAATAATTTTTTTCATTCTATCATTTATTCACCCATGTGACAAATATCTATGAACACAAAAGCATTAGGCACTGTTCTAAAGCAGCAAAATCATTTTTAATTAATTAATTAATTCTATTTTTCTTTTGTCTCTTCTCCTTCCTTGACTACTTTTAATCGTAATAGGTGCTTCAATTTATATGAATCTGTAAGAGTTTTCAAAGCACTTTCCTTTCAAGCCCCTCCTGTAAGCCTCACGGTAAATCTATAAAGTAGGAAAGTCAGAAATCATTATGTCCACTTTATAGAAGGTAAAACAAAGAGGCTAAATTGCCTACTCAAGAAGTATAAGAGAGGCTGGGACCCAGGTCTTTGGCTTCTTTTTTTTTTTTTTTTATTATGTTATGTTAGTCACCATACAGTACATCATTAGTTTTTGATGTAGTGTTCCATGATTCATTGTTTGCATATAACACCCAATGCTCCATGTGATACGTGCCCTCCTTAATACCCATCACTGGGCTAAGCCATCCCTCCACCCCCCTCCTCACTAAAACCCTCAGTTTGTGTTTCCTGGAGTCCATAGTCTCTTGTGGTTCTTTTCCCCCTCTGTTTACCCCCCCTTCGTTTTCCCCTTCCTTTTCCTATGATCTCCCTGCTATTCCTTATGTTCCACAAATGAGTGAAACCATATGATAATTGTCTTTCTCTGCTTTATTTATTTCACTTAGCATAATCTCCTCCAGTCACATCCATGTTGATGCAAGTGTTGGGTAATCATTCTTTCTGATGGCTGAGTAATATTCCATTGTATATATGGACCACATCTTCTTTATCCAGTCATCTCTTGAAGGGCATCGCGGCTCCCTCCACAGTTTGGCTATTGTGGACAATGCTACTGTGAAAATTGGGGTGCATATGGTCCTTCTCTTCACTACATCTGTATCTCTGGGGGAAATACCCAGTAGTGCAATTGCTGGGTCATAGGGTAGCTCTATTTTTAACTTTTTGAGGGACCTCCACATTGCTTTCCCAAGTGTCTGCACCAACTTGCATTCCCACCAATGGTGTAAGAGGGTTGCCCTTTCTCCACATCCTCTCCAACATTTGTTGTTTCTTGCCTTGTCAATTTTTGCCATTCTAACTGGTGTAAGGTGGTATCTCAATGCAGTTTTGATTTGAATTTCCCTGACGGCTAATGATGTTGAACATTTTTTCATGTGTCTGTTAGCCATTTGTATGTCTTCATCGGAAAAGTGTCTGTTCATATCTTCTGCCCATTTTTTGAATTGATTATTTGTTTCTTGGGTATTGAGCTTGAGAAGTCTTAGGCTCCTAATACTAACCTGTGCTCTCTGAGGAGCCAAACTTTCCCAGCAAGGGGGGTAAATTATCAGCCTTTCGGCCTCAGCCAGGCACATTTAGATAATTTTGCCACATGAGGCAGAATGGTGTATAGGCTTTAGAATCAGGCCAGTGGACATTTTACCTCCTCTGCTTGCTGGCTGTGTGACCTTGGGGAGGTTGCTTAACCTCTCTGAGCTTCAGCTGCCTCACTGGCATTAAGGGGGTAATAACAGTGCCAACCGACTGCTAGGTGGACTAAATGAGAAAATGCATGTAATGTTCTCAATTAGCACAATGCCTAGAGAACAAGTGCTCAATAAATACAGGATAACATTATTCTTAATTTTTGATAACTACTACTTCTTCCAACATGTAGCCTAAACAAGTAGGAATTCCTCTAGTTTACTTGCATTCTTAACTCGCATTATCCATCTGGTCATTTCATGGGATTTTAAAATGTTTGCTCAAGAAGGAACCTGAGAGATCAGCTAGTCTGGCTCTCTAGAAAAGAAGTATAGCTCAGTGTGTCTAAGATCACAGGGCAAATGAGCTTTCCAACACTACTTCTCAGACATCTCTTCTTCAATTTTCCATAAACCTGGTTTAGTGCAAAGTTCCAGGCAGCTCTGATCTTGAACAAGGTCAAAGCTTAAAAAGCACCCACGGGGGGCTGGAGGGGCTCAGAGAGATGGCAGCACCCCAGTCTTAGGGTGGGATAATGTCTGGCTCCTGAAAACCATCCTCCTAACCCAATCTCTGTCTGAATAAACCAATTCCATCTCTCTCCTGTGTTTAAAGCAAATAAAGCAAGCTTCTGAATGTCAGCAGCATGTGGTGTTTAATTTGCATCTCACCAAGGAATACAAGACTTAAGGATGATGAGCAAAAGGGATTTTTATGGAAACCAAATTACAGCATCCAAGACACAGACTCGGGGCCGTATCAGCTCAAGCTGTGATCTTGTTAGCTGTCGTTAACTGAGCCGGGTTTGTTCCTTGGATAAGGACTCTCAGGGCAAATGTGTAAAACATTATTCAGGTGGTTCTGTGGTAAGTGCTGTTCATAAGGGCCTTTTCAAAGGCTATGTAACAGAGCGTAGCTGATAGACTGTGTCTGGCGGCAGGGAACAGGGACCATAACTAAAGTAAACAAAAATACAGTAAGGACATGCGTGTCTCCTAGTAAGAAGCCCCGGGGAAGGGCATTTCCAGGACTGGCTAGTTCAGAGGGTCAGTGGTCTGGTCAAGGACCCAGGTTCTTCACCTCTTTTCTCACTGCCACCCTTGGCTTGTCTGCAGGCTAATTGTCTTCACTGCTCTAAGGCGGCTGCTGCAGTCATCAAGTGTAGCCAACAATGTCCAGACAAATGGATATTCCTCTCGGGACTGGCTTGCTAAGTAGACCACCCCTCACTGGCTTCAAGTGCATCACATGCCCAGGACTACACCAGTGCCACAGCAAGGCTAATAAGGCCATTAAGACCATTACGATCAGCTTAGACCAATCAATAGTCACCTGTTAGGAATGGAGATTGACCAGCATCCCTTGAAGAATGTGCTATTCAGTGTAGGGTGAACCCACAGGGGTTTTTTTGTAAGGAAGTGGAGAGTGGCTGCTGGATAGGCAATCAACGGTGTCTTCCTCATACAGGAAGCCTGCACCATTAATGGAGCATATGAAACAAATGGCAACAAATCCAACCAGCCAGATACAAGGTTAGCTTATAAGGTCATCCCAGCTAAAATTCAAGCACAGAGCTGTGCAGCCTTGACACCTGCACACCTGGGTTCTAGTCACACCTGTGGGCCTCTGCTTCCTTATCTGTTAAGAGACGGGCATGGATGAGATGACGTCTAAGGTTCCTCTGACCTCCAATATCTATAGTTAATTACAAAGAAAATCCATAGTTAATTACAAAGAAAACCCCGGCAACCCTCATTTTCATTACTTATCCCTAGAAATGCCTTCTACCAGAATTTCTAACTAGAAGCCATGGTAATTTCTATGTTAATTCTTCTCCTTTGCCCCATTCAGGATGATGAGCAGTGGGGAGGCCAAGAAAACAACCAAGAGGACATTAGTGCCGGAAGTCAGAGATGATTATTCACTAGTGGTAGTTAGTCCTGAGTTGACTATAACATGCTGTCTTGTGTTTTCTTCCTGAATGTGCATGTAGGATTCCTGCGTAACAGCTGAGCGTGTGCCACATTCCTGGCTTTGCCGCTGCTGGAAGTCTAGGCAATCACAAACGTTCCCCTGACAACTAGCACGGAGCCACTGATATGCCAGGTGCTGTGCTGGGGGCTGGAGATTTCTGATCTTGCTGTGTGTAAAGTGACTTCAAGGATGAGCCAAAGGCATTATCTGCCTGAAGCCTGTTATATCCAGAGCACTTTCCATTTTAGTTTTAGGTCAATGAGGACTTTTCTGCCATTAAGAATTTGTCAGTGCTTCTTGCCCTGCACCATTGCTTTGTACACTCCCTACCTGGCACTGTTCTGAGTGTGGTGGGGGCAAGAAGCACTATGCTTTCCGAGTCCTCAAAGTTGGAGGGCCTAGAGTAATGTTCAAAAGAAGACAGCATATTTCACGTGTTAAATTCTGTGATAAAATTCTTACTCGTAAGAGTTTAGAGACCAGGAGAATAACTCCAGAGAAACTCCAGGAGGGTTGGAGTTTGCAGGTAGGGTTCCCTGGAAGGGGTGGTGCCTGAGCAGGGCCCTAAGAGTGAGGTAGGCTCTAGCTAGCGGAACAGAGAAGGGGACAAGCTCTAGGGGTGGGAATCCAGAATCTAGCAGGAAACAGAGATTCACAGAGGGCGGCTGTGCAGGGTGAAGTCAAAACAGGCTCGGATGGGGGTGGAACTATTTATCTTTCCTTAGATTTTACAGAGTCCGGCACCAAGTAGCCCTTCTATGTAGAACACAGGTGATGATGAAAAGAGCTGAAGAAACAGATCAAGATTGACCGATTTCCTGTACCGTGTGAAGCAGAAATTCTATGAGAAAATACACATGATTTAAAATAGGAAGACAATTCTGAGTGCGAGGCTCATGGGAGAAATGCTGGATGGGGGGTCTCCAGCCCTACTTTGGTGCAGCTGCTGCTGGAGTGGAGGGCACATGAGTCAGGGAGGTGGGATCTCCTCCAACCACTGTGCCCCCCTCGGAACATACTCTGTGGAGGCTGTGCCCATGGGAGACACTCATGACTGTAAGCAAACCCACGTGCAGAAGCTGAGAATAAGCTGAACCGAGAGGGAAATTACAAAGATGACATTTTATTCAAGGAAAGGAATGTTGGAGTCAGGCCTTTGTTTCTTTAAGGTTTGCTGAAAGTAGAGGGGTTGTTTTACGGGCAGGCTGAGCAAAGAGTGGGGAAGGGTGGGGGGGTAAGAAACAGAAGGGGGAATGAAATAAACTGAAATGTGGTCAATATAATTTTATTTGCTTTATTATTCCTGAGGATGGTGCCAATAAGCCTGAGTTCTGTGACTCCACAGCTCCACCATCACAGAAAATGTGAGCCATCCTGCTCCCAGAAATGAGCTTCCCACTAAAAAGAGAAGCATCACCAAGCATCGTACAACAGGTCAATAAAACTCCTAGCCCAGGTCCAGCCTGAATTGATGGTGTTCTCCCAGCAGGGTCTGAATGGTCCCAGGCATCGGGCTGGGGACAGGCCCGGCCTACAGGGCTGTAGCCTGTTCTTTCACTGAACACACACATGGAGTCAGGAAATGCAGTCAGGCCCCAACTGGGTTCTGGGTAAAAGGCAGGAGCACTGAGATGGGTGCTAGAGACAGTCCTTGCCTACAGGAAGCTCTGGCTTGTCTTTTTGATCAGGATCTGCTGCAAAGGTAGTCTCACTTTCTTCCAGTGAAGGAAAACTGAGTTTGAGTGTTCACAGGAGGAAGAGAGGACAGGAAGGAGGTATGTCGGCAGCCGCCGGGGTACACTTGGCAGTGTGTGCCTCAGTTAATTCCAAGGAGCAAAATGCACACGGGACCTCAGAGTGTCACATGAGAGAAAACACTCCATAAGGATCTTAAAACCTGAAAAGACAGGCCTTTCCTGAGGCTAAAAATGGGCAGTGCCCCAGCTTCCCTAAGCTCTGGAGCCAGGTCCTGCCACATGGTTTGTAGGGCTCATTGCATGATAAGTATGTGAGCTCCTTGTTCAAAAAGCAGGAAATTAAGGTGTCATTACAAGTACTAAAAGACAAAGCTCCCTCTTTTCTTCCAGGGTCTCTCATTGGTCATGACATTTTTGAAAAAAGATTTTATTTATTTATTTGAGAGAGAGAGAGCGTGCACAAGCAGGGGGAATGGCAGAGGAAGAGGGAGAAGCGAACTCCCCTCTGAGCAAGGAGTCCAATGTGGGGCTCGATCCCAGGACCCTGGGATCATGACCTGAACTGAAGGCAGATGCTTAACCGACTGAGCCACACATGTGCCCTGGGTCATGGCATTTCTTATTTGGTATTTCATGTTGTGCTTTCTGGGCACCAGGGTACTTGTGGGGTGAGTATAGACCCTCACAGGCTTCTGGGGAACTTGTCTTGTGGTACCCTGGCTGGGGGGTAGTCGAGTCAGGAATCTCCCCTTTCTACAGCCTGCTGCTCCAACTATGATGGCCAAAGGGTGACGCCCAAGGGTATTGTGACCTTTGCACTGGGACATACTAGGCACCTGCATCAGAGCAGAGGAGAGGCTCGCTCTGGAAGAGTTGCCCGTTAAATGAGCCTGGAGCTGTCAGCTTGGGGCGGAAAGGGCCACCACGGTGCCCTAGCCATGTGTGCCCTACTCCCGCCCACATTCCCCCTGGGGTGCAGGATGGCAGCAGCTGCTGCACAGGGTGGAGAGGGAACACAGAGTGGGGCCAGGGCACTAGGCAGGGGAGCAGGCGGCTCCCTGGGAGGCATGTGACCCAAGACTCCAAACTGCTGCTGCACACTCCACTGGTTCATGGGATTTTGCTTATGAAACACAAATTCAAACATCAAACTATTAAGGATTTCAGGAGGGCAACCTGAGCATTAAACTGAGTGCGGACCATCTGATCACGGGGCCCTTTGAGACCTCACAGTTCACTGGCCCAGGAAGCTGATCCTACCTGGGGCCTTAGGTCCCAGGTCTTCTACTTTCGTCCTTCTCTAAAACAAAATGCCCAACAAGGAGGCTGTCATCCAGATTCCTGGGACTGTGGTCTTCTTCTGAGAGCGCCTGTTTCCTGCCTGTAATCCACCCTGCTGCCTCTCTGCTTGCATTCCCTAAGTTGCTCACTGATGTAAAGGTGGAAGAAGATTCCGCAGACTATCTCCTGGTAACCAAGGTGGTGACAGTTTTGGAAGCTCAAAGGAATTTCCGTGGAGAAGGGGTTTTAAATAAGTTGGAGTCCCGTGTAATTAAAATAATGAATTAAAACTGCCACTTCAGTAATTGCTTTTATATTATAATATTTACTACCACTGCCATTGTGTAACTTAACTCATTAATTACATTTGGAAAAAAGTTCGGCAATGAATAATTAATAGGATGTGATAACTGAGGGAGTCATGGTGGTTAAGAAACAGAGCTTGAAAGAAAGTGTCACCCACACGCAGTCCTGTTAATGAGAGCTTCACAGCCTGACAGCCACATGCTCGGAGGTGATGCTCTCAGCCCATCGCCTGCTGTTCTCAGAGGTCAACAGAAAACTCTCTTTGGCCTCACTGCAGATGTGGAAACAGGTCAGGAACTCTCCTCAGTGGCAGCAGGAAAGTCTCCACTTTATCAAAACAGACAGTCCTTGGCACAAATAACTCAGCAAAATACAAATTAGGAACGGCACCAAAAGGTCAACACAGCGCTGCCCGTGCCTCATAGAAAGTGGAAGTCTGATGTTTTCCATCAGGACACATATGGTGGGCGGTGGGAGGCAGGAGTTCAGCCAGATGCCCTGACCTGCAAATGGTTCCACTCCCACCTGGATTTCCAAACAGGTCTAACACTTTCAGCAAGTACGGCACTTACTCCACACATACACACAAAGATACACACTCGTATGGAAAATCGAGAGGAACCGCAGTGTACTGCTCTGGCAGGGAGCAGCTTATTCTACCGAAAAGAGAAAATTAATTTTCAAGGAAGTTCTCTTGAAGAGCAAGAGAATTGTGATTTAAGCTGCACCCACAGTTTGTATACAAATGGCCTTCCAAGGCCTTGACATTTTCTTACGTAATTGCCAACAAAGATCAAATACTTTTATAGGACATTTTTTTTTTTTTCATAATGGTCTTTTGACCAAAATATGGTTTCGGTAGGTTGCCAGGTCAAATAGAGGGTAACCATAAAATTTGAATTTCAGATAACCAATGCATAATATGCAATACGAAGGATGTACTTATATTAAAGAATTATTCATTGTTCCTGTATTTTTATTTGCTAAACCTGGCAATCGTAGGTTTGTGATCTTTCTTATTCATCCAACATGAAAATGTCCGGTGCCGAGCACTAGAGACACTCCTGGGATGTTTGTGGATGACTTACTTAAGAAATTTGCATGACACTTGGCAAACAGCACCACCATTAAATAGTGTATGCAGGGATTTCCTGCTTGAAAGTTTGCAAAGTCTCTTCTGGGTTCTTGACAGGATGCTAGATGGAATGACATGTTAGAGGATTAATTGCAACTAATCACAGATCTGGAAGTTTGGAGACCTGGGAATTCATATTTCAGGTTGCCAAAGCTGTATTTTAAGAGTGGTGGAATACAACAGATATTGTGATGGAGGAACTGTTAGATGATAAAATAAAGGGGTAATAAAATATCATGAGTCTATTTCAAAGTCACAAAATTCAGGGTTAAAATATTGCCTTTAATGCTTCTGAATGTGTTGAAAGGATGAAAAGTGAGCCGTATGTAACCATTTTCTTGGTGTAAGCAAACTTGTTTATATCTCCATGACTGCAACACCCGCCAGCTAGTTGAGAATCCTAAAGTGGCCATACGAAGAGATTAGAGTTTCTAGAAAAAGAAATATACTGAATTGCCTTCCAGGGCGGGTATAGAGAATGTCAACAGTGAAGGAGCTTTAGTGCATCCAAACTAGCCACACTCCACCCATCCTAAGCTGTGTGTTGTTGCATTTAGGCAACAGAATATTGGAAGAATATTTTATTCAACAGAGCAGGCTTGGTCATAATGTTAGGAGTTAATAAGACATGTCCTCCTTGTGGTGTTTCACTGAAAGACAGTGGCATCTGCAAACCTGGAGTCCATGTCCCAGGCTCATGTTTATTGTTGTTGTCAGTTTTATTTTCATAATACATAAAAGGTAGAAAGTTCCTCTGGAAAGTAATTCTTCTCCTTTAGACCTCTTGTTTAGGCTTTCCTACTGCACTAGATGCAGCTTACCCCGTTTAGAACAGGTGGTAGGATGGAGAGAGAGACAAGGTTGACTCCAGGCACCAGGTTTCACTCTAGACTCCTCTGGGGGCTGCTCATGGGGCAAGTGACCTAAACCCTCAGGAATGCAACCATCACAGAGGCAAGAACTTGTGAAGACTTGTGCTTGTCTTAGGAGCTCTGTCTCTACCGGGTTTTAGCATTAAGACTTCCAAAAAAAGGGGTGCCTGGCTGGGTGGCTCAGTCGATTAAGCATCCGCCTTCAGCTTGGGTCATGATCCCAGAATCCTGGGACTGAGTCCCACATTGGGCTCCCTCCTTGGCAGAGAGCCTCCTTCTCCCTCTCTCTCTGCCTTCCCCTCCCACTGCTTGTGCTCTCTCTCTCTTTGTCAAATAAATAAATAAATAAAATCTTAAAAAAAAAGACTTCTAAAAATAAAAGACTTCCACCAGATGATCTTCATCAGAAAGTTCAGAGAAAACAATAACACTGGCAGAGTGATGGGGTACATTGTATGAAGCTTGAAAAGGGGGAAGGGTAAGCCAGCAATGTTAAATACTAACTCAAATCATGGCAATCATGTTAGAGAACAGAAAATAAACAGTCTGCAATAGCTCCTGAACACGTGTCATAGAAATGAGGAGAAGACTTTATGACCCCATCTTCACACTGCCCTCTGGAAGTTTATCCGCTGATGAAGGAGATGAGACCCGTGGAGAGAGGATCACCGTCCTGGGGAGAATCGACAGGGGCATTTTCACACAGCTGTGATACAGCTAAGAGGCACCTTGGAGAAAAGAGAGAGGCCTGGCATGTCCTGGGCTCACCTCATGGAAGAGTTGACATGGGGTTCTCAGTGCAGAGGGCGAAGGAGGGCTTGTCAGAAGGAGGCCGCTACTAGCTAAGGCTGTTCGACCCAAGTGCTGCGGGCTGTTGTAGGAAAGCTGGCCTGAGCAGGACACGGAAGGGGGCGCAGTCTAGTAGTGAAAGCTCAGTGAGAGTTCTAGCTCCTGAGAGTGGCCCGCCTTAGCCCTGGAACAAGCACTCTAGAAACTGCAAGGAGCCTTTCTTTTGCAAAGAACCCCAACTCCGTGTCAATGAAAGGAATACGCTGGACTTCCCTGCACTGGTGGCCTGATGCTTGTGTGAAGCGCCATGTGTCATGCCACCCAACCCAAACGAATGTCCTTCAAACTTCTCCCCATCTGCCTGCTGAGAGTTTAGAGTCCTTCATAAGAGCTCTCTACTCTACAGTCAGAAATAACAGGCTTACACTGAAAATGTTTCCTTGAGTAACGCTGACTGATGTGAATTTAAGATTAGTTATAATTAGGGCGGCCATATAACTTTGGTCTAAACCAGGACACTTAAAAAAATTGTGTTAAAATACACATAACTTTTTTTTTTTTTGAGAGAGAGAGGGAGAGAGAGTGTGTGTGTACGCAGGAGGGACAGCGGGAGAGGGAGAGAATCTTAAGCAGATCTTCCTGCTGAGTGTGGAGCTGATGTGGGGCTCAATCTCATGACCCTGAAATCATGATCTAAGCCGAAATCAAGAGCTGGACGCTTAACTGACTGAGCCACCCAGGTGCCCCGTTTTAAGTGCATAGCTTAGTAGCATTAACTATATCATATTGTTTTAATACCATTACCACCATCCATCACTGAAACTCTTTTCATTTTACAAAACTGAAACTCTATAAACACTGATTTCCCATTCTCCCCTCCCCTCAGCCTCTGGCAACCACCCTCTACTTCCTGTCTGAATTTGACTACTCTGGATCACCCATGTAAGTGGAATTACACAGTATTTACCTTTTTGGGGCTGGCTTATTTCACTTAGCATAGTGTCCTCAAAATATATTATACAGCTCATGTCAGCATTTCCTTCCTGTTAAATCGGAATATACCCCAGTGCAGGTATTTACCGCATTTTGTTTATCCATTCATCCATCTATGGCTGCTTCCATCTCTTGGCCACTGTGAAGAATGATGCTCTGAACATGGGTGTGCAGATATCTCTTTGAGACCATGCTTTCAATTCTTTGGGTAATACCCAAAAGTGGAATTGCTGGATCATATGGTAGTTCTCTTTTTAATTTACTGAAGAACTGTATATTTTTTCTGTAGTGGCTATACCATTTTAGAATTCCCACCAACAGTGCAAGAGGGCTCTGATTTCTCCACATCCTTGTCAACACTTATTTTCTGTTAATTCATTTTTTATTTTCTTGATAGCAGCCATCTTAATGGGTGTGAGGTGATATCTCATTGTGGTTTAGACCAGGACACTTCTAAGAGTGAAGGAGGCACTATGTGTAATTATAACGGGGCTGGGTGATCATTGGGATGTAAGCTCACTGCAGCTATAATCAGCCTAGGGAATCACATGAAGAATGTTGCTTCTATGGCCTCAGATCTGCTGGCACAGAAACCCAAAAGGCAAGCTTTTGTTGTAGAGTGACGTAACAGTCTTCTCAGGAGGCTCAGTTCCTGCCTGTAATCTACCCACCTATCTGTCTGCTTGCATTCCCCAAGTTTCTCACTAATGTGAAAGTGGGATAACATTTTGCAGACTGCCTCTGGGTAGCCAAGGTGGTGATTGTTTTGGAAGCTCAAGGAGGCACTGTGGAGCCAGGATTTTAAATAAGTTGGAGTCTCATGTAAATAAAATAATTTTGAATTAAAATTGCCTCTTCAGTAATTGCTTTTATAATATTTATTACCATTGCCATTGTACAACTTTTTTCATTAATTACTCTTGGAGAGAATTTGCCGGCCGTCCTTAGGTTGGGGGTAAAGGGTTAAGTGTAATGGATGGAATGTAGTGTTTTTACTTTACCCTTCATTACTTGTCAAGGGTGGTAGAAGCTATTCAAGTTTCTCCCTCTCTCTCTTCCCTACTCCTTCCTTTCTTCCTTCTATCCTTCCTTCTTTCCAGCAGCTGTTTTACTAAAAATGTATATTATTTGTAATAAGTTTTTTGTTTTATATAGCTCTTCTGCAAAAATAAATAAATAAATAAATAAATAAACCCATAATGCCTGACAAATGCTTCAAGGTAGATAGAGCAAGCATTATCATCCACTTAACAGATGAGAAAAAGGACTCAGAGAAACAAAGTTGGTGAGCAAGTGTTAAGGCCATGCATTAAGGACTACACCAGGTACCAAGATTTGACAGGGATAAGACAGAGCTTGTCTTCTGCAGGAAGGCTGGAAATCAAGTTCATTACAACAGAGGTGAGTTTCACCAAGAGGCAAGTGGAGGGTGCTATGGGAGAAAAGATAACAAAGGGGGTAGGGAAGGCCTAACACGGTACAGGATATTTAAGCTGTGACCTGGTATTAGGGTAGGAGTAGGCCAGGCAACTTGGAGCAGAGGAGCGGGGGAGGAGAGGAAAACTGTTCCAGGTAGAAGAAACCATGTGTGTGCAGGTGTGGGAGAAGTACAATATCTGTGCTTGGAGTCATGCAGTGAATCTGTGACAGAGCCAGGGCTTGGCTGGGAAAGGAGGAATCATGTTGGTTGAACCCCTACTGTTCCAGACCTTCCGATGTCCAGAGAGTCTGTGTAGTATCCATGGCCCAGCGCTTCACTTTCCCTGACCGAGGCAAGGAAATTGGGATAACTGATGACTAGTGCCCACAGGAACCATATATGGGTCAGGTTCACATTTAAAGACCCATGGGGTACAGAATTGCTGCAGAGCTGTGAGCAAAATTTGGCCTTCATTCTGAAATGTTAGTGAATAACTAATATTTCTCCAGCCAGCTGGAAAGAAAAAAATTTTCAAGAAATGTAAGTCTTAGGAAATAATGTTGGCTTGACTCTCCTTTCCTCATCATATAAATCTAAGCACAACCAGAGCACTTTTCAAGTTTTTTGTCATCTTCTGTTTTAAGTGCAGAGCACAGAAGGAGGGCTAAAATCCCTAGAACTACTTTCTTGGAGAGAACAGAAGCAGATGAGGTATGTGCCCCCCAGTCAGCCCCCAGTGGAAACTTGTGGGGATGCATGTTCCTTCCTGTTCTATGCTCAAATGTGGCACCAACACACTGCTTGCTCTGCTTAAATGGGCCTATGTTCTGATGCTCTGACATATGGACGGGGCAAGAGCAGCTCTTGGTCTGGTGTGCAGTGCTCAAGCCTGTGCTGCAAACGCAAGCTTGTGGCAGGTGGGATGTTGTCCTTTTTAAGGGGCTGCAGTGGGGGCAGAGCAAGGATGAGGCCCTTGGGCGACCAGGGCAATGTGCCTTCGTCACCAGCTCAGTGTACCACGTTGTCCCTGCACAAGACCACACTGCCACCTGAAATCCTGGGCTCCGGCCAGCTCTACTCCTTCCTCAACCTTGGGCAAGTGACTCATCCCTCTAGGCATCAGCTTCCCCATGTATAAAATGGGGACAGTGGTGCCTCTCCCAGAGTGCTGTCGTGGGGGATGAAATGGGATAATGACATCAAGCCTGAGCACAGGGCTCGCAGCAGCAGGCATGCCACTCCAAGAGGAGAGAGGGTAATGTGATGTCCCGATGACCATATGCCTTTGTCAAGGAGGGGTGGGTTATCATTCCACGTTGTGCTCACCTTCCAACAAAAGCAAAGGCCCACACCTACTGTCCTTTTAGAATTACACTAAACAGCTTCGTGGCTGGGGCAATGACTCAAAGAAAATAGGGACCTCCTTCACATATTCCTTCAGCAAACTATTAAATACCTTAATTCTCTGTGCTTGGGTAGCGTTCATGCCTTCACACACATCTTTTTCCTTCTTCCCTCCTAGCACCAGGACTGGCTAGCTGAATAGGGGTTACTGTCTCCACTGTAAGATGAGGAACTGTGGCCTCAAGTGGCCCTCTGACTCACTGGCTGTGAACAGGGCAAATGGGGCCATAGGGAAGCCCCTAGGGAACTGCTGGGCCTAAAGACTCTTGGGCTGGGCTAAGCTTCATGAGGTCCTGTCCAATGTGTTGGATCAGGGCCAGCGAGTAGGGAGAACTGGTCGGTGAAATGGAAAAGGTGCCATGGACTGTCCCTTCATAATTAGTAGGGTTTGGTTTCAACATTGTCACCTAACTGACCTATAATTAATTCATGAGCCCAGACATACTGACTATAGACTTTCAGGATGAGAGAAGCAATGGGTAGAGGGCAGCATGAAAACTCAAACCCAAGGCCCTGGAGAATTACAGAAGGAGAGGGCAAGGCTGGGGAATCTCAGAATTAAGCAGCTCTGATGGCTGTCAGAATAACGGTGCAGATGGCCAGGCTCCGATGCTGGCTGTCAAGGGCAGAGGTGGGTGCTGCACTCTTCAGGCTGTTGGGAGGATATGGTATGGCAGCTGGCCTGCCAGTCACTTGCCTGGGAGCCAGCACAGGGAAAGGAATTGGATGAAGTCTGGAAAGGTCAGGCTGCTCCAGTTGACAGGGAGCACATTAACCTTTCAACAGCAGCAGGGGAGCTCTTCGGGCTCCAAAATATAGTCATTAAAGGCCAGCCGGGTGGCTCTGCCAATGCTGGCTCAAGGCTTCCTCTGGGAGGGCAGTCAGAGGAGTGGGTCACCGGGAGGCCGACTGGGGAGTGGAGGAGAGGAGAGGAGGGGCAGGCCCTGTGCCCAGAGTTAGCAGCTGGAGGGGTAGCTCATTCCAGCTGGCTCTGTGAGTCCAGAATGAAATGGCCAGGATGGGACTGTCTGGGAGGGGATTTACTGGGGGACTGGACGGGTGGGAGGTGTTGGACGAAAAGGCTCTTATAGAAGAGAAGGAAGGCTCCAGGCCTTTGGCTAGTTTTCTCCACTGAAAAGAGATTTAACAAAACAAAACAAAAAACAATGGTGGTATCATAATTTAAATAAGCTTCCATTAAAAGCGGCTAAGTAGTTTGGTTTTAAACAAAACGAAACAAAACAAAAAAATCCCCAATGTATCTATTGGCTTTAAAACTATCCACCTACCACAAATGTTTCTCCAGCTGGCCCTCCACTTATTAAAGGCATAGATATGAGTGAAATATCTAAAGACAGTGGCATCAGGGTGTTAAGAAATATACACGTGCACTATTAATGTACTTCATCTTTTTGAATCTTCCTTTTTTCCCCTGTAAGATATATTACTTGTTGCTCTTGGGAAAAGTTCAGTTCAGTTTCCCAGATCTGGGTCAGTGAGAGTGGCGAACACGTGCAAAATGTATAAAGGTCAGGGGGTGACTACAGATTGTTTCTTCCTGTGTAATCAGTTTAAACATTTTAAAAGAACTGACCACTAATGAACTAATCATCAACATACTCAGTGTAGGACAGCAAGTGTTTAATTAAAACTAAGTAGTTATTCAAGAAGGTGCAGGTGTAATTCTACTTCAGAAATATATATTTTTATTTTTTTTATTTTTTATTTATTTTATTTTATTTTTTTTTTTTTTTAAGATTTTATTTATCTATTCAACAGAGATAGAGACAGCCAGCGAGAGAGGGAACACAAGCAGGGGGAGTGGGAGAGGAAGAAGCAAGCTCACAGCGGAGGAGCCTGATGTGGGGCTCGATCCCATAATGCCGGGATCACGCCCTGAGCCGAAGGCAGACGCTTAACCACTGTGCCACCCAGGCGCCCCCAGAAATATATATTTTTAAAAAGGAGTAGACAGAAAGCAAAAATAAACTAATGGGACTACACAAAAATAAAAAGCTTTTGCATCACAAACCATCATCAAAACTAAAAGGCTATCTAGTGAATGGGAGAAGATATATGCAAATGACATATCTGATAATGAATTAATATCCAACATATACAAAGAACTTCTACAACTCAACATCAAAAAACCCCAAATAACACATGCAAAGGACCTGAACAGACATTTTCCAAAGAAGACACACAAAGGGTCAGTAGACAAATGAAAAGATGTTCAGCATCACTCATCATCAGGGAAATGCAAGTCAAAACCACAATGAGATATCGCCTCATATATGTCAGAATGGCTAGAATCAAAAAGACAAAAAATAATAAGCATTGGCAAGGATGTGGAGAAAAAGCAACCCTTTTTTTTTTTTTTGAGAAAAAGCAACCCTTGTGCACTATTGGTGGAAATGTAAATTGGTGTAGCCACTGTGGAAAACAGCATGAAAGTTCCTAAAAAAATAAAAATAGAAATAACATATGATCCAATAATTCTATTACTGGGTACTTCCCCAAAGGAAAAGACATATGCAACCCTATGTTTACTGCAGCATTATTTATAAAAGCTAAGGTATGGAAGCAGTTTAAGTGTCCATCAACAGATGGATGGATAAAGAAGATGTGGTGTATATACACAATGAAATATTACTCAGCCATAAAAAAGAATGAGATCTTGTCTTTTGCAACAACACGGATGGACCTAGAGGATATTATGCTACATGAAAAGAATCAGAGAAAAGACACATACCACATGATTTCACTTACATGTAGAATCTAAAATATAAAACAAATGAATAAACAAATAAACAAACAAAAAGCAGAATTAGACCTATAAATACAGAGAATAAACTGATGGTTGCCAGATAGAAGGGGGTGGGAGGATGGGCAAAACAGGTGAAGGGGAGTGGGAAGTACAGGCTTCCAATTATGGAAGGAAGAAGTCACAGGGATGAAAGGTACAGCATAGGGAATAGTCAATGGTATTTTAATAGTGTTGTATGGCGACAGATGGTAGCTACCCTTGTGGTGAGTATGGCATAACGAACAGGCTTGTCGAACTGCTATGTTGTACATCTGAAACTAATATAACAGTGTATGCCAACTGTATTTCAGTTTAAAAAGAAAGAGTAGACAGCAGTGACAAATATCGAAAACTATGCTAATTCCACAAGAATTAATGCCAACTTTGAGCTGTCTTGTGTATTGAATATATAGATACCTTTTTTGGATGTATTAAAAATTAAATTAACAAGCATATGCTATAACATTGTCCTTGGTCTAGAAGTGAAAGCGATATGGTGCTCAGAGGAGTATGACATAGTGACAAAGACTTTAGTAAAAATAACTTAGAGTTCTGCTACTTAAATATCTTGCCTTCAGTAATTTTATCAATTTAGTCTGAGAGAATGAGTCCAGAAGAGGGGAACACAGTGTGGATGGCAATGGGTCAAAGTTGGTAATTTAAAGTACGATAATAATAGTTACGTTATGCATTCTATGGGGTGTCTGGCCCTTCTGATCCCCTTTCCCAAGGCTCATTAACTTAGGCGGTGTGGACGATTAGCTCTGCTCTTGGATAATCACAGACCTCCCCCTGGCTGCGGGAGCAGGGGTGGGATGGCGGGTCTCCTCCCCACCGGGGCCCAGGGGCGCCTACGAGAGGCTTTCTCCACCAGCAGACAAGGAAGGAAGGAATCTCCAGACTAGAACTCCAGCACCTCACACCCGGGACAGAGAGCACTACTTCCCACCAGAGACACGGGAGAAAGGGCACCGTCCTGAAGAGCTTGGAGTATTAGTACGTACTTTCTTTTCTTAAAAAAATGTTTAAATTGTGGCAAAATATATGTAACATAAAATTTATCATTTTAACCATTTTCAAGTGTACAGTTCATTACGTATATTCGCATCATTGTGTGGCTGTCACCGCTGTTGGTCTTTTTTAAAGAGGCTACACACTCCTAAGAAAGCCGCATGCGTTCCTGCGGGTTCACAGGAAGTGTGGGTAATGACAGAAAGGGTTAAAACTCACTTTCACCCAGAGGCCCCTCCTATGGCATCCCCGTGCCCAGACATCAGGCAGCAGGTCCCCACTAATCCTCGGGTGTCCCCAGACCCACTAGACGATTTTAAAGGCAATTAGTGCCTTCATACAATTCATTGTTTATTTACACAAAAGACTATAACAGTTTCTTCCAGGCTGCTCTGTTCTATTGTGTAAAATACATGTTTGGGACCTTTTAAAATGTGTGTTATTTACCTGATAGAACTCAAGGGCTTCTCTGGAGCCATTCAGTTTTATTGTGGAAATTAGTACTAGGGGGGCTTTGTAAAAGCTGAATTTTAGACCTGACAGCCTGAGTTTGCTCACATTGTGAACGTAGTCAGTTGAGCTAACAGCCACCAAAGGGCAGTGGGGGCCCCTGACATGGCCTCTCCAGAAGATGCGGGAAAGGCCGAGGGGGTCCACTTTTGTGAATATATATATGGGTACTGTCGGGCCCTGTTAGAGAGGAGAGTGCTGGCTCAGAGACTCAGCAATTTTTCTCCCTCCACAAGGTCCCCCTGAACAGACCTCTACCAGGGATCCCATGGTATCTAAGCATCACTGTTTGCTTTTGAAATAAGGATTATTTACTTTGAAATAATAAATGAGACCAATTCTTTGGAGACCCACCAAAAAAAGTCTCAGGAATTGACCCAGATTGACTTTCTATGTGATGAAAAGTAGGAAGATGATGTGGTAGAGACAGACCAGAGCCCCCTGTAAGGTGTATGTGAGCCTCATCCAGGACCCACAGACCCACAAGTTGACTTTTAGGGGAGAATAGGCTGGATTAGAATACATAACAAAATAGGGATGGTATGAGCAACAGTAAGGCATAGTTCTTGGGATTTGTTGATGTTTATTTTTTTTATAATGTCAATGTAAGAACATGACCCACACTATTAGCTCTTCAGGGTTTCATATATTAAATCCATACTGGAAGATTTTCCTTCCCTGGTTTTTAAGCCTCTTGGTAGACTTAAATCAGAGAGTATCTCATGGTATCTTGATGAGTGACTCTTCTTAGTGGTGTAACAGAGTCATTACCATCATATGGATAGATTAACAGAGCACTTTTTCCATTTATCACCTCATTTAATCTGGACATAAACCTAACGTGGACGGCATTACTATTAGCCTGTTTACGTAACTGAGGAAATTCAGACTTAGATGGGTAAATACTTTGCCCAAAGTAAATTCTAGCCCAAGTTCAAGGATTCAAAAATCCCATTTCTCCTGCATGATGAGGAGAAGTTAGGGAGAGCTGGGACAGAGGTTTGGTATTTTTTTCCAGAGAGCAGAGATAAGAGGGCCTAATTTGAATTCTTGGTCTTTATTGTTTGAATGGCACTGAGAAAGTCCTATTGAGCAGTCCTTTGGTGTAAAGTACTACCTAATATTTAAGATGGGGTTCCTGTTCTCCCGTCAGCTGTCGAGACCAGACATAAATACGTAAGGTGAACAGAGGACGGAAGCAGGCCTCTGTCCACAATTATATGAGGTGCTGCTGGAATAGGTATGTGGGAGCCAGGTAGGTTGGTTATTTAAGGTTTCCGTGGAAAATGAAGATTGATCCCACGTTTGAAGGCGGCACTGTGTAGTAAAAGGTGACCCCCCACCCCTTGCACTGGTGGCTGTCTAGAGCTGGCTTTCAGACCCCTTTCCCTTTAGACGCCTACACCCCAGCAGAATGAAGGGCCTGAGGCTCCCTGTTCACCTTCCTGGCCTTGCTTGCTCAGACCAAGGCCGTTTGTTCTGTGGAGAAGGGCCGTGCTTCCCTTCTCCCCTCCTGGGTCCTGTGATGCTACCCATCCTTTATATGCTACTCCAAACACCTCCCCCACCACTGCTCTCCTCCTCTGCTCGGAGAGTACTTCAGTGCTTCATTGCACCCCTCCAGTGTCTTTGATTTCTTCATAAATTGATGGGGGGCAAGGGCGATTACTGAAGCACCTAAGAGCATCATCAACCAGGGTCAGACCGCTCCGAGGCCTTATGTCCCTAAGACTTTGGGTAAGTTATGCGTCTCTGGTCACCGGGTTCACTGGGATTCTAGGGAGAGTATCTGGGGAATGAAAACTTCATTGAAAATATCATCTCCTCAGGGCCCTTCTGTTGAATCCCTCCTTCCTAGCTGAGAGGGATGCGGTGGGGAGTAAATGAAGTATGTGTGTGAAGCACGGAATGTAGCACTGCCACGTGACAAGATGTACGGCCAGGTGTGCACATGTCGACGTTTAATGTGCACAGTAGTTACACGGATACCTAAGCTTCTTCCACCACCCTGTAAGCTCCTGGAGGCTGGATCCACGGGTAATGAATTTCTGTGCCTTCCACAGAGACCAGCACAATGCCTTTCCCATGGCAGGGGTTCAGTAGTGTAAACAGGCTTCGAATGAATGAAGGAAGTAAAGGAGCATGAATCCCTGGTGGAGAGAGTATGGGAGAGCGCCGTGGTATGAATCACAGAAACGAGGAGTGGGGCAGGGAGACAGCAAGGGGCCAGAGGGCACCTGGTCCCACCCCTTCTGCATGGCATCAGAGAGTTCTCCCTGAGAACTCTATTGATTGATTTGTAGTTTAATTCCACTCTAATTTAATGGTACTGGATGATTTTAATCCTTTGAAGTTTTTTCTTTCCGAGTTTTTAATTCCAGTTAGTTAACGTCTAGCATTATATTAGTTTCAGGTGTACAATATAGCGATTCAACACTTCTATACACCACCCTGTGTTCATCATGACGACTGCACTCCTTAATCTCCATTGCCTATTTCATCCATGCTCCTACCCGCCTCCCTTCCGGGAACCATCAGTTCTCTATTGTTAAGAGTCTGTTTCTTGCTCTCTCTCTCTCTTTTCTTTCTTTCTTTTTGCTCGTTTGTTTTGTTTCTTAATTTCCACATGTGAGTGAAATCATATGGTATTTGTCTTTCTCTGACTGACTTTATTTCGCTCAGCATTATACCCTCTAACTCCATCCATGTTGTTGCAAATGGCAAGATTTCATTTTTTATGGCGGAATAATGTTCCATTGTGATTATCTATCTATCTCACATCTCCTTTATCCATTCATCAATTTCTTGCCTACTTCTGGACTGATTTTTTTAAAAAAGATTTATTTATTTATTTGAGAGAGAGAATGAGAACGAGTGAGGAAGGGGCAGATGGAGAGGAAGAGACTCTCAAGCAGCCTCCCCACTGGCGTGAGGCTCGATCCCACAACCCTGAGTTCACGACCTGAGCCGAAAGCAAGAGCCAGACACTTAAGTGACTGAGCCACCCAGACGCCCCTGGACTGATTTTTTTAATCATTCCATTTTATTCTCACTCTTTAGCTGTGTGGCAGTTAATAGTGTTTCTCAATTCTATAGCATCTTACAGGCATGGACACCTGCTTTAACCCCTTGGTGGTGAGTCCCTGACCATCAACCTCGGTCTCCTGGGTGGTCTGCTGTAGTGGCACACAGCCAGTTTCAGAAAAGCGTTTTCTATTTTCAGCCCAAAGCTGTCATCTTTTAACCACAAAACATCAGTCCGAGTTCATTTATTTATTTGCTCATTGTTTTCTTTCATTCATCAAGTGACTTCCTATGTCTTCTAATTGCTAGGAACTCTGCTAGGTGCTAGGGATAAAAAGATAACCACACCAGAAATGTTAGGATTATTAGAACTATTGGTAGAAACAAAGTATGAGTACAGACTGAGTTAACTATTTGTTAGAATATAAAATGTGGCACGAGCCACCAGTCTCTGGACCCACCCACGCCTGCTTTGTTGCTGTGCGGTGGAGGATGAATCATAGTTATTGAGAGTCAGAGGATGTGGAGTTTAGTCCCAGGTCTGCCACCTGCTATCTTGTGACCTTGTATGAGTCACATCACCTCTCTCAGGCTCAGTTTTCTTCTCTGTAAAATGGGCTTCCTAGCTCACGGGGCTGTTGCGAGGATCACAAAATGGGATGGTCAACGTGATAGTGCTTCTGAACTCTAAGGCTCTTTTTAATTTACACAGTATACCAGAAAGACTTCAGGATAAGTAAGGAGTCCCTTGCACTGGAGACACTGCTGCGGGTCTCAAGGGCAGGGTTGAGAGACACCCTCTAGCATGCCACGTTAGCATATTCAAAGTCAGAAATTCAAAACTTTCTTAAAAAGTTCTGCATTCCCCCCACCCCACATTTTGGACCCTTTGAGAAGAGACCGACTGTTAGTAGTGCGTGGTAACTGTGACGCTCCTCTCAGGATGTCAGGGACATTGTGTAAAATGTGACCCAGAAAGTTACACTTCTGTGCTGGTGGCCACCCCCAGCACGCTCCCTTTGCTCAGGTGAAGTTGGTCCACTTGGCAAGGCATCAGGCAGATGAAGCTGAATGTAAACACCCCACCGTGCAGTCCAGTGCCCCACCCGGCCCTCCTCATCTGGCTCGGGGGCCATTTCCAGTCCTGCCTTTGGACGAACACCAGCCCCACGTGGAAGGAAAATGCCTTCCTTTTAGTCTATTTCTCATTTGCTTAATTCCATTACATTCTCCCTAATGGGAAGAGGAGATTTGATGGGTGAGATTTATTTGAGTGAGCCCAAAGAGAGCCTTCTTTTTGCAAAGCCAGCATCCCTCTACGTGGTAAAGCCCTGAGCATAGGTGCATGGCCGCTTCTGCTCACCCCTGCACCCCTGCCCTGGCTCTGCGCCTGGCTGAGGACGCGGGATGTGCTCAATAAACGTTCATGGCATAAGTGAATCAATCAATGGCAGTTATTTGGACTTCAATATAAATGGATCTTGGACCTGAGATATTGCCAGATGGGCAGACAGGTTACAGTCTGGTGATGCATCTCTAAAGCTATAAAAATGTAGCCATTTCTGGAGTCACACGCTGACATTTCAGAAGATGATTATATGCACAATTTAACCACACAGCCACTCGTGCCCTCCAAGTGCCATCGCTTCAACAACTGTTTTCATGTTGGCTTTCTTTCTTTCTTTCTTTCTTTCTTTCTTTCTTTCTTTCTTTCTTCTTTTCTTTTCTTTTCTTTTCTTTTCTTTTCTTTTCTTTTCTTTTCAGTCAGGCACAGTTTTTTTTCCCCAGCTCCTCTTATTTCCAGCTGAATGTGATTTATTCATATGAAATTATGCTCCATTTTTATAAAACCCAAGTTACTGCAAATGATGCTTGAGGTTTCACAGAAAATATTAATTCCTGATCTGCTGCTATAAAGCATCCCCGCTCGTTCTGCAGCAGCTCTGTCGCTCGGAGACAGATGGAAGCAGTCCAAGGGTATGATTAACTTCTTAGTCCTGGCAATTTCCTAGTGCTCCTCTTGCCCTAGATTTCAAGATTGACCTCCAGCTTCTCTGCAAATGCACAGTTGCTCAGCTTGATAAATCACACGAATCCCTTTTTTGATCACAGTTATCTACTATTTACTACTTATGAGGCAAAGTTAATCATATTCAGAGGCACTTCATATGCTGCACACATACCCTTCCTTCTCTGAACAGCACTTTGCATATTTTCCACATTACTGGCGATGTGGCAGCTTTCACAGTGCAGTGAGTCTATACCAAAGACACACCTTTATAAATGAGGCTCGTGCCCATTTATCCTTATTCTCCTCTGGTACAATAATACATAAGGAGAAAAAAAAAAAAAACCACTTGGGAAGCACATTCTAAGGAGTGACTAAGTAAGAAGGAGAATGTCCCTTTGTAGATGGAGGTTTTCTTCTAATTGTTTTGTTTTACCTTGTTGAGAATTTTGCCACCTCTTCCTGCCCTGGTCTCCTAGTTGTTTCACGATTTTGGGGAATCAGAGGGCCTCTGGTAGGCCAGCTGACGTTCAAAGGCATAAAACAGATGAAAAAACCCACAGTCAGCAGTAGGAAGAACAAAAAAAAAGTGCCGTTCTGCCCTCCTGCAAGGCTTCCTGTAACTGCAGGGTGGCCCAGGTTAGCAGGGCCAAAGCCCAAATTTGCCTTGCCGGTGTGATCCAGTCTTCAACACTTTGGCTATTTTGGAGGAACCATAAATTCAGCCCAATTGTTCAGGCAAAAATGAACGAGGCCACTGGTTTTCACTGGAGGTGACCACAGAAGATTTTTACATTTTAGATAATGGAAATACCATAGTTTTAATTCATCAAGGTGTGCATGGATTGCTTAGGACTCACTGAACTTTAAAGTACAGTCTTAAATGTCAGACACTGGATTTCTGCTAGAATGTCTATTTAAACCAAGAAACTGGAGAAATGAAAAGACAGACAAGATTGGCCTTCAAAAGACATCTGGATGTTCTCTCATCTCAGACACCCCAAAGGGACAAGATTTCTACCTGCCATTAGAAAGAAAAGGGAAAGGCCAACCCTCTTCCTTATAACTTGCCTCACTGGGTCAGGACTCTAAGACTTGGATGCAGGTTTTCTCACGGGGAAGCAGAGAGCAGCCCCTGGTGTCCTTCAGTGTACACTCACACCCACCAATGACCCCAAGTCAAGTGAACCCCTAGGTCATCCTCAGGTTCACATCTTGGAACAAAATGGCTCTACTCCTGTATCAAACGTCCTTGTGTCCACCAGGTACTCAAGGTGGTTATTAAGACTAACTGGTAGTGAAAGGGGCCCACATGTGAACAAACTAGCAGTACAGGAGACAAGAAGTCTATGGTGGCACATTCTGAGCCACCTCGGGCTCTTCTGTTCAACGGTAGAACTCAGGAAAGCACCTTTTAAGGTCTGAAAAGTGCTGCCATTTTCTAGGACAAAATGAAAGTGCTGCCTCATTATTATGGAATTTTATATCAAGAAGTGATAATAGGCTGAAAACAATAGTTCAGGAAAATAGAATAGTTTATGTAAATGAATGTAGAATAGATTCATACCCTGCTCTAAGCAGCCAGAGATACTGGGGTAAGATCTCTACCCCATGGGAAGAGTCATGACTTGGGGGAAATCTTTACTCAATTCCATTCCCACCCTGGGGTGGTTCCTCTGACAGACAATATTGGGCAAGACATGCAGTAGTATGACCCAGAGTTACATTCATCATTTTCTAGAAAATACCGGTTTATTCAATAGAATAAGTAATGTGCTAGAAAATGACATCTACTACTTGGTAAGTTAGCACTCCCTAATTTAAGAAAATAGAAAATATACATCCCATGAACTCAGTAGGTATTTTAAGCCTCATTTTAAAAAAGGATTTAAAATTGTATCTCCAAATGATTATAGATACTTCTCACTTCTGGAAATCACTTGTGTGGCCCTGTATTGATGGAAAATATAGAATAGAGCAAGCAGAGAGACGGTAGCTTTACACAACTGCATTGTTAGAATAGCTAAGCCAACTCATTACTTTAAAATGAGCCAAATTCCCCCAACTTTGAACAGAAAAACCTTTAGACTTAAGGGAGCAATGCTCTATTACATTTAAAGATAGAGAAATTCATAAGAAGAGAAATTACAATGGGAACCTCTGTTTCTTTTCTCACAGTATTCTATTACTAGCAGTTATATAATCAACAGGGGCTAAGATGCTAACTTACTAGTTGACTAACTATTGGTTTTGATGAGAGGTTTTAGAGAGAATATCAGAAAAAGTCAAGGGGAATAGTCTTGCTCATCATTAAAATCCATGCACGTTTTCTATCCAGGACAGTCATGTATCTTTTGGGAAGCAGCCTTAGAATGCATCAATTCTAGTCTCTGATGACTTGTCTTTGTGTCTTTGTGTTTGCAGCCATGTCTTCAAAGGAACTCCCTATTTTCCTGAAATAGGTTTTGATTCATTCTATGAAATGTTGTAATGATGTTTTGTGTCTATATATATAGCTTTATTGAAATATAATTTATATACCATAAAGTTCACTGACTTAAAATGTTCAATTTGATGGTTTTTAGGAGAGGGCTATGAAACCACCACCATCATCTAATTTTACAACATTTTCAATACCCCCAAAAGAAATCTTCTAACCACTGGCAAGAACATAATATTGTAAACTGAGGGCCTTCGCTTGCTTTTCAATGCATTTTGTTGAAGGAAACTCTTAATCAGTCAAAGGGGAAAAAGAAATACATAGAAGAAAGGAACTAATGTGTCAGATTTTCAACGTTTCGATCCAGAGTGTCCTTCTACCAACAGACTCAGAAACAGTACAGTTATCAGCTTTTGTGAAAATCCCAGAAGCAATTCCAAAGATCACGTGGCGGCCCCTCTCAGAGCACACAGCTTGTGTGGTTGTCATGGGGAAGGCTTTTCAACTGAAATAAAAATACGCTCAGCCTGCCACCATAGCGAAAATGCTTTTCACCCATGTGCACAAATAATTTGCCTAAGTGACAGGTTTTACCTTGGAGAAGCACTGAACTGAGCTAGTTGACACAGTCAATTATTGTTCATTCAAAAAAAAAAAAAAAAAAGAAGAAGAAGAAAAGGAAGGTGGTGACAGTTTGCTAGATAATGCTGAGGTGCCCACCAGCCAGCCAGGGGAACATCTCCATCTGGTTCTAACACTACAAGAACTTCCTTTGTGGACAGAAACTGGGGCTTCCTCTTCACCTCTTGACAGTTCTTTAAGAAACACACACACCCCAACGAAAACTCAAAAACCAACCAAAGCAAAAAGGGTCTGGTTTGTTCCTGAAAGTAACTCTGTATGTCCCTGTTCAGCTCTCTTTACACACAGCCTTTGGGCAGAGCAGGATGTGAAATGCAGCTTGAGTGTGTTTATTGATTGGGTTTATAATATATCTCGCACAACAGCACGAGTCCGAAAACACAAGCCAGAGCCAGGAGTAAAAAGTCAGGCACCCGGGACCATGAACTGGGTTACGTGCATGAAGTATTTCAAGACAGAATTTCATCCAAAGAAGACAGCTCCTGGTGAAACGCTATGAAAAAAGTCTCAAGAAAACATCTCAAAATAAATGAAGCACTTATTGCTGAAAAATGAGCTTAGATCTCCACCAATTCCAAAGTTCAGAATTTACTGCCCTATTCAGGTCTTTTCCTCTAAGTTTCTTGTCTCCTGTTTCATTGCACAACAAGGGATTCTTCATACTTTCTATGAAATACAACAAGGCGATTTTTGCAGTAATAAACTCCACACATGCATGACAAATCCAAGCATGCAAAATGTTTAACATCCCAGTTCGCAGATACTTTAGGGACAAAATCCGATTATGAATTATATGCCACAATAAATAGGGCTCAATGTTTCATAAAGCAATTTATAGTTCATAAAAATGACAAAATGTACCTGTCAGACAGAGCGTGGAGAGCAGTTCTCTGGGCTGCCTGCTGGAAGGAAGGGCAGAGATGTTTATTTAATATTCTGACTTTAAATTATGTACTCAATCAACACTTTTAAAAATCCGGTGTCACACATTTTTGCCATGTGGCCAAATATTAAACTACTAGCAACATCGTAGAGGGCCCCATCATGTTGACTGAAGCCCCTGCAGCGCACATCTGCCACTAGGGGGCGACGTCGGAGAGGCACGGAGTACAGGGCAGGTGAGGTTAGACCAGTCTCTGGAGACCAGGAGAGGGGATCAGAGCTGCTGCATTTTTACTCTCCCACATCGTTTTCCCCATGGTTTTAGTCTACTTTCCTGTAAGAAAAAAATTCGGTTTTGGCTTCTTTGTAGCTTCTTTCTCAATGAAAACATAATTTTTGACTCAGTTTTCAGATTGATTGAAAAAGTCGCCGCAATTGGAAACTGGAATGCCAACTGGAAATGTGATGATATTATGAGATCATTGATTTGTTTTAAGTATGGTGATTTTTAAAAGAGTCTTTTAGAGATCCATATTGAAATATTTATGGATACAATTATATGATGTTGGGATTTGCTTTAAAACAATACAGTTGGAGGGAAAGGAGAGTGGGTGGGCATTTATAAGTGAAACAAGATGGCCTTGGGTTGAAGCTAGGTGTTCAACAGCCTAACTGTTGAAGCTAGGTGATGAGCACGCTGGGAGATTATTATATTATTCTGGGCATCTTTGTATGTTTTTGAAACTTTCCCTACTACCAAAACTCAGAGAAAAAGGAAAGAAAAAGGCCACCATTTCTCCACCAGATTCGCTCAGGTTTGTAATCATTTTCTTGTCATCTGCCTTCTCTATATTTTTGTATGTTGGCTTTCTATCACTGAGCACTCTGAAACTTCAGAAGGCCAAGGTCACACTCTGTTCTCCGTCTCAGAAGTTATAATTGGGAGGGGATCAAAGCATGGCCTGTAAGACCAAGGCTTACTCAGGGTGCACCAGGCAATAAAGTGTGCATACAGTTCATTTTCACCATGTATGCTACACATGTCAAGTTTACTGCTCACCAGGGACACCAAAATATTTCCCATGCTATTCCTCATTCCATTTAGACAGCAGACAAAACAGAAAGATTCTTCAGATTCGAAAAAGAAAATTACACATCAGTGTTATCAACCCTATTGTGGAAATGTAATATACCCTTGATGGGAGCTGCATGTCCTTGGATCAGTTAGTCCCAATACGTACTGAATTCCTACTGTGTAGAGATGATTGCACTGGGCTCCAGGAGGGACAGAAACAAAAGCAGAATAAGTAGTCCTTGTCTTGGAGAAGCTCCATCCCTAGGTAGGAAGTCACACTGGAGGCCCAGCAATGACTTGAGGAATAACATGTAAATGGAGTAACATGTAAATGAACAGATTAAGGTAGGACAGTGTTAGGAAGATGCAGGTCTGAATGACAGCTAATAGTTGGTGGATCAGTAGCTCTTCAAACAATGCCTAGAACTGTTAGCAGGTGCTCAGTAAATATCCACTGAGTAAACATTAAATGAATGAATCCATTAGGGAAATTTGAGCAGAACTTTAAAGACAAGGGGTGTTGGAACTGAGTAGGGGTGTTTCTTCATTTTACATTCATGAGGGGGAGCACTACTGGTTTGTAGTGCCTGGGGTTGGGGATGATAAAACCTTTCAAAGATCAGGGAGGTCCCTTGTACAGTGAGTACATGTCTCCTTAAAATGGCAAGGGTAGCTCTATGGAGAAGCACCACAGTAAAGCAGGAATGAAAGTCAGATTTGAAAGAAGTCAGATTTGCTTCTGGGGCTGGCAAAAGGAACTGGAAAATAAACAAACAAGAGGAACTTCGCTAATTCCCACAAATGACATAACCACACTGATTTAAGAAAAAAAAACCCATATAGTCTGTGGAACTGGGAATTGAAATTCTTACACTCGGGGAGAGGTTTTGCCATTTATGTATATGGCAACTTTAGTCTGGCCCTCAACCTACGTCTGTTTCCAAACCGCCCTCTCCTTCCCTGAAGGAAATGACGAGGGAGCCAGTCAGTCAATGTTCCCACTACTGTGGACAATCTAAGGGGTTACTGCCTCCTCTCTTTCCCCTGGTTTCCAGCAAATTAAGGCCCAAATGTCCTGGCATTCCAGTGTCACATAATCAGTCCAAGAGAGGAAAGAAGAATATCCACAGAGCTTCTCTTGATGAGGACACCGGAGGGAGTAGGGAGAGACATGGGGGAAGTGATGAGAAGCCTGAGGAAGACTTGGAGCCCAGGAGCCCCCTCTGATACCTCAGAGGATGGGTACTTCCTTCTCTCGTGCTCCTTTCTCTGTGTTCCCTGGAGGGCCAGCCTAGGAGCATGCTCACAAAAAGCACCCAGCAAGTGACGGGCCGCCATCACTGTGCCCAGGTTTGTCTCCTAAAAGGTTCTCTTATCACTCATCAAGATGGCTTTCAATTTTGGCAGCTATCCTTGGAAAGAACAGAACTCTCTACTCTTGACTCTGGCTAAATATACAAAAAGAATCTGGAACTCCCCAAAGGAAAGATGGCATGCAGTATTAGTACAGTCTCTTGACATCATCTCAGCAGGAGGCACTGGAGACTGACTCTTCCTGGAATAACAAAAATCATAAGGGATGTGACTAAAAGTTCAACAGAAACCTCTCCCATGGCCTCTGAAGTTTCCCCTAGCCATGGGTGTCAATGTTTAAAGAGTCTATTGACTCTTTTCTCTCCTGCCTCCAAATACTTCCTGATGACTTTTGTGATAAGGAAACACCATGCTTTTTGATGTGCAGCCTCTAAGAAAATTATTTAGAAAGCAAAACAAACAAAAAAAGAAACTCAGCCACTCAACCATCACTGGAGTGACGCATCCCAGGTGGTGGCCCCTGTTGAGAGCATCTCCGTAGGCCTGATGTTGGCTGAGCCCTCCTCATATAAGCCGAATGGGAAGCTTGGGGCAGAGGCTGCTTTCCCTTAGCAGATGGGTGTGATGCTGGGGCCAAAAGGCTTTGACATATGTCATGGGCATAGGAAGGTATAGACATCGGTCATCCCACCAGTCACTAAGCAATGTCTTTCGGAGACAGTTACTCTTCAATCTGTCCGCACGATGTGTGTTACCACCCACTCCACTGACTGCCTGCACCACTATTTTCAATGCCTGGTTTTGATTGTGCTATTTAATTTGCAGTTATTCTACATCATTAAAAACTTTACAGAGGGTGACTCATCATCCATCAAGAAAAGAGATGAGAGCATTTTAAACATTTTAAGTAATTCCTTGAGAAAATAAAGGCTTTATGGCATTAGATTAAAATCGTATATCATATAGCAAGGCAAAGACTACATTTTTTTTTTTTTTTACTGCCTCATCTCTTAAAAATAGTTTGGCTTTTGCATGCTATTTCACTTCACAGTTGGAAAATAATAAAATAAATAAACATTGGAATTAAAGAGCAGAGAAAAAATTACTTAGGTGACTCATGATTGAAGCCTGAAAAACTACTCATAGTAAACTGGATGAATTGCCCAATTTCCTTCTTTCAAGAGTTGTACATTACAGCAACCATATTTTTCTCTTCCTAAATCATCATCTCCTCTAGTAACTTTCCTCTTATTCAGTTTTCAGCAAAATAGGTTGAGAAGGTTAAGAGAATGCTTCATTGATCTCTCCTGAGTTCATTACTCATTCATGAACGCCTCTGAAGCATAAGTCTACGGAGACAAAACCAGTTTTCCACCAGAAATAATCATTTTCCAGGTTCTTTCCAGGAGATGACATCTTTTCTCTGTCTTTATTACAGCAAGCTCGGTGTTTTGGAACATAATCAGTAGACATTCAGGTTTCAATGTATGCTAAATGAATTACCAGTCACAATCTGTTATTGAAGGGAACTCAAAGAGGAAATTAAGTGCCCTTCTTATAATTGGGTTATGCACAGAACAAGTTTATGGATATTGGAGTGGGGAGGAGAATGAAAGGAAGATGCTGAAATTCAGAGGGGTTTCAGGATGAACCAATTTCTTTTTTTACTTGATAGAAACAGACTAACATGCAGACAACTCTGTAATTTGATCTGAAGTACCTATGATGTAGATACTGGGCTTGGCTTGGGTGACACGCAAAATGGACAAAACCCTCACCATATTGTACTTCGGGTCTAAAGTGAGTCAGCCACGAGAAGTTAAACATACAGAAACATTCTAGATGACAAGGGCTATGACTGAAGAGCACAGGGTGCTATGAAACAGAGTATGAAGGAGATCTCATTTGGAGTGAATGGTCAGGGAAGGCTCACTAACTAAGGAAAGCACAAAAAAGCTGACGCCTGCAGGATAAAGAACTTATTGACCTAGAGAAACAGGAGTGAGTGGGGAAGGCACGAAAGTTTGGGAGCAAAAAGCCTGAGTTAGGCCTAGATCCTTGCTCAGTTGAAGAACTATAGGAAGGACACTGTCGGGGAGTGCAGCGAACAGTGGGGACGGGCAGTTCCCAAGGGCTTTGGAGGTCAAAATAAGGATTTTGGATATTATCACAGGGCAATAAGAAGTCATTGAAGGATTTACATTATGGGAAGTTGGGTGAAGGCTGTACGGGACCTGCCTGTACGTTCTTTGCATCTTCTGGTGAATCTACAATTGAAAAGAAAAGAGTAAGGAGCGAGGCAACATAATTGATATTTTTCAGATACCACTCTGGCTTCTATGTGGTGAATGGATTTGAGAGGAAAGGAACAATGTTTGAGGTTGTTGCAACAATGTAGGCAAGGGACGTGCATGGTACCACTGGAGACGGAGAGAGTTTGTTACATTCTGGAGGCAGAACTGAGGGAACTGGAGATTGATGGGCTGTGGCAGATCGAGGGAGGGGTCAGAAATGAGTCCCAGGTTTCTGGCCTGAGCACCTGGTAAGCATGAAGAGTCACTGATCGGGGCGCACAGGACTGGTACAGGAGCAGGGACAAAGGTAGACTTTAATTTTGGGTGTGTGAAGTTCTAGTTGCTTCTGGGATGTTCAAGTGGAGAGGGTGAATAGATTGTTGGATACATACATGAGACTAAAGCTGTTAAATGCCAGTAAAGCACAAAGTACCGGTAGAGTGTGGGCAAATAACAGTTATAAAAAGGAGATCTATGGCTGAATTTTCTGAATCTACAGTTTGCTATCCTTCTCATAGAAACCGATTCAGGATTCAAGTGGTTAAAACACATCTCTATTTCTCCTTCCACACGTGACTAACCTCTATCTTTTCTATGAACAGTATCAGGTTTATTATACTGACAGTAAAGCAGGTACCTCTGCAAGCCGTGATTTTATCATTGGCTTCACCTGTGTTAGGACGTTGTCTCCCCATTCAACTACTTGAACAAACACTGTCACAGTTCGTCTTAGTTCCTCCGTTTTTTGCTGTTACTGAAGCACACTATGAAATTTAAACTGGATTCATGTATCTTTACAGGAATTCTGTCTGGTAAGGCCTTACTTTTTTCTTGCCATTTTTCTGCAAGGTGAGATTTGTATTTATTTATTTCACTGCTTAATTTCCTTCTACGTCTCTCAACACATCTTATGTGTCATTAACTTAACTTTTATGTGGTTGCTTTTCATTTTAGTCCGAGCTGATCAGTCTCTTAACTTTTTATGTTGTGAACTTCCCATTTGTCGTTTTCAACCCATTTAGTAATATTTGGAAGACAAAGGAAAGAATCTTAAGCTCTTCGGTTTTTCCTCTCTCATAATGAGTCCTGTGAATTTTCAGATTTCTAGAAATGCTGTCTAGGAAGCGTTTTGTTCAGTAGACTTTGACTTTATCCTGTTCTCTGCAGGGGTCAGGCAGAGTCAGGGATGACAATGTAATTTATGATCCAAATAAGAACATTTTGGAGAATGACAGGGGGTGCCTGGGGCGCCTGGGTGGCTCAGTCGTTAAGCGTCTGCCTTCGGCTCAGGGCGTGATCCCAGGGTCCTAGGATCAAGCCCCGCATCGGGCTCCCTGCTCCACTGGGGCCTGCTTCTTCCTCTCCCACTCACCCTGCTTGTGTTCCCTCTCTCGCTGGCTGTCTCTCTCTCTCTGTCAAATAAATAATTAAATTAAAAAAAAAAAAAAAAAGAAAGGGAATGCTACCCAGATGGGAGTCAGGGGCAACAGGAGAAAACTCAGCTTTTCTGGGCATGCTGGGCTGTATGGCTGCTCTAATAAAGACAACTCTGCACAAATATAAATAAGATCAGGATGAGAAGACAGAATTTCAGGGGCTTAGGAGCTTGTCAATAAAGAAAGCGAACAGTGGAATGGGGTCAGCAGCAGGCAAATTACTTGCATTCTTGTTTCTTTAAGTCAAGTCAATGTTTCTGTCATTTTTCGTTCTCTTTCCAGCCGCTGCTTTTATTTAGATTCTGCCTATAATCTGAGGTCTAGCTCATCCTTTTTATAAGTGCTCCTTGACCAAGGCTTTTATTGATCTTCCTCTCTCTGAACTCCTAGCGCAGAACATGTGTTAGCACCGGGTTCTTTTCTTTCTTGAGGAGTTTGCCATTTGCTTCATGAGAATTCTAATCTTGGCTCCTCCAGTTCCTTGAGGATCACTGAAGGTAGAAACCCGAGCCCCTCCCCCCTCACAGAAAGGGCTTCCTGGAGACTGACAACACTTGCAGTGGGATTCACAGGCAGGATGTGAGGAGGTAACTTAACGGGGATGATATATCGCCACTATTTATTTGCCACAGGTCCAACCTAAGAGATTTGTTGTAATATATTTTTTTTTCTTAGCTGTATATTCTTTCTTTATTTCACTTTCTTTAAAAACTAGGGTGTACTTTCCTCTTTGGAGAAAGTTTGACTTGTCCCCCCACCCCCCACTGGATTGCTTAGATTTGTCTACCAGAAATTCAGTAAAGACAATAACAAGTATTTATTGAGCACCTATTATATCTCATGGAAAATGCTGATTAGGGTTGACAATACCAGATGAAGTCCGCCTGTATAATGATATCTCATAATTTGGCTCCTTTAACCAGGTGACTGATTTGGGGGACTTGTTTGAGGTCAGATTGTCAGTGACAGTCCTAATTTGGCCACTCAGATGTTCTGAGAGAGATTAAGAGAGACATGCTGTCAGTGACAGTCCTAATTTGGCCATTCAGATCTTCTGAGAGAGATTAAGAGAGACACACTTGTTTTCACTGAGCGTTTCCTGGACATTTTACTCACTGGAGAAAAACTATGAACAATTTGTGACATCTGCCATGCAGGATGACAAACTCCTGCCTCTAGGTCCTGGAGACTTTTGCCTTCACAAATGAAAATTTAGGGGCAGCCACTAGGAGTTAGGAGAAAGAGAGGAAATATGTGGGGGACAACGTGAGCACATGCCATAGGGGTTGTCCCCCGTCCACAGTGACTGACATCAGACTCCTCCCACAGGGGCTGGGGCTCCACGGAGGGCCTGGAAGACAGTGAGCCATACTGATTGCTACAAGGGCAAAATTATGGATCAGAGGGTCCCAGTGGCCTCCTGGAGAAGTCTGTGGGGCAGGGAGGTTGGTGTGGGAGTGGTAGGAGATCAGTGTGAAGTGCAGGGATAATGGTAGGAAGAGCCATGGTCGTGTATGAGGCTATTAGCATTCACCACGATGCTGGGGGCTGGCCGCAGAAGTAAGCTGAGCGATATCCAGCCCCAAGCCAGGTCAGAGGAACAATTTGTACTTCCGGTAATGTGGAATTGCAGTCCCACGACAAGTAGCTGCATCTACTTGGCCAGCTGGACACTTACCCCCTAAAGGGCCAGACTTAGGAAGGCTAGATACCAGCTCCTTGAGGACAGGAAGTGGGCATGAGTTACTTTATTGACCAACCCTTGGTACAAGGTCTAACAGACAGTATAGGTAGTGGCCCTCTCTTCTCCTTCTTCCTCTGCCTCCTTTCCTCCTCCTTTCTCCCCTAAAACTCCAGACCTTCTCCCCTCTTCCTCCTCCTACCTTCCAGATCTATTCTTCTATAATTAGCTTCTTGCCTTTTCTGATATAAATCAATTTTCCTGGCTTCTTCCTGTACTCCTCTCCTTTTATTACTAAATAGGCATTAAAAAAAGTTCCAGCAAAGCAAATAAAGAACATTCCTGAGGAGAAAGGAAAGGAGAAGAAGAAGAAGAAGAAGGGATAGGGGAGGATGTTAAAATGTGTACTTTAACAGCTTTATGGTAATACATACTTATATTAATATAAAATGTTCTCTATTAGTCTACTTTAGTATTTTTTTGTCCAGTTACCTTAAGATATTGAAACAGGGGTTCGGTAAGGTTGACTTGCTCACAGACACAGAGCGGGTAAGTAATGGAACCAGGCCACTGAGGTACCACAGAGCACCCCAGCCCTGCCTCTGCCTCACCGTGGACTCTTCCTGGCAGAGGGTGAAGGGAAGGGGACCAGCGGAATTGGAATTATGGCAGTCTCAGTGCGAAGAGCACTGGTGGGATGCTGAGTGGACGCTAACACACACAGAGGCAAGCTTCCTGTGGGGACACTAATGAAGAGGAAGCATAGGAGCCATCTTTTAGACAGGTATTTGCAAAGGAGATGGGAGGGTTTTAGGTTTCTGGGACTAAAGTCTTTTCCTCAAGAGGTTTACAGGTAGAAGAATATTGTTTATCTCAGAGTTTGCCAGAAACTCCTGGGGAAGAAGTCTTTTTTACCTCCAGAGCTCACCATGACAGAATTGCATATAATAAGGAAGTGCCTGCCTGGGGCAGGTCTAGGTAGGTGCAGAGATCACTGAGGATTCACGAGGCAAATGGGGCAAACCCACTGGTATTTATTGCTGGATGATGGTGAAAGATCCAAGCTCGGCTGTAAATTCTCACAATGGTGATAGTGTTGGAAACATTTGGATTCTGGGACAGAACACGGGCAAGGCAATAGCCTTCCATGTGAGAGAGAAAGAAAGAGAGAGTATACTTGTCTAGCATCTGCAATTTCAAAGTGGAAGCAAACAGTCAAGAATGACCATCATATCTAAGGATGGCTGAGTAATTTGGAGATACTCTACAGGTAGTATGTGGATTTAAATAATTCCTGGTTGTCGGGAATGGAAGGTTAAATCTGGAGTATGGAGGGGATGCAATCTAAACCCTGCAGGTTCTACCATGGCTTCGTGGCCCACTGGTTAGGGTTTTGGTCACCCACACACTCCTAGAACTCATCTCACAGAGCAACTTCAGTGCAGGCCAGAACTTGAACATGGCCAAGATGGTGATGGCCTGTTAACAACTCTCATCTTTGGCACAGCAGGTGGATACCGGGTTCAGTCACTTCCTACTTTGTTGGGTTTGCCAAATGCCTTTATCCTTATGCTACCTCAACACAATGCTTTGGTGAAAACCCATTCACTTTCTGTTTTTTTGTTTTTTTTTTTAAGATTTTATTTATTTATTTGACAGAGATAGAGACAGCCAGCGAGAGAGGGAACACAAGCAGGGGGAGTGGGAGAGGAAGAGCAGGCTCCTGGCAGAGGAGCCTGATGTGGGGCTCGATCCCATAACGCCGGGATTACGCCCTGAGCCAAAGGCAGGCGCTTGACCGCTGTGCCACCCAGGCGCTCCTGCCCATTCATTTTCTAACTGGCCTTGGTAGGTGTTTATTATGAATGCAGCTGGGGCCCAAGTTGTGTGGAATATAAATGTTACTTTGTTACTGTATAAAGATTAGAGTCACATAAATGTTTTGATAGTTTTGTTGTAAATGCAACCTGTATTTGAATAACAAACATCTGAAGTCTGGCTTTATGTTTCACTTAAACACCTTTTTTACACAGACAAAATAGCAATATTTGAAGGTAAAAACAGGTTTGTAATGGTTAAGAAAGAGTCTTATAATTATACTTTGCAAACTGATTTTTTAACATAAAAGAAAAAATCGATTCTGATTGTTTTCCAATTAGTATTAGCATTTTCACCTCTCAAGAGACCACTGCTTCGGGGTTTATATGTGAAGGTGTTTTCACATATACGTTGTAATCACATACTCTTCCTTGAACTGCTTTGGACTTTAAGAATGAATCCCAGGTTGAAAGAAGTGGTACCCAGAGACGTGTTGTTGAATCGACCTCCCCAGAGAGACAGTCTGGCTAATTTGCACTTTTCTAGCGTGGAGAAGACTGTCTGGTGGCCTGACGTTTAGGGAACTGTCTGGTCTGCTTCTTCAAGATGGTCTTCTTTCACTCAGCCCAACCTATTGGCTGCAAATCTGGTTAGGAAGGAACTGGCAATTGCCAAGGGGCACTGAATTATCACAAATGATTATACTCCATGTAGAAACAACAAGCTAAGAGAGTCTCCTGAGAAAAGCTGTGCTATGAGATAACCAGACCCACCTGGAGAAGATTTGGAAAAACACAAACAAAAATAAAACTTTCCAAGTGATATCTGGACCAAACACCTGAGTGACTGTAGGTAAATCCCTCACTAAATGAAACCACTCAAGCCTGGATCCGAGTGATAGCATATACTCCAAGGAGCATCCACTCTTGAATAGTTACACTTCGGAAGAAGCTATTGAAGATAAACACCATTAAAGTCATAGGACAAAAGACTATTCCTTTGAGTTAAATAGCTACGTCCTCTGGAGGAAGAATTCCACTTCCTCTGCCAACCAGGAGCTCTGCTGGTAGCTATATTTGAGAGAAGAGCATGTCTATCAACACTTGATGCATGGCCTTTCTTCTGTTCTCCAAATGGAGAGTCTGTTTTGTTGGTACTGAGATCCACCATTAACAAAAACTTGGCTTAGTTTAAAAAATATAGCTCCTCTATGAATTCTTGAACTTAACAAAGCAACGATTCTCTGTTTTTTGTGTTAATTGTATGTTTGCCCAAATGTAATGGATCATCTTTTAATTTTTATATAATTTTCTCATTTCCTCATTTCTGTTCAGGGTCTCCCAACCGAAACTAGTCACACCCTACGGTCCAGGCTGGTTGGGCACAACTAAACCTACATAAATCTCAAATGGGCCCTCAGGAGAGGTCTGAGAAAAAATTTTAGGAAATAGGGTTGTGGGCCTTTATAATTCTGTGCTCAGTGACATTTAAGTCAGCTGATAATTTCAATTTTGGAAATTATTGTTCATGAACGTGAAACAAAGGCCATTACATTTTTGGTCATCTACCTATGCTTGTTCTTTGCACAAATGTGTATGAAGAGTGGCATGATTTAATAAAATGGCCATAGTAAGAGATTTTTATATTTGCTTCTGGTGACAATAAAATTTTATTTCTATATTATGATTACTTAACTAAGTTTTAGGACTGTTAGACAAACAGAAACCTCCTGCTAAACATTTTAGTTTTCACTGACTGCGTCATAAGTTTGAAATACATGCTTACTTCATACACATGACAAAGACCTGACAGGCAGTCCTTTTCAATTTGAGTTATTGCTCTGCTTCTATATTAAAAAGAAACCAATTCATCAATATGATTAAATTGGATATTTAGCTTAGGGATAACATTAATGCAAGACTAAACATAAAAACAAACATAAACTACTCTTCCTTTTTTTCAATTTTGCTAGTAAGTTTAATATATGTAATATATGCTTCTTTTTGTACACTAAGGGCAGAGCTTGTCCTAGCATTTACAATTTACTTTAAATGCTTGAGGTTAAATTATCAGAACGAATATCACTAATGTGTCTTTTTTGATATTCAGCACTTAGTAGGCATTCAAGCAGATTCTCAGAATGATTCGCATGTAAAAATTTTTTAGCTCTTGTTTAACTACAAATAACATCTACAATATGGTTCATTTCTAATGTAGAAGAAACTTGATTTTGGAGCCTTGCCCCTCAAACCTGGTCCTGATTACTGCTTCAACTCCTGTTTATATAATTCTACACAAGTTTGGCAGGATTCAAGAGCACATACCAGGGTGTTGGCTTTTATGAATCTCCTGGGATGTGAATGTCAAGCTGACTGGATGAACTCTGGCCACAAATCCCAGACAAGCACAATGACTCTATTTATTCAGACTTGGCCGCCTGAATGCAGATTGACTCTGTGGGTAATAAATTTTCACAGGCCAAGAACTCCAGCATCAACCAAGCTGATCCTGAGAAGAAAAATGCACCCAGGGAAGTGGAGCTGGGTTGCACAAACCTCCTATGTTTTTATTCCTCGCCTGTATATCATTTAGCTAATTCATTTGGTCACTGATAGACATGCACGGCCAATGGCTTCAGAGGTTCTTTTCGAAAGCTCTGCTTTCTGTTATGCAATTGTCATATTAAAAAGGAACAAGGGAAAAAATGAACGGCGCCTATTATGATTGGCAATCTGCTTTCAATATTACACCCCAAACTGACGTGAGTTATCCAGTGGCTTCTATGGTAAAAAGCAGAGAACTGAGTGGGAATGTTTCTGTGCCTCCCCATAAGAAACCAAAGGCAACTAAAAGCAATGAGAACTGCAATTCAGTGCTCGGAGCAATTGCACCTATAATCTTGACATCTCGATGCAGCGAGGCTTTAGATTCATTCCGAGAGGGCTGGAATTCTTTTTGAGAGACACGATCAGTACTCCATGCATTACAAATAAGAAATGAACTAGCTCTTTAACTTGAAGATTTACGTTAACTACCTAGATATCTATTAAATTAATTGTGTGCTCTCCAAATATTGATTAGGGATTAAAAGGTAACTTTTCTTCATTGTAAGATGTAAATTATGCCAGCAGGAAAATTTCCCTCTACAGATTATATGCAATGATCAGTGCCTATAAAATTAAAATTGTCAGTTTGAGTGGATAAACCATGCTCATTTAAAGAGAAAAATGCAGTTATATAATTAAAATGAAAAGACTGCCTGATACGTGTGGATAATGTAATTACTGGAAGCTGCAGGCACATATGTAGCCATTCAATTTGGATCCCTGCTTCTTTACTCTCCCTGAGCTTATATATTTGTCATCTCTGAAACACTGTCTGCAGTTGACACTCTCTCGGCTGCTCCTTGCTGAAAGGCTTAATCATTCGTTCCTCTCCTTAAGCCTTAGTTATAATAATTTCATCTAGATATTCACTGTGTCTGACTTCCCAAGCTTTCCCTGACTTGAGAGGCAGAGCTCTTCTTTTTACCAAATTGGAAGACATGAAATATAATTAATCTCTCCAAGTCCATTAAAAAAATTCCTTTAGTACGTAGTGGCTTCATGAATAATTTTGTCTTAAATCTTCGAATTTCTTTGCGTTCTTACATGAAAGCAGTGGTCTTTGGAATGTTAAAGCCAAGAGTTAGAGAAAAGGGGATCTAAACAAATCGCTGCACTATTAGAATCTTTCATGGACCCAGACAAACAAGAAAATGCATTCTCATACTACTTCCCAGTTCGAACTGTCCCAGTTCGAACCTCATCAAGTATGAAAATTATAAGAGCGAACATGGGAAAATGCTTCCATTTTAACTATATCCCTGAACTTTCTAGGTAAACTCTGTCACAATCTCAGCTCTAGACATTACAGTCAAAACTCTGCTATCTTTGAAAGGGAAGACTGTAGAGAAACCCATTCTTTTGGTTTCGGAGGCTTCTGTTTGAGATAAATTCTGAACATTTGTGACGTCACCATGGTGTGGCGGTAAATATATTTAAGAAGTGGCTACAGACATTTCCATGGAGATTGGATAGAACTTTCCTCCTAAATAGGTAGATTATTTGTACATAAATCTACAGCCACCTTAAGATTTTGGGTCTTACGTTTTTTGTCTTTTCTATCAACAACTTTGATCTTTGGACAGGACTAATTTGAAAAACCAGTGTTCAGTAAAAGAATAAAGGTAGAGCAAAAGTTATCTTTGATACTGGAAAACAAAAAGCAGGAAGTACAGTCAATTCAACTCAACATTGTACATGTATTCATGTATCCATTCAGCAAGTACTTAGCACCACTTCTATGCCAGACACAGTCCCTCCCCTCAGGAAACTTCTGTTCTTACTGGTAGAGACAGATATTTTAAGAAGTAAACATACACATAACTAAGATTATGATACTTAAGAAGAAAGGTTAAGATGATTGGGAGAAGGACTAACTGGGAGGTCCAATTTAGACAATGGGGAGGCCCCCTGAGAAAGTGAAAGTTATGTTGCACTTCCAGGATGAGTAGGTGTTGGTCAGACCAAAAAACAAAAAAAAAAGAGGGAGGAGAGGCCTCTGGACGCCCTGAGGCAGCTGAGCGTGGCTTGTCAGAGGAGCTGAAAGAAGGCCCATGTGGCTAACATGCCATGAATGAGCTCAATGTGAAGCGAAGGGAAAGAAGTGGGTGAAGCTGGACTTAGTGTAGGGTAGTGTTAGTCATGCTACGGGCTCTGGATTTTATCTCAAGTGAAAAGGAAAACCTATTTAAGATTTCAGAGCAAGGAATGAGTTGATATGAATTACATTTTTAAAAAGATTGCTATGGGGAGTTTGCATTATAGAGAGGAAGAATAGAAATATGCTAGTGTCTACTAGATTGGTTTAGACTCACTAGGATGGAAAGAGATGGAAAGGCTAGAATTTAATTTTGGAGGCTGAATTTATAGGCCTTAGAGATAAAATTAACATTTAAGTGAGGAACGGGGAGTTGTCAAGGATGAGCCTGGTGTTTCTAGGCTTGAACAACTGGGTGTCTGGCAGGGCTACTTTTAGAAATGGAAACAATCACAAGAAGAATATATTTGTGTGTGGGTGGGTAAGGGATGGCAAAGACCAGACGTCCAGTTTGGCACAAATGGAATTTGAAATGCTTGTGACACATCCAAGTGGAAAAGTCAAGTAGGTCTGCAGTTCAGAAGAGAGTTCTGAGCTGAGGATGTAACTTTAGAAATTGTAAGCATATAAAAAATGAAGGTCATGGGAATGGATGAGGTCACCCAGAGAGAGAGAGAGGGAGGGAAGGAGAGAGAGAAAGGAAGTGGAGAACAGAAATGACGAATAAATGCTGAAAGACTCCAATATGTAAAACTGGGCAGAGGAGGAGCAGCCAGCAAAGGAGCCTAAGAAGAAACAGTCCAAAAGGGCAGGAAGCAAACCAGGAGTTTCGTGTTAGACAGCTCAAGAAAAGTGGGGTGGTTGATGGTTTAATGTGGTAAGTCTGGTAAGACAAGAGACTGAAAAGAGCCCAGCATGTTTGGCCCTGTGGAGGTTACTTGTGACCCAATGCATAGTTCTGATAGGGTGGTGGGGCAGAAAGGAGTCAAAAGAACAAGGCCCCAAGTAACTGAGAGGAAATGGCACAGACTTGATAAAAAGAAAGCAGTGCTCTCATGTAACAGGAGTAAAGGAGGGGACGAGTGAAGATAAAGGTACTTGTGTGGATCTGGTTATGGGAAGATGAGGCTTTCCTATTGGACGCCAGTTAGCCAGGGTATGCACTAGGATGAATAAGATAGAATAAGATTCAGGTTGCTCACTCAAAAAGTCAGGAAAATAGAAAACAAAATCCTCTATCACCTACATATTATCAATTCCGTGATGGAGAATACTCGGGGAGAAAACCTGTAAAATGCTATCACCAATGAACTGTTAATAAGTTATGTATATAGAATGTAATTCCTAGAGCAGCCATTAAAAAAGCTATACAAAGAGATACACTAAAAATATGATAGATAAATAAAAACAGAATTCTGTAGAATGTTCCAGAAACCTATAGGAAGTCAGGGAAAAGAAAACAGAAAAATGAAAACAGAAAGAAAAGCAAAGTAACAGAAAAGCAAAAATAAACTGACAGATTTAAGCCCTAATATATCAGTAATTACATTCAATGCAAATGTTCTAAATACATCAATTAAAGACAGAGATTGGCAAAATAGATAAAAAATATGACAACAATATACTATCTGTAAGAAACTCACTTCAAATACAACAGTATAGGTGGGTTGAAAGTAAAAGAATGGAAAAAGTTACATTATGTAAACATTAATCAAAAGAATGCAGCAGTGGCTATATCAGTATCAGATAAAGTTGACCTCAGAGCAAAGAAAATTACCAGAGATAGAGTGGAACATTACATAATGATAAAAAGTCAATCTACCAAGAAGACACAGCAATCCTAAATGTTATGCACCAAATAACAGAGCTGTAAAATATATGAAGCAAAAACTGACAGAATGGAAAGGAGTAACAGACAAATCCACAGATACAGCTGGAGACTTCAACATTCCTCTCCAACACCTGATAGAACAACTAGAGAGAAAGTCAGCAAGAATCTAGAAAAACTCAACGATAACATCAACCAACAAGATCTGACTGACGTTTATAGAACACCCCGCCCAACCGTAGCAGAATCCACATTCTTTCAACTACCCATAAGACGTATACCAATACAGACCAGATCTTGGGCCATAAAAAATACTTAGTAAATTTCCAAGAATTGAAATCACACAGAATGTGCTCTTTGGCCACAATGGAACCAGACTAGAAATCAACACAAGTAAGATCCAAATCCAAACATTTGGAAATGAAACAACTCACTTCTAAATAATTCATGCATCAAAGGGGCAGTCTCACCAAACTGAAGGACAGTGAAAATACAACACACCAAAATTTGTGGGATGCAGCTACAGTATGCTGAAAGGGAAATGTAGCACTAAATGCTTATATTATAAAAGAGGACAAGTCTCAAATCAGTAATCTAAGGTCCCTCAAGAATTCAGAAAAAGAAGAGCAAAATGAACCCAAAGCAACAGAAAGAGGGAAATAAAAAGTTAAGAAATCAATAAAATCAAAAACAGAAAAATTGATAGAGAATATCAAGAAACAAAAGACTTGTTTTTTTGAAAAGATCAATGAAATTGAAAAACCTCTAGCAAGATGACGAAGACAAAAATAAGATCAGTCTCAAGATGAAACGGGATTATCACCATAGACCCAGACATTAAAGGAAAATAGAAGAATGGAACTTTCTACACATAAATATACACTAATGTATAACTTAATGACATGATAAACTAGTTACTTAAAGAGCACATACTGCCATAAGCAGTATTTCATAACCCAATATGAAATAATCTCAACAGCCCTTTATTCAGAAACAGAATTTTAAGTGTTAAAAATCTCCAGGCCCACGTGGTTTCACTGGAGATATCTGACAAGTGTTTAAAGAAAAGTTAACATTAACTTTATATAATCTCTTCAAGGAAAAACAAGTGCAGGGAACACTTCTCAATTCATTTTATAAGCCAGTAATGCCCTTCTTTCAAAACCAGACAAAGACAATACAAAAAAAGGAACCTTCAGAACAATATTGTTCACCACCATAAAAAGACAAACATGGTGAGGATGCGAGCAACTGCAATTCTCTTATACTCTTGATGGGAGTGTCAGCTGGTGAAACTGCTTTGGAAAAAGGTTTGAGATGATCTACTCAATTTGAACATGAATATACCCCCTGGCCCTGATCTCTACTCTTGGGCATAGACCTAATAGAAATGTTCCCATGTGCTCACCAGAAGACTTGTACAAGAATGTCAATAACAGTACTATTCTGATAGCCCCAAATACCTTTGTGCCCATGAGGAGTAGAATGGGTAAGTCAATTAGGGTATATGCACATGATGAAACATGACTGAGCAATGAAAATGAACACACTTTAGTTACATGCAACATGGATGAGTCTCGCAAACATAACACTGAGTGGAAGAAGCCAGGAGCACGAGCACACACTGTAGGATTTCATTGACAGAAAGTTCAAAAACAAGCAAAATTACTCTATGATATTAGAAAAACAGCAGAGTGGTTATTCTTCCAGAGGGTGGTGACTGGATCAGGATGTGGGAGACCTGAGATGCTGGCCATTGTCTGTATCTTGATCTGAGGGCTGATTACATGGGTATGTGTGTTTGGGAATATTCATCATATTGTATTCTTAGGTTATGTGTACTTTTCTCTATGTACAGTATATTCAGTTTTAAGTTAACTAAAAAGCAAAAAACCAAAAGCCTATTGGATCTGGTGACGTGAAGATAACAGGTGAGCCCAAGTTCCAAGGAAGTGGCAGGGTTTGGGGATCTAACATTAATTCCCATTTTACAAATGGTGACCCTGGAGCAGAGAAGAGCTCAGGGACTGGGCCAGGGCTGCAAACTACTGAGTCACCAGCAGAGCAGGGATCTGAACCCAGGGAGCAGGGCTGCGGAGCCTGTACTTACTCACTAAACTAGCCCATCTCTTCATCCCTGAGAGCGCAAAGACAATGAGGATAAAGGAAGCATTAGGCAGAGTATTCAAATACATGTAAGTCTGAGGCGAACTGAGGAAGGGCAAACAGGCACAGCAACGTGAAGCTCTTGTGGATATCTTTTGTCACAGCAAGTGACCAATATTCACAAGGACAGCCAGATGTCATGTAGGAGAAGGCTAAGGAGTTTGGTATGCTCTGTTTATTGAGGCAGGGAAATGTACAATACATTTTTGAAAGATTTTGGGTTAAGGGACAAACTCTGATGATATCTGGTAAAATCATTTATGGGAAACATTTAATTATCTTCCAATGCCAGAGAAAAGCAGTGTGTGTGTGTGTGTGTGTGTGTGTGCGTGTGCGCGCTAAATCTCTACTCTTCGGGGGCACAATCATATTTTGGTCTTGCAGGGAAAAAATTACCATATCATTAGTCTTTTTTAAAAGGATGGAAATTATGATTTTGTGATTAGGCCAGGCTATAATTATAGGCCAAAGCAGGATAACTTAATATAATTAGTGTTAGAGCAATCACTTAAACTACCACATACAAACCACTGTCTGGAGTCTTAATTATACTACTGTACAGAAATCATTCATTCTGTCAGCTGCTCTCATTGCAAATGATGGAAAGGTGTACACTCATAGGGACTAAATATAAGAATAAAGGATCTAACCTGTATATTCCCAATACAATATTATGCATGGTCACAGATTAGAAAACAGCAGCTAATAAAGCAAAAATGATTTAATTTAAAGTTCTTACTGCCTTAGAGAACGTGTCTAGTACATCCTTGATAACTAATTTTTTTTTAAATTGAGTTTTCAGTGGAAATATTTCCTTGAAATAACTCTAGAAAATTCTTTCCAAATTAAGAAAGCTTGCTGAATGCAATACTCAGTGAATCCCTTTTCTAATATAAGGGATACACAATCTACAGATCTGATATGACTTAATCTACAATGTACCTTAATGAACCTCTCACTGGGAAATACATGAAGACATGAATAGCTGAAAGTCACATAGATGAGGAACCAAAATTAGGAGTGAAGTCATTCTCAGCTCTGCCAAGATGGCTGTGTTACGGGTATCTGACAGTCCTGGTGTGCACACCTAGAAAGAAAGTCATCAGTCTCCACAAAACCCGAAGCCTGAGCAGCTTTCCTTGCTCAGTTAACCTTTCTTCACTTGGGGTTTTCCCTGCCTGCTACTCTAGTTTCAATGTGAGTTCTATTTCACACCCAGCCCTTCATTGGTGCCTCACCTTCCTCTTTAAGGTGAACAAACTCCTCTGTGACCTCACAGCCACATTCTGCTTAGATGCTCTTCCTGGAAATGTTCCTTTGACTTTTACTTCACCTCCGCACACTTTGTACATTATGTGCATTCGCATGGCTAGACAGCTGAATCGCCTGTATAGTGCTCCACGACACCTTTGTATAAAATTCACAATTCCAAGATCAACCGCATACGGTCTCACAGTGCATGTAAAAATAACATCTGGAAAGACCTCTCTGGATTGTCTTTGTACCTACCACATTTGTCCAAACTTGACAAAATACCATACAGATAATAAGAAAAAGGAAACAGAAGTGGAAGAAAAATCTATTTTTTGTGTTTTCAAACTTGCTTTAAAATACAAACATTTCCTGCAATGCAGAAGTTGAAAGTGATTAATGTTATGTGGATATTTTTCCACCTTAACTGACTGATCAGAAGAGTATTTATAAACCCCTGACAGATGTCTCGAGCTTGTAAATCAACACCAGGGGAGAACACTTTAGGCACATTTATCATCTAAGACAAACAGCCTATTCAGAGCATGATTATTTTTTATTCATCATTTAAGTTTCACCTCTACGTTTGCTTCTGCTCAATGTTAATAATATCTGTATAAAACCTCTCAATATTTAATGTTACAGCTTGCCCGTTGCATGCTGATGAGGTTAGGTCACACGCTTGATCTCTATAAGACCAGTAAGCTTTGCCAAAAAGAAAAGAAAAAGAGAGAAAAGAAAAAGAAAACAGAAAAAGGGTCTATTTCATATTGAAGTCTGATGCTAGTTGGCTTCCTTGTCAGTTCCCATTGTTGGTTTCAATGACACAAAAATCACAGCATCACAGTTTTAAGCGAAATTCAGCCCAAGATATTTTAGGGGACTGGCCCCATGGCATGTAAGCTCATAATTAGCAGAGGGCACCTAGCATCCTACAGCACTACAATTTTGAGTGTGTACAACTCAGTCAACTCCCAGGACAGCCCACTGGGTCAGTGACACTGTGTCACATTCAAAGGATAGCAACATAAAACTAAATCTTACCTGCTCATTCTCCTCTTCATCACTACTTAGCTTAAGGTCATCTTCTAGCATTCTGAAAAAAGGAACACAGGGGTAACAGAAACTTAGCAAATTCAAAATAATTCAGCACCAAAATATCTTTATTAGAGCTATGTTTCAATAATAAGTATATTCCCTAATTAAAAAAAACAAAACCTTTCCTTTGAAGCCTTTTCTTCTGATGTACATAGGAAATAACAAACTGCCCAATCATGAAAATTAACTCTCACAACAGTCCTTCATAGGATCGGATGGGTTGCTTAAGAATATGAGGTTGTAAACCAACGGAATCAAATAGGTGCTTTTGCTTGCGAAGTTTGAATCCCACAGGTACTTATTCAGTGTTTGGCACGCGACAGGTGCTGCGCTGTGTCTCCATGACTATTCATGGTAAACAACAAGAGAGCAGGTAGAACTCTGCCAACAGCGATAACACTGGAGCTGTGAGCGGTAGCTGCTTAGGTCTCCACCAGTCCAAGACCTGGAGAAGACATCTCCTTGAAGACTCTGCTGGAGGAGGAAGACCAAATGGGATAGAACTTTCCGAAAAGACTCCGTGAAAGCAACTCTCAAGTGCCCCCTGGTTCTGTCTGATTTGCCACGCTGAAGGCAGTGGGGAAGGATACTTTTGGGTCCATAGAGTCCAAAGTAAAAATGTACAAACAGAAAATCAAACCCTCTTATTTTGGACGATGATAAAATTGTATTCTTAGTAGCACTGCTGAATTGTTTATAGGATAATAGTTTTCAGATTAATTCATTTCAAAAGAAATCTCACTCAGACGGATACTCTGTAACGCAAATGAATGCAGGCGGAGCTGCTCGGTGGGGGGTGAGGAAGAGTGGGGAAGAGTCCATTTCTGATGGACCCTGGGACTCCAGGAACCAGTCTGAAGGCCACTGAGCCCACGTGCTTGAAAGACCTCACTGTCCTCCTTTAAGTCACCCTCCAAAGACTGCCTCCTAAAATCTGCCTCGTTTCTTTAAAAGCCAATTATAGGCCCATCATCAGTATATTCCTCTGAATATCTTTATAAGTAATTTCAGTGACTTTTGGGGTGAGCTTGGGGTAAAGATTTGCCAGGGCAGCACGTAGACCCAGTTTTGCCCCAACTGGCTTTTTGTTTGGAGAAAATCACTTAACACCCTCATTCCGGTCCCATTTCCTGAGTTGTAAAACGACAGGTTATGCTGGGCAATCTCTAAGGTCCAGTCCTGCTTTAGATGCCACGAAACTAAGTAATAAAGTCGCCCCCTCTTTCGTAAAGTAGAAAAACTCTTGTATTTGTTGTAGAGAGCACAGCTGAGATATTTCTAAGCAATTTCTGGTGTACCATTTAAGCCATAACCATTAGGACGCCAGATCTGTTTCCTCACAGGTGATGGCTATTCTACCAGTATGGAGAAGTATCACTCTTTTAGTATTTCAACCACAGGCAAACCAAGAAAGCATCAGCAAAGACTGCAGAGCTATATCCCCAACTGCTCTTTGTCTCTGTCAGGCGTGCCATCCATTCCCCTTGACCTCACAAACTCCTACCCTTAGCTTCAAAGGGAAGAGACATGGTGGTGATTTATTACAGCATTGTTTGGGAAGACCCTTCTAAGAAGGGGACTGTGTTTTCTTTGTCCTTGAGTCCCCGGAGACTAGCCCAGTGACAGCACACAATACAACACCAGTTTGTTGGCTGGTCTGGGGCGCCTTCCCCAAGCCTATTTTCCTACCAAAAGGCACAAATGCCTTTCTGATGAAAAAGCCCCAGAGAAGCAGGACCGTTTCTTGCCTCACTCTCGCTTTAGGGGTAAACTGCCAGCTGTGATTTGGTTTCATCTCGAGACTGCCCTGCAAGCACTGGGTGTTCCAAGTGTGGGTGGTCCTGTCAGTGGGTGGGAAGAAGGAGGGGGAAGGACACACACAATCATCGTTAACAACCCCTTCCTTTGTTGTTGGATAGAGGTCAAGTCAAGGGTGACCGAGAAGTTTCATCTTTATATGGGTGATAGCATGCACAGACTTGAAGGTCACTGTCAACCAGCAAGAAACCCCAACATGCCCCAGAGCAAGGGATCTCAGCTTGGCTGCAAACCAGCCATGTGACTCGGTCACCACACGACTCTGGCAACGCTGAAAGGAACCACAACAGTAAGAACAGTGTGTGAGGTTCTCAGGTAGGGAATACAGCTGATTTTTGTTTATTTTAAGCATGTGCTAAGTGTGTAAACACATCACTGGGTGTTTGTTTGAATTTCATACTGTCTCTCACATCCCCTGATCCCGGGCAAGTCACACCTCTGGGCCTCAGCTTTGTCATTTCTGTATTTTCCATTGTTTCCAGAAGAGAAGCAGTCAGAGATCCACCTTGCTTTGTGAATTTTTTATATTTAAAAAAAATGAATTTATCGTGTTTCCGGCTGAGATCCGAAAACAAAGGGTCAAATGTAAAAATACCTCATATTCAAGAGAGACTTCCCGAGAAGTTAGAATCCAATTAAAGTTCCGAATCTTGAAATGGGAGGAAGTGACATTGAAACACTAAGTCTAACAGTTCATACACATTCCACAGCAGTCCTGGGCCGCTGCTGTCACCAGAACTTGCAGCCACAGACCCGGAGCAGACAGTCACCACCACTCTGTGCCCAACTGCCAGCAGTCACATGCCGAGGGAATGGACTCTCAAGGCCATCCAGGAACACAGTCCAGCCCCTGTGCTTTATTCTGATGGTCATGGCGGAACCCCCATGACTCAACATTCACTGCATTCTTCAAGCCAGGCCTAACTGACTTGAGGAGGAGGAGCCAAAGTGGATATCTGAGGTTATAGCTAAACAACAAAGCATGGTTGGAGAAGAAAAATGCTGTAATCCCACAAGATCCTAATAAACGTCAGTGTGTGGAGGGTGGCAGGTAGACAGGAGGCTGGGATTAGCTCCATGTAAACACACAAAGGGCACTGTGGCAATTGTGCCCCCAACTCCAATACTACTCATTTGAGAACATTTTATCATCTATTTCTGAAAGGAATAGATTGGCATGGGTATATTAAACAAGAACAAAAAACAAAGGTTTAAACCAAAAGTAAAAGAAAATCCAAATTAAGTGTTGGTGAGGCCAAAGGGCAGAGGCAGGTATGCTCCGAAGGGCTGGAGGCAGAGTTTGGGATGCGTCATCTGTACATGAGCACAGGGCCTGTGGTTTGGCATCGTGCTGGCTCGTGTGGGCACCCTGCCACACCCCTACACCCCTACATCTGAGCACCATGGGGCCTTCCTCCAGCCAGTGATGCCCACCCAGCCAGAGGTGCTCCCTTTCACATTCCCTTAGCCCTTCCTCTTCTCAGCCCCTCAGAGCCGCCCCCTCCATGCCTGAACTGTTGATTAGAAGCATTGCTCAGTGTTGAATGGATGTTCATGCCAGGCCAGCTAAAAGCACTTTCTACACACTACCTTGCTCAATCCCACACAACTCCTCCAAGGGGGGCGCTGCGGCGGCAGGAGGCCGTGGTGCTCAGAGCATGGACTCTGCAGTCGGGCTGCCCAGGATGAGTCCTAGCTCTACCAATCAACTAGCTGAGTGACCCGATACCTGCCTCAACGGGTTTTCCAGAGAAATCATCACATAATCATTGGAAAGTGCTTAGCACAGAACCTGGCGCAGAACAAGCATTCAATAAATGTTCGTTTTTATTAATATTCCTTTTTTTTTTAATCTCTGAGGGTAATGCCTTAGAGCATTCAAGGAATTTGCATGGGTAAACAATTTGGGAGAAAAGATGTTTCTATAATAATGCCTTAAATCTAAGCCCTTTGCTCTACTTTCTGGACGTTCTGAAAAGATGAGATTTTCTAGGGGTTGTGGATAGGTAATGTATTTTAGGTTCTAATTGCTGCCATGGTTGATTGATCGGACGTGGCTTTATAGCTGCAGTGGACACAACACATGCCCGTCAGCCTCAGTGCACAAGGAGATCTTCCCTGAGGGCCAGCGGGCAGCCAGATGGCCAGGAGTCCCCTAGCAGGACCCACTGAGTGATGAGCACAGGGACGCTGAAATAAAATAGACAATAAAATGAAGTGAGGCCAGAGAGCAGAGGTGCAGCCAGAGGACGTGCTGTCACTGCTGTCAGAAGCACTCCCAGGTCGTGCCCGGTGGTGACGTACCCGCGGAGTCTGAACAAGGTACCCAAGAACTGAGACACCAAAGGACGCAGGCAGGGTTTTTAAACACGCAATTAGGTGATTAAGATTCTACCTATTTTTCACTGGGGAACTGCCTTAGACAACAGTTTCTTAAAATTATCGTCCCAGGCTTGTTACCACACGCCTCTCGAGCACCTGGGGCAAAAGGTCACGGGGTTCTGAGGCCTGAGGCCCGGGCTGAAGGTCCCCTGCTCTCACGAAAGGGAGGGGGCCTGGCGGGGACGGCTTCCACGGGGCGGCGCGACGCCGTGGCTCCCGAGCTCTGACGGGGGAAGCAAGCCCAGACAGTTCCCTTGCGGGGTTTCCCTTGCGGGGTGCCCGGTACTACCTCAGGCGGAGCTCTCTTTCCGCAAGCGAAGGACGAATGGCGGCGCGGCCCCGCCACCGGCGGGACCGCGTCCAGTTGCTCGGCCATTTACTGCGCACTCCTGCAGTCACGTGGTACCGGGGGCGGGGCGGGCCGCACGTACCACGTTCCGTCCGAGCAGCGCTGCCGCTCTGGCCATTTGAACAAGGCCTCCAAACGGTGCGGCTCTGGCACGCACAGCTCTCACAGAGCCCAGCTGCCTCACCTGGTATCTGCGGCAGCGCTCAGGAGAGGGAGAAATGAAATAAAACCCTTACGACTTTACTATCTGATGATGGCAACTTTCTCACGGGTGGCATTTTTAAATTGGGCAATAGACACATCTCTGTTGTTTCCAGTCCTTACATTTCTGAGGTACAACACGTCTCAGGGAGCATAAACAGTGTCCTACCCTTAGCAGATGGCCATCGGCTTCTCATGCTCCCCTATTTCTTCACAGGTATCGCGAACGGGCACATTAACTACCTTCGAACGTAATGGCAGTCATTTCACAGAGCAGTGGTTTTTAATTAATAGGATTTCCCCGGAATTACTTGCCATTTGGGGCCCTTAACAGATCTGAATCCTTTAGCCCTTTAAAGTTCATCTCATTTTGCTTGATCTTAATGGCTTTAAAAAAATCTGACTTTTAATTGGGCTGTTTGATTTTCAGATTTGCTTCTATAGCTGGTGCTACTACTGTCTCCACCTATTTGAGATTTAAAGCCAAAGACAAATGTTTTTGACTCCCCATTAAACATATTCATATATGTAAATATCTATTCTAGCAATTAGCCTACTGGTTATGCAAGTGCGCCCCTCTGCAGGTACTCCCCAAGCCATCATCTCTACTGCTCCGAACATGGGAAGGAAGTTATAGAACACCTTTCATTCTGTCTGAAGTCCACTGCTCGTCAGGGTCAGTGCTACCATCTGCCTGGGCTTATTTTCACAAACAAGTAACCACTCTCCTCTCTGCATTTGTTCAGAAGAATTTAGCTCCTGCCATTCGAGTAAACCGGGAGCCAGGAAACCCAGGATAGGCTCACACTGCCAGCAGGAGCGGGGGGGGGGGGGGGGGCATTGGGAATTTAGTGCATCCGAGGCACAAATGAAGTAACTAGATAACCTAGGAGTTTTCAACTCTGATGTTTTCCTATCCAGGGTTTCATATCTACATCTTTTGAAACAACGGTGGTGAATAGGGAGATGGTGTTTGCTCACACTTATCTCCTTCCTAGACTTCCTCTTCCAGGGACTGTTCTGGTTGTTGATGAAATCGACAAGTAATCTGATTCTGCCATGTTCATCCTGTGGTGGAGGATGAAGGTCCACTGTAGCTCTTCTGTTTATGACCTTGTTTTTTCTTAGGGCCAGTAAATTCCAATGGTCCTTTTCTCCCACTACAAGCTGAGTGCACCTGCTACCTTCTACACAGGTCTGTCTTCCCTGGGGGGCAGCATCTCATTTCCTACCATTTAAGACTCTCACAAAAAACCAACCTCATTTAGAAGACCTGTTAAACTCTGGTGGGGTATGAGATGAATGTGTGCTTTCGAAATCTCAGTTGAGCAACTGCCTTTCCCAATAGGACCCATATCTAGTATATTGATACAGAACAAATGGAAATCAAAGGAAACTGAAAACCAACACTAATAAAAAAACATAGTCAGTGGTACTAGAGTGTGGGGTGGGATGAGTTCTGGAGACTAGGGTGCTCAGGAAAAGCTGCAAGGAGGAGGGAGTACCTGAAGGGCTTCAAGATCCTAGAGGAGGCAGACGAAGTCAGGGACCTCCATCCTGCCCCACAGGGGAAAGGTGACAGCCAAGCACAGAGTGCTTGGGAATGGAGGTGGTTTATTTCTCTTACTCCCATGGTATTTTTTTTTAAGTAATGCATACACATAGTTCAGAACTCCCCAAACAGCATAAGGTATACAATGAAATGTCTCCCTCCTGGCCTTCTTCCTACCCTCTTGCTTCCTACTCTCATCCCCCAAAGTCACCCTGTCTGTAGCTTCTTATATACTATTTCAGAGTTTCTTTATGCATTAACAAGCAAATATGAATGCAGCGCATTAGATCCATCAGGGTAAGTACATGATATTAAAGAACAACTATGTGGTGGACAAATAAAATGTTAACTGGACCCTAATTATCTGTCTGTGGCAGGCAGCTTCTAAGATGCTCCCAAAGATCCCACCTCCTGGTATTCATGTCCTCGTGTACCCTCCTCTCCCGAGTGTGGCTACACCTAGTGATTGGCTTCCAGTAAAGAGAGGAGGACAAAAGTGATAGGATGTTACTTGTGAGTTGAGGTGACCTCTGCCTGCTGGCGTGCATACTCTTTTCCTCTTCTGGCCAGCCTGCTTGGATGGAAAAAGGCTGCCATGTTGTGAGCTGCCGTATGGAGAAATTCCCGTGACCAACAGCCGAAGAGGACCAGAGGCTGGTCCTCAGCCCAGCCACCCAGGAATAACTGAATCTTGCCAACAACTACACGAGTGAGCTTGCAAGTGGGTCTCTCCCCTGGTAAGGCTTGAGATGACTACAACACACGCACACCTTGCCGCCTTGTGAGAGACCCTTAGCCAGAGGACCCAGGTGAGCCCTGCTCAGATTCCTGACCGACAGAAACCGTAGAGTAATAAATGCTGTTTGAAGCCACTAAGTTTTGGGATAATTCGTTAGGCATCGATAAGTAATTCATGTGCTGGCGGATGACATTAAATATTTAGTGTGTCCCTTTTCAAGATCACTCTCAGCTGTTTGAGCTAAAAGCATTAGTAGCCATTATTCAAGGCATCCAACAGAAGTATAATGTGAGCCTAAAAGGTAACTAAAAAGTTCTAGGGTTGCCTGCGTGGCTCAGTCGGTTAAACGTCTGCCTTTGGCTCAGCTGATGATCCCAGGGTCCTGGGATCGAGCCCCGCCTTGAGCTCCTGGCTCAGCAGGGAGCCTGCTTCTTCCTCTCTCTCTTTCTGCCGTTCCCCCTGCTTGTGCTCTCTCTGTGTGTCAAATAAATAAATACAATCTTTAAAAAAAACTTCTAAAAGCCATGTTAAAAAGGGAACAAGAAACAAGTAAAACCTACTTTAATAGTGTATTTTATTTACACCAACATATCATTTCAACATGATAACGTACACATTTCAAGTGCTCACTGGCCACATGTGGCTGGTGGCGCCTATGCTGGACAATGCAGGCTCCAACTTTTTGTAGAAGGTGAGGGATGTTCAAATCTCCAGGAGGTTCTGTGTTTTTCCCATCCCCCACTCAGCCCTCAGCCCCCCTTTGCTTCTTTTAGATGTCAATCTTCTCTAGCACTTCCTGCCTAACAGGGTACACTGAAAAAGTCTGTGACAGCAAAGATCCTGGTAATTTAGCAAGTGCAGGAGCTGAGGAAGGAGAAAGGGAAGGCTTTGGTCAGAATCACTGTACCCCCACAGACTATCCTTTATGGAGACTGGGATCCCAAAGTCCCATTTTGTGCCAGTTAAGTGTTTTATTTTTGCTTCTAATTCTGATGACGCTAATTACATGTGGCATGACACCCCACAATGTGCATGGAAGCTTCTGGCTTCACAGAAGAGCTGGAAGGCAGACACCTGCACAGACCAGCAGGTGGCCCATGATAGGGGTATGCTCAGAGGCAACATGTTTAGGAGCCACGGCCTAGGAAAGCAGAACAGTGGGCTGCCTTGCAAATACACCGGTCAAAGGCTGACTGTGCAAGGGAAACCCTGTACACTTGTTGCTCTGACTTATTTCTTACCCACTTCTCTTGTGTATAGTAAAGACATATCTCACGAAAGTTATTTAAAACACTCTTTGTTTTTTTCAAGTTGTGTATTTTTAAAAGCATGCCGGTTATTTTTTTTCACTTGGAATTGCAGTCCTACCTAGGGATGCTGAGTGGCCCAGAGGGAACTCTGTCTAGGAGAAATGGAATGCTGGGCCCGTTTTCCTTGAACACCCCATGGATGGAAAGCACCCAGAAGGATGTAAGTGCCACACACAGTTCATGTGACCGTGAAAATACGAAAATGCTCCATCTTTTCCATGTAGGGCAATGCAGTCCACGGTTATAAAGAAGCATTTCCTGAACACATTAGACTTTAAAATTGCTTCCTCCGGAAAGCATTACAGGAGAGGAGGGCTGGGGGTACTCTATCATTTCTATCAAAAAAACAACCAAGGCTTTAGAAATAGCACTTTAATAGGGAATGCTTTCTCCTCAAAGACAGTTTAAAAATTCCTATCCTTTTTTGTTACAAGGACTTCTAGAAAATTAGTTTCTGAACTTGATATTCTCGGTATTAGAAGATTCAGTTTCTGAGTAAATTCAAGTACAGCATGTGAAAGAATAAGATCCTTTTCCAAGCAGACAACAGAAGAGAGGCCAGAGGACCCTGACTGGGAACATTCTCGGCTACACAGATCTGATGATGGGCATTTCTTTACTTACTCCTCCTTGAAGGGGAATTTAAACCTAACCAGAGGGGAAATGAGATATGTACACATATGGCTCATGTTTGTGATGGCAGATATTAATTGGTTGTCAATAAATTAGTAAGCTGGCTGCCTATTCTGCTTGCTAACTAATGGTTACCTTATTTAATTGATAACTTTTGATAGTAAGAATGCACCGAACCTAGAAGGGTCATGCATCCGCTAGGTTAGGATTTGTCCTTTGGTTCATGATACCTGTTTTTGCATTTTTGTGGCTATTGTTATTAATAAGTTAATTGCCAAGACAGTCCCTAATTGAGAGATTTATTTGAACTGATAAACTGTTCGAATTAGAAAAAAGAACCAAGTACAACCTCCTAATTAGCAAATGCATGCACTTTAAGTTACACCAACCTTACAGGTTGCCTGTGAACGGCATAATGCAGTGGTTTCTAAACTTTACTGCACATCGGAATCACTTGGGATCTTTGGGAAATACTTATGCCTGGCTTCCACCCCACCCCCATATTCTGACATAATAGGGGTGTGATCTGGGGATCCAGGTTTTTAAAAGTCCCCCCAGGTGATTCTGATTTACAGCAAAGTTTGGGAAGTACTATATAACGTACAACTGGGCAAAGAGTCAGAAGAGCTGCATGCCTTCAATAGTTCTGGACCTAAACTCTCAAGTTTCAGTTTACCCATTAATAAAATGGGATGATAGGGGCGCTTGGGTGGCTCAGTCAGTTAAGCGTCTGCCTTTGGCTCAGGTCATGATCCCAGGGTCCTGGGATCCAGCCCCACAATGGGCTCCCTGCTCAGCGGGGAGTCTGCTTCTCCCTCTCCCTCTGCCACTCCTCCCCAATCACGCTCACTCAATGTCTCTCAAATAAATAAAGTCTTAAAAAAATAAAATGGGATGACAGTTGATTCAAATGAGACAATAAGGGTGAAAGCACACTAGAAATTGCAAAGCTGTATAGGGGCTTCTCATAAATGGGATTAGCATTATCTTAGGTGCTTTAAAAAATACTGATTCATTTTGCACAGTGAAGGAAACCATCAACAAAATGATAAGACAACCTACTCAATGGGAGAAGATACTTGCAAATGACATATCTGATAAGGAGTTAATATCCAAAATATATAAAGAACTTCTACAACTTAACACCAAAAAACAAATACTCCAATTAAAAAATGGGCAGAAGACCTGAATAGACATTTTTTCCAAGAAGACGCACAAAGGGCCAACAGACACGTGAAAACATGCTCAACATCACTAATCATCAGGGAAATGCAAATCAAAACCAAAATGAGATATCACTTTACACTTGTCAGAATGGCTAGAATCAAAAAGACAAGAAATAACAAGTGTTGGCAAGGATGGGGAGAGGAACCCTCATGTACTGTTGGTGGGAATGCAAACTGGTGCAGCCACTGTGGAAATCAGTATAAAGGTGCTTCAAAATATTAAAAATAGAATTAGTGTATGATCTAGTAACTTCACTACTGGTTATTTACTCAAAGAAAATGAAAAGACTAATTCAAAAAGATACAGCACCCCTGTTTATGGCGGCATTATTCATAATAGCCAAGACATGGAAGCAACCAGTGTCCGTCAATAGATGGATGGATAAAGATGTGGGGCATATATACATAGTGGAATATTACTCAGCCGTAAAAAGAACATCTTGCCATTTTTGACAATATGGATGGATCTAAAGGGTATAATGCAAATTAAATAAGTCAGACAGAGAAAGACAAATACCACACAATTTGACTCATATGTGAAATTTAAGAAACAAAACAAATGAAGAAAAAAGAGACAAACAAAAAATAGACTTATATACGGAGAATAAACTGGTGGTGGCCGGGGGTAGGTTGGTGAGGAAGATGAATGAAATAGATAACGGGGAAAGAAAAAAATACTGGCTCATGGGCCTCATCCCCAGAGAATCTGATTTAATTGGTCTTGGGTTGGGCATGGACATCAGTATTTTGACAGGCAGCCCAGATGAATTTACTGCCTCAATTCCAAGTGAATGATCGCCTTCTCATTAAAGCCATCTCCAATCCACAGGACAGAATTCTTCCCATCCTATCTAATTTTGCACAGAATTAAAGCACTATAGGGGACTGCTTGTCAGTTCACCTGGCTCCACTGTTCCCTCACCTTCCATTTGAGTAAGAACGCTTCTAAGCGAGAGGTGTGTTTCCTAGGATAAGGCACAAACCCATCGTTACGAGTTAGGGACGTATTGTTAGTGTTTTAGCATTCTTCAGTGGTGGTTTTCAGAAACCATGAATAGTGCTGGGGCACCTGAGATTGTTTTCTGGCCTGTTCTTCAGCCCCTGGAAGGAAATACAGAAGGTTACAGGTTATCTTGCCTTTTACGTTCTCTGGGGAAGTCCCGAAAATTTCTTCAAGACAAAATAGCACAGCTGACATCTCGGCTCCCCTTTAAAGCACTACCCTGTACCACAGGGGCTAGAGGCCTGGGAACCTCACTCTCTGCTTGCAGGGTTTTTGGCTAGATGTCACCACTGAGAGGCACTGAATAGGGTTTGGGAGCTCAAAGAGTAATGGAAGCCATTAGTGCTCCCGGGGCAGTGAAAGCAGGTGTATAAGCTTTAGCAGATGGCAGATGTGCTCTCTGCTGGTGGCTTCCGGGCCTCCTTCTGGACCATGCATAGGTGCTGCAGAGCTCTGCGATTTTTGTTAGTCATTTTCTGTAATTCTGGCTCTGCTGATTTCCTCGTGGCTCCATGCTCATAGCTTCCCTAGCCCTACTGATGGGTTATGCCCTATGGTTAATGCCTTTGTACTTCAAATACCTAGAGTGGTTTCTCTTTCCCAGATCAAACTCTGACTTACATGTACAGTAATTAAGAGCATGGGCTCTGGAGTCAGAAAGCCTGATTTAATGATGTACATCCAGGCCCTGCCACATACTAGCTGTGTGTCCTTGTGCAAAGAAGCCAGCGTTGCTCTGTCTCGGTTTCCTCATCTTTAAAACAGAAAAATAAGAATGTTTACCTCCCAGATATATTGTGGGAATTATATGGAAAAAATGCATGAAACAGTTGTACAGTGCCTGATATACACAGGACTCACTCAATAAATATTCAATATTATTATTGGTATTTTATTATCCATTCCATCTTGTAACAATGGGCATGCTATAATTTAAGATTATTTCACTTCTTCTAACAGAGACCATAAACTTCTTAACTTATTGACCATCTCCAAAGAGTCAGGGATATTCTAGGTTGCTGGTGATATAAAGTTGAAAAAGTCTTTGCCTTCAAGTGGCTCACTGTCTTTTGGAGGGAAAGGCAGATAAGTAAACCTAGCAAAGTGACAAAAAGTGGGAGCACAAAGAACTGTCTTCTTTCATTGTCAGACAGCGCTGGCCCCTTTGATTCTTCCTCATGGGTTTTATTCTCCAGACTTTGAAACACCTCTGTAGTTCTCTTCTGTGTCTACTATAAGTTCTCCGACGTCCTTCTGAAGGTACAGTCATATATGGTTCACTATGAGCTTTATCAGGATTAGTTGTGAGTGCGAGAAACACCTGTCCTATGTTGGAAGTCAAGAATTCCAACAGTTCTCCACCTTTCTCATTTCGTTGCTCCCTCCCTGTCCATCTTGCCTCTTTGTTCAGGATACCCCCAGGTCATTTGAGATTCATCACCAAATTTTAACAACCTTGCGCTATGCTGTGAACCTAGATGACCTTTCTGGCTTCTGTGATTGTGGAGGGGACCGAGCCAGAACTGGATACTGCAGAGATCCAGTCAAACCCCCATCTCAAGCTGTCCAGTCCCCTGGGATATACGCCCTCAGGACTTCTGGCTACCTGTGACTGGCTGCAGACTTTTATACGAAAGCCACTAACCCTCTTCACCACGAACACAAGGGACTGATTATTTAAATGTAAAGAAGAGAAGAGGACATCCATGTCCCATATTAGAGAAGAAGCATCCTATTAGCTATTCATTAAATCGGGAGATTGGTATATGATCCTCAAATGAAGGCATTTCCATAAATTCAGCTTAATGCTACCACTTTTGTACTACTTCACGTATTATCTCCGATACTTCCATAATTTTTCATTATAAAACTAATCCAGGTGGTCTGAATATATAAAGCAGATAACCCCAATTTAAAAAAAAAATCTCGTATATACCAGGATTAATTCACTACTTTTTAAAAAAAGTGAATAGGGTTGAAAATTAGACCAAATATATTAAATATTCTATACTCATTTTCAGGTATGCACAACTGGTTTTTGCAATGGGAAACAATTATCCATTCAACATGCATCTCTGTCTACCAATTACAACCTTTCGGGAGTTGGATCAAACAACTCATGCACATTAAACCCCACCCCATCCATGGCAGAGGAGGGTTCTATTCACTGGATTGGAAACAGGGTCACAAGCATCAGTCAAGGTCACTCCACAAAAAAGTTTCAGGATTTCCTCATGGTTTTAGGTCAGGTATATTTCGGGGTTAAGTCAAGATGAGTAAAACTGCAGAATCAAGTTGTTTGTTGCCTATCCAGCTTTTTACATATTCATCTCTTTGACTCTCAGGTGGCAGAAAGAAATCTCAAGTGCAAAGAAAATAATCCATGTGAAAAATTTTAAGTGGTAATGCATATTTTTGAAACAGAATGTGACTGCAGAGTAGTGTTTGTTCTACTTACTGCTTAAAAAAATAACCAGTTGGCGCCTGGGTGGCTCAGTTGGTTAAGCATCTGCCTTTGGTTCAGGTCATGATCCCAGGACCCTGGGATCAAGCCCTGAATCGGTCTCCCTGCTCATTGGGAAGCCTGCTTCTCCCTCTCCCTCAGCCCCTCCCCCACCACCCGAGTTCTCTCTTGCTCACTCTGCTTTCTCTCTCTCTCTCACTCAAATAAATAATAATTAAAAAAGAACCAGTAATAATCGTGATAAATGCAGTTACTATCCTAGGGGTCATGTTGTAAATCCTGCCTAAGTGGGTCTCTTCATTGATAGAAGACAGGAGTAGGGATGAAGACAGAGAGGCCCTCAGTCCAATGCAGACCTCCTGAGTTTCCAATTTTAGATGGGTCATGAGTCCTGGGGTCCATAGTTTTTGTTAAAATGGTAGAAAATCAACTGAACTCAGGACCAACACTAGACACTGCAAAGAAGGTGCACTTTGTCTTTGGAAACCTCTACCATTTTAGGTAAATGCTCTCTCTCTTCCAACGTTCATACCTCCTTTCTCATGCAGCACATTCTTTTTCTGTCCCAGGATCCCATCTGCGATAAACAGACGTGACATTCAGTTGGCATGTCTCCGTAAGGTTCTTCTCAGCTGTGACAATTTCTCAGTCTTGCCTTGTTTTTGATGACCTTGACCATTTTGAGGAGCAATGGCCATGTATTTTGTAGAAAGTCCCACAGTTTGGGTTGTCTGATGTTTTTCTCATGATGAGATTGGGGTTCTGGGGAGGAAGACCCCAGAGGTAAAGTACCATTCTTATTCCATCATATCAAGGGTGCAGGTTATCAGCATGACTTATCACTTACGATGCTAAGCTTAATCACTTGGCTGAAATTGTGTTTGTCCACTGTAAAGTTACTCTTTTTCCTCCCTTTCTAGACTGCATACAGAAGTGACTAAGTAAAACTCATGCTTAAGGGGTAGGGATTTACATTCCACCTCCTTGACAGACAGGATCCACAGAAAAAATTTGGTATTATTTTATACAAGAAATTCGCCTCTCCATCCCTGTTTATTTATTCAATCACTTATTTATATCCATATGGACTCTTGCATATTTACTTTCTGTATTGGGTTATAATGCAACACTGGTCAACTATTTTTATTTATTTATTTATTTACTTACTTACTTATTTGAGAGAGAGAGAGAGAGAGCATGTGGGGGGAAGGCATGGAAGAACATGGAGGGAGAGGGAGAGAGAATGTCAAGCAGACTCCACGTTGAGCGTGGAGCCCAACGTGGGGCTCTATCTCGTGATCCTGGATCACAACCTGAGCCGAAACCAAGAGTCGGGTGCTCAACTGACTGCATCACCCAGGCACCCCTCAACTATTTCTTAATCACATAAAAAGTACTAGACTGAGTAGTCCTTCCGACACTCTATAAATAGAGCCAAGAGGCAGAGTCACAATGTGTTGCCAATGGTAGCTATAGACATAAATCAAAGGCTCGTCATTACCTGTGCAAAGTGATTAAAATCTGGCCAAAGAGACATTTTAAGTCCCAACAAAGCATTCAGATTCTGATCAGCAAGAACAGAATTCTTTCTAAACGACAGATGTCTGCATATTCATATGTATACACTAAGGCTATCAGAGATACTCGATTGCCAAATGAAACGGACACCTTTGATTCTTTGTCTTGTTTTTGAATGTCACTGATTTATGCGACATTCATGTAACACTCCTTCCTTAAAATGTTCCTTGCCCAGCTTCTCTGGTCCCTAAGGTTCTTTTTATCTTGGACTTCCCGTTTCCTTTGATGAATCTACCCTTTTGCCACTCTTCAGAAGTTGATGTTATCCTAGGGTCCTGTCCTCAGTTCTCTTCTCCCCCTTCTCATCTATTCCTGAGGCTGACATCTATGACCTCATCCTCCAAGAGCCAGGTCTACAGGCCCAAGTGCACCCTGGCATTTCGGCACTATGGCCTCCTGGAGGCCAGAGACCACATTTATCCTACTGGGCATAGCATAATGCCTGCCATGGAATAACCACACAACAAATGTTTGCGGAGAAAATAAATGAATCTCCACTTGGATGTCCCTTCACCTTGATTTGCCCAAAACCAGGACCCCTCATCTCCCCACCTAAAATCCAACATGAACTACTGAATTGCATGCCCAGGTCTGTGGTTGGCAATCTTCACATGGTTGCTGACTTCTTCCCTTTCCTCTTTACAGACAATAAAACTCCTAGAGGTGTGTGTTCAACTTCTTCGGTTTTCTTTTGAACCCATCTTCCTCCACCCCTCACAATACGGCTTTAATCCACACCTCTGGTTCCCCTGGAAGAGCTTAGCAACTCCCTCCCTCCAGGTTTTCCTCCAGGCTCTACTGCCCATCTTGCTGCAGTCCACCTAAAATCGAAATCCACAGTCCCTGCTGCTTGTTAAGGCCCACAAGGTTCTTCAAGAGCCTCAGCTCTTTGCAGTTGCTACCCTGTCCTAGCCCTTGGATTCAAAACTGGAACAGTGCAAACTATGTATAGTTCCACTTGTCTGACCTTCAGCCTTGACCTCCCCTCCTGCCTGAAATGCCCTTCTTTCTGTTCCCTGCTTTCATCTATTACTCACCCTTCAAATGCCACCCCAAAGGACACATCATCTTGATGCTCAGTGACCTTAATTATCCTCTTCTGTATACTTGTCTATTAGCACATCTGCTGCTCTGTAGTGTAATTATCTGTCTTCAGAGTCCGCCATCTACCTAACTCATGGGCTCCTTGAAGGAAGTGCCAGCCTCACTCCTTTCTGTGTCCCCAGAACCAGGAGCACACAAGTATTTACTTAATGAAAAGTCCTAAGCACACGCCCTTCTTTAATAAGAGACAAGACCCGTAACACTGTACTGAAGAACTTGATCCATGACTACAAATGAAATGGAATTTATTTAAAATATGCCTTTAGAGAGCTGAAAAATAATGAGCTCAAAATAAGTTATGTAAAAATTTACTGTAAGAAGCAATTGAGTTTATAATAATCACACTTTTTAAAGCTTATTGCCTATTAACTTCAACAACAAAAAGTGGCTGGGCAAATTTGTCTACTCCAGAAAAAGCAACAACGGAAAGGGCTCAGACAGAACCCGGAGACTCCCAGGGCCTCAGTCGACTGTGTAGCTGTTTATGAAATAAAAGGTGCTAGGCTAATGGCCCTGTCCCGCTGCTAGAATTCCTGCAGGAAATGATGGGATATTGTATGTGATTTTTTATCCAGATCTTTTCCCACTAAAGATCTGGCTTTTGACAAATATATTTTGGTTAAAGATATCCTAATACAAGGTAACAATAATGAAAAAAAGATTAGGGGCTCCTGGGTGCTCAGTCGGTTGAGCATCTGACTCTTGATTTTGGCTCAGGTCGTGATCTCAGGGTGGTGGGATCAAGCCCCTGTTGAGCTCCCCGCTCAGCAGGGAGTCTGCTTGTCCCTCTCCCTCTGCTCTTCCCCCTGCTTGTGCTCTCTCTCAAATAAATAAGTAAATAAATAAAGTGTTTTTAAAAAAGATTAAATCTGTGTTTTGAAGAGTATCTATATAGGCATGGTGGAGTGGTTTTTTTTTTTTTTTAAGATTTTATTTATTTATTTGAGAAAGAGAGAGAGCCTGTGCACGAGCACAAGCAGGGAGGGGACAGAGGGAGAGGAAGAAGCAGACTCCCTGTTGAGCAAGGAGCTAATGTGGGACTCCATCCCAGGACACTGAGATCCTGACCTGAGCTGAAGTCAGACATTTAACCAACTGAGCCACCCAGCTGCCCCTGGAATTTCTTTCGTTTAGTTTCCCTGATGGAGAAGGCAGGTTGGGGGAGGCCAGGAGGAGCCATATGGGGAAGGACGAAGATGCCAGCGTGGATACAGTGTCAGGCAAACGGGGCATATTCTGTCTGAATGTCTCGGTGTGGGGCACAAAAGGCAGAGACAACAGTAGGTAAGGAATATGTGTTAAAGGGACTCACCCTAACTTTGCCTTGACATTGTTTGGGGCCCAGAGGCCCAGTCCCTTAGGAAGCTGAGGCCAAGCAGGTAGTTTTTAGCCCTATCAGAGGCTCCTTCACTGCCTTTTCTTTTTCTTTACCAAACCAATCTTGACCAGGATTTCCTCACCTCTCACCTGCAACACACTCCCTGCTCCAGAAAATTCGTGGGTTGCCTGACTGCCAAGGCTGGTCTCCATACCAGGCTGTGCCCAGTCACTGCTTATTCCTCCCATGCTGAGTCGGATGTTCTGGGGGAAATTGGGTCTTACTTGTGCACTAAGAGCTCCGTATGGCATCTTTCTATGTATTTATGCTCTAAGTATTTCACGAAAAATACAGAGACCACAATAAAGCTCTGCCCCAAAGGCAGGTACCTGCTGAACTCTGTGGCCTGCAGTCTGGGAGTGTCATTTTGGAGCACCCCGTGTTGCTGATGCTCCTGTGCCCTTGTCCCCAGCTGGGCTCCAAGCTGGGGCATTTCCCGGCTCTCTCTGAGCCGCCTTCGCTTAAGGAATCCTTCCCTCAAGACCACAGTCAGAGGACTCAGACCATAAAAGAGCTCGTGTGCCAGGAAAATCTCCTTAAAAGGGATTTAGAGGTAAAGAGGCTTTGGTGACAATCGAGACCAGTGGTTTATCAACTGTTGGTGTCAGTGGTGGCACCTCAACCCTTTCTTCAGAGGAAAACCTGTGCAAGAGAGCAGGGGCCTCAGATAAGTGTCATTGGCCACTTTTCCCTCCTGTGAGGAAATAGCAGTGACAAAGCAAGTGGCCACCCTGCCATCAGTGAGAGGCCATGGGACGTGGGACGAGCCGTGCAGAGCCTATGAGTGTGTGACTGAATCAGGAGAAAAATGAACTTAAGGGAAAAGTTCCCCCAGTAGGAGCACTGTTGGCTAGAAGGCGGAAATTCATTCTGACGGAGGTCTTGTCTCAGGAGGATATTTGATTAGTGATTAGGGCCCAGGATGTTCATGTAATTAACTAATACGATCTCAAATATGGAAAGTGTCAAGGACCCTTCTGAATAGCCTTCTTGCCCTTCTGAGTGGAGCTTCTGGAAGCAGTGACTGGTCACCAGCCTTGGGGGCTGGCGGCTAAGGCTGCCAGAGTGGCAAGGTCAGGGCTTTGCTGGAGCCCAGGGAGGGTATGGCCTTCTGGCCTGGCCCCCACCTCCTCCTCCAGGCTGAGCTCTCTTCCTGCCAAATCTGACTGTTAACTCTGGCCCCTGCAGCACTGAGTCCCAAGGCAGAGAAGAGTCCTAGCTGCTAAATCCGGTTCTGGCCTTGGTGACATCTTCCAAATGTGGGGTGGCCCCTGGGGCCAGGGAGACAGGACAGAGAATTCTGCTTGTCCCTTGCTCCTGGCCCCTTCTGAAACAGCCTGTTCTTTATTCCTACTCTTCTATCTTATCCACAGCAGCAACAGTTGGGAAGAGGTTACCAGGCTATGGAGGTTGGAGGTGGCGTCTGTGCCTGGGACATGCAGTCGCAGGAGGAAGACTGGCAGATGAAGGCCTTGGAGGAGTTTTCTGGAAGAGGGAGCATGATCAAATCCCACAGTGCTGTGTGCTCTGTTCTCGCCTGCAATGCTGGGCCTCCTTCCTCTGCAATTTGAATCGCACACATCTTTAAGGGTCCATCCCAAGAACCGCTCCCCTAGGAAGTCCACCAGAAGATCCTTCTTCCCTGGTGTCCCCTCTTCTCTAAACGCCATCAAGGATCCGTTGTCTTGGCTGGTGCCAGTAGTTCTCTTTCCTCCTCCAGACTTCTGGGACTGAGACGATGCTTGAAACTCTCGTGTCTTCTGGAGAGTCAGGTCATAAGGTACCAGGTTAAATGCAGTGGGAGGAGACCCAGTGTGAAAGCCCACAGCTGGCTCAGCTTCTCCGAGCCGGAGCCGTTCTCCCAGCTGCGGGGGTTTAGCCCATTTGGATGCACACCTGTACCAGAGCTGCTGTCACCTTCCACTGAAATGCCTTCCTTATGTCTTAGCCTCACCCTGTGCGGGCTGAACTTCTTTTGAGCAGAGGCCATGCCACAGTCCCATGTTCATTTTGTTATTTCCAGTGCGGGGCCCGGGTCAGAGCAGGAAACAAATTAACAGATTCCCCAACTGAACCAAATGGAAATGAATAGACTGCGTTGAGGTTACAGAGAAAAGAAGTGGGTGATGGAGTAAGAGGAGAAGCGGGATGAAAAACAGATGGACGGGAATTTCATTATTGACTACAACTCAAGTCAGTACTGACTGATAGTAACGTTAACATTATTACCCAGGATGGAGAACTTTAAATAGGACTCTGCGAGAAAAATGTTATTTTTCTCTGTGTATGTTTCCATAGGATTCTTGGAAATAACCCTTCTTTCTATTCCCCAGATATTGCGAACACTGGATATGCCCAAACCTAATTTTCATACGGAAACAGTTGATATGCCACTAGGATTTCTTATCTAGTATCATTATTTACAGTAATTGTAAATCCTTTCTATGAAAGAAAAACACATACTTTTTACAGAAGTCAAGGTGATTTCAACCAAAGAAAAATTATAGAGTTGGTGAGCATTAGAGAAGTGACTTTGCCTCCTGGGTCCTGTAATTCGTAGACCTTAGGTCTATCACTGGTTCCTCAATAACAGGAGAATGGCTCCCAAAAGTGACTCTTTGTCCTGTGATACCACGTACTTCGTTCTTTTTTCCCCTTATTACCAAAAAATAAAGTTGTTGATCTATTTTTTTTATAAAAGAATGAACTCGAAAGGCAGTGATTTTTGGTACCTTATTTATACTCTTAAGTTGGTAAGTAAGAAAAGCACTCCAAACACCTCTTTCATTTCCTACTGTGTCATTATTTCCAATGTCAAGGGATCCCATATAAAAGCAGCCTTTTTCACTGTGTAAATACATATTTCTTACTTCTCAGTGCTTCTCAGAACTCTTCAGACCAGAAAGTAGAGATGGGTGCTTTAGACTGTTGAAGGATTTTATGGACTCCCAGGCCAAATTCTGACTGAGGGAAGACCCATCTGGCGACCCTTGACCCCCTGATCCGGCGGCAGTATAAAGCCGGGGCTTAGCTGATGTGAGCCGTGAGCAGTTAGCCACACAGGAGCCCAGGTGCTCTAAGCGGGAGTGGACGAGCTCCTGGCTTTGCTTCCCAGCGTTCTTTACTTGCTCGGTGACCTGCCGGTAATACTGACTGTCAGTTTCCTTCTCTATAAAGGGGAAAAGAAAATACTCTCTCAGAACTGTGGTTCTATCTGAGAAACAATACTTGTACGAAAGCTTTTGCGCTGCCAGTAATAACAACATCATTAAAAGCTGTCATTTGGTTATATGATACACTGTGATCTCGTAACTATGGAATTTATCTAGGAAAGCCTTGCACCTCCCTTTCACTTACCCACAAGAGTGCAGCTCTTTTACCCGATCCAGCACCCTGGGTTGTTTTCGCTACCAGTACTCATAAATTGTTTGCTGTCTCCCCTGCTCCATTCTGCTGTTTCACACGGCTGGGCCAACATTTCCTTTACAAATTTGGGGTATTCTTTAGCGTAGCTGTTAAGATTTATTCTGGAAAGTGGCTGAATGTTGCCAGCGTTGCTTCGGGAACTGGTAAGAAAGGTTTCATGTCTGGGCCAAGAGTGGGCATGCGTCCATACCTACTCAATGACCTTCAAATGCGCAATATGTCAATTAAAATAAATCTTTTTTTTTTTAAGATTTTATTTATTTGAGAGAGAGAGAGAGTGCACAGAGGGAGAGGGAGAAGCAGACTCCCCACGGGGCGGGGAGCCCAACTTGGGGCTCAATCCCAGGACCCTGAGGTCATGACCTGAGCCAAAGGCAGACGCTTAACAGACTGAGCCACCCAGGTGCCCCTAAAAGAAAGCTTTTAGCCCCTCACGTTAGTGAGATATAGGAAGTGAGCGACTACTGTCTTGGAAAATGTGCTGGATTTGGAGTTAATTTTTGACTTCTAACTCTGTCACTTACTAACTTGATGGCCCTGAGTAAGATATTGGGCCTTTTTAAGCCTCCATTTCTGACTGTAAACTGAGAATGAATAGTACACATCTCCTCAACTTTATAGGATTATTGGGGAACTGAATAAGATCACGTAGACAAAACCACTCTGCGAATGTTAAAGGACAGAATAAGCATCCTAAGGGCCTGAGGGCTGCGGGATTCTAATAGTGTAGGCTCAGAGCCTTGTGTGCGTAGGACTCAACAAAGGGAACTGAAAGGAAGGGCTCCCCAACAACCCCCACAAAGTCCCCTGGCAACTTGACGTGTAGTCCAGAGGTGAGGGACAGTGGGAAATAGAGTTGGCAGATTAATTTGGGCTCAGCATGACACAGGGATGAAAACAATGAACTTCAGCATCTGGTTATGTGTTTCTAAGGAATCAGTTCAAATGACAAAACACAGGAACACATTTGATTCTAGAAGGAAGGATCCTTTGGGTGTCCCTTGGGCCCACTGGAAAGGCAGGCAATAGGCCAACCCTCATTAACTATCTGGAGAAGACAGACGTCCAGGTGGGGGAGCAGGAAACTGCACTTCCCTTCACTTCGTCTGCCGCCCCTCCCCCCTTCCTGCCGTCCAGCCGCAGGGGGACTGGCGAGCCCTGCTGCTCTGCTCTCTGGCTTCTCTTACTCGGCCTGCACTTGCGGCGGCTTTCCTTCACGTTTGCCTTGAACACTTTTATTGTTCACTGTAGTTCCTGTTGTTTCATCTCCCTTCTTTAAGGTCAGAGACTGTATTCCAAGTGTCTTGAGGCCCCACTGTCTGAGGGCCTACCTGTCGCAGCTGATCAATACCTGCTGATGAGAAGCCCGGACAGCTGTGAAGGAGCTGGGATCTGGCCTGGAGGCCGTGGGAGTCCTTAAAAGGACTGAAAGGAGGACGATGACCTGGTTAAGCCTGTCTTGCAGGAAGATGATCTTTAAGGCAGCCTGGATGGGTGAGCGAAGCCAGGTTTTAAGGGAGGGAAAAACTGCTTCAGGTCCATAACGCCTTCTGAAACTCTCAGGTCTGGATGTGTTTGGGTATTCAGAACTTTTTTTTAGAAAGGCAAACTGATGCCTCCATCGCACACTCTACAACACCTGGGCAGGGTGTGGGGCGGTCGAATGAACGGTCACAGGAAGTGAGATCAAAGCTCTAAATAACCTGCAGCCAGTTCTACCAAGTGAGTCTGTTGTTGTTTCAATTGCAGGCCTTCAGAGCTTTTAAAACATCTGAGTTGAGGGAGAGATTGTGGGTTGATACTTTAAAGGAAAGCCTTCTAAGGAAGATGGGTCGGTTAACCAAAGACTCTCCCGTTTTCTGCTGGAGAGAGGAAATGCTCAGGCCAGCAGAATGTGAGCTGTCTGGAGTGTGGGGCCATGCTGGAGGGAGGGAGAGGCTCAGGGGAAGGCTGGCAACGGGTGAGGAGAGGGCAGCTGGCCACGGGCTGTGCTGGGTGTGTGTTGAAGCTATCAAGGGCCGCCAAGGAGAAGCCCCTGGGTAGGGCTGCCGAGGGATGCCTAGTAATCAGTTTGAAATCGCGTTGCTTTCCATAGGACCTCGCCTTGCCCACCCTACACGCCAGAGGATTCTCTAGAACAGTGCTAACAGAAATAGATATGAACCACCTATGTAATTTAAAATTGCTAGTATGTATGTCAAAAAAGTAAAATGGTGAAATTAATTTTAATAATATATTTAACCCAATATACCCCCAAATATTGTCATTTCAACATGCAATCAATAAAAATTACGGAGATTGTCTGTTTTTGTTTTTGTTTGTACAAATTGTTTGACACCTGGTGTGTGCTCTACACTAAGAACCTATCTCAGCTCAGACTCCCCCCGTGCCTGGGGGCTCCGGGACTGGGTAAGTTCTAGATGCCGCAGCTGGGCCAGTCTCATACCTCAGATGGCTCAGGCTTCCCTTCAGGTGAGTTTCCCAGGTGGAACCCTCGTAGACGCCATACTTCTACCTGAATACATCATTTAATGCACCGGCTTACCAATGACCAGGGGATTAATGCCAGGTACATACATTTATGAGCATAAATATATTCTTTTCAGTGAGAGCTCTTGAGATAGGCTGGAAGTATGCCTTTAAATTGCAAAGAAAAAAATATCTGGGAAATGTATTTTTCTGTAAAAACTCTGAGTTTCCGTGCATACCCAGAGCTACACAGGATGCAGGAGGTAGGGTTATCCCTGCCTCCACTTTTTTCATTATAAATGACCACGGTTAGTTCCAACAACCTTAATAAACAGAATATTCTCAAACTCACAAAACAGCACTCTATCTTCACTATAGATGGGATTACATTGGTAATATAGAATTCTGAGAATTCACGAGCACCTATGAGCACCTGCCTGCCATAAAATAGGAGAACTGAAGGAGAAGCTGAAATTAAGTGTCTGTAAAAATAAAGATGATGAATCACAGAGTTCCTCTCCCTAGCCAAAGAACTCCTAAGAAGTGTGAAAAGCTTGCCTGTGTGGGGAGACACCCCAAACCACTCCAACGGGGCACCGTTGAACACCAGTCACCACCTTCCCACAGGGCACACTCACTCTTCACGGCCTAATGGCCTCACACAACAGTTAGCTGTCCATACCCGTTCAAACAAAATTGATTATTATTATTATTTTTTGGTGAGTGTGCAGATAAAATTCACAAATGAACTGCCCAAGAAATCAGTTTGGCAGATTATCACATAAAATCTCAGCTGTCTGGAAGAACTGTAGAAAGTTTCATTAAGACAGTTTCATCCTCCGTCTTCTCACACCAACATCGCTGCCTGTTACAGCAGCAAGATTCGGTGGTTTGTGCCCAGGAAGCTAAAATCACTGCGTCTTAGCTGAACAGTATTTAATTTTAAGCCGGGTTATCCTATGCTTCTACTACTTAAACTCTGTGTTACATTTAATGTAAAAGGCCCAATCCAGGGTATGCGTTTCCAGTCTACACAGGCACATCTACACTCACTTAGTTTGCCACAAAAGAGAATCAAGTTATACTTGTCCTACTGCTCTTTCTTCCTACTTCTGCTCTAGACATGTGGTCTCTGGGAGCCCAGAATTTGGACTAATGAAAGTTCTGCACATTTACAGCGCAGCGTGGCATTTCTGTGGACTGGTGGAATTCTGGATGGCTATGGAGGAGAAGCTGGCCAGCCTTGTTGCTCCCTTTGCTCTCCTCTTCCTCTATTTCTTCTGAGGGGGTGAGGCCCTTTCCATGCCTATAAGATCTGAAGGCCTCAGGTCTCTTAACTCTTTGCCTCCCACCCCAAGGGAAAGACGGTCACTTGGGTCTTCACAGGCAGAGAATAGAAGCAGGAGAAAGCTGGAGAGGAGGAGTTCCACAAGATTTTGGATCGGGTTCCTGCAGATTTGAGAATTCTCGATGCCATGTGGGGTCCTGCCACCTACTTAGCTGGGCAGCACTGCAGGTGAATGAGATGGCCTTGTGTCCATCCCTGCTCTGGGAATGGGGAGTGGTGTGTGTGTGTGTGTGTGTGTGTGTGTGTTTGAGATTGTAGCTATCCTACCTCGAAAAAGACTTTCCAACCCAAGGACCATCTGTAAAAGCCTAGAGTTTATCAGAAAAAAAGAAATGCAAGTTTCAGGTCTATAGAGCAAATGTGGTAAGGAAGAGCAGTTAAGATCATGAGTTAGGTTTCTGTACATACTTCTGTTGTAAAGGCTAATTCTTCTTCAAAAAATAAGCAAGACATTCTGTTCTGTAGAAAGGCCCTTGGGATCAAAACTGAAGAATAGGTCGTGCTAAGGATCCAGGCTCTGTTAACTCCTTTCAGGCTCTAACAGCTCTGCTAGGTATCTCAGAGCTGAGGGGCTGAGTCCTTCTCCTGGTTCTGATGTTAAGTACTTATAACAGACATGATAAAACCAAGTCTCCTTTTTTTACATGTTGTTGAAGACAGGGTGATGTAACGGAACTGAAAGTGCTTTGAAAAACACTGCTTTATGACCATGCATAAGGCAGTAACCGGATACCTGACTGTGTGTTTGCGTGCTGCCAATATATCTACTGCCTGCATCACGAGGTCTCATCTATGATGCTCTATGATGCTTACGTCTGCTTTTTCCTTCTCTAAAACTTCTCTGTATATTCCCAGGCTGTTCAAAATAGAATTCCAAGGGTGTATCGTCTGTAGGATTGGGCAGTAGCCCAGTGCTGTCTTGATCCTGGAGCTAACCCAAAGTTCCCGGAATCAGAACATCTTTAAACTGCCCAGTGTGAAAACTCTGTTCTAGGAAAGAAAATTCTCTAACAGCCATCTCTACCCTCTGCCTTTGGGCCACTGTTTTAGCAGCCTGTTTGTGTTTTTTTAAAGCGTATTTCCCAGCCCCTGGGGCAGCTACGTGTCTTGCCGCACCACTAACAATGGAGTTTTGGAGCCAATCCGGGCATCTCATCAGCGCACACTGACTGTTCAAAAGTCTGCCTGTGACTCATGCCTTGGACTGCCCAGTGTTGGGGTGCTGGATGGCTGTCACCAAACATTTGAAAATTTGGAAATTCCACCTCAAGCTCAAGTCCAATGCTGTTGATCCTGGCTAAGTACGTTCATGCAAAACAATCCAAGCACTGACTCACTTTGGGAATCTAGGCATTCTTGGGCTTTTGATATTGAGACAGTGGAAAACTTATATCAGTGTAGATGCTACCAATAATTTGTATCCACTTAAGCACTTGATCTTTCATGTATTTACCCAGAAATGTCCAAGGATCACCACAGATCAGAGTTAACACTCTTTTGCAAGGAGAGACTGATCCACAGTGCGGACACACAGTTGCGGACGTCAAGTGAGAACATTTTAGGCATTCAGGCATCAGTATTCTGTAATTTTCATCATAGAGACCTTGTATACTTGTTAGATTTATACCTAAGTATTTTGCTTGCTTTGAAGCAATTGTAAATGGTATTATATTTTATTTTGGTTCCTACTTGTTGTCAGTACACAGAAATGCAATTGATTCTTGTTGATCTTATATCCTATAATCTTCCAGAACTCATTTGTTAGTTCTATTTGGTAGGTTCTTCGGGATTTTCCATACAGACACATGTGTTGTCTCCAAATAGAGACGGCTGTGTTTCTTCTTTTCCAGTACATATTTCTATTTCTTGCCCTACTTCAGTGGCTAGAACTTTCCGTGTTACATTGAATAAGACTGGTGTCAAATTTTGTAAAATGCTTTTTTTTCATCAATGCATGTGATTATATGCATTTTCCTTTTTAGGTTGTTGATACAATAGATTATATGGGCTGATTTTCACATATTGAGCCAGCCTTGCCTACCTGGTATAGATGGACGCATGGTATCTTATTCTTTGTATACATTGTTGGATTCAATCTGCTAAAATCTTCTTGAAAAAGATTTTTTTTAATTTCTAAATTTACAGGAGATATTGATCTATATTATTATTGTTTTGTTTTTGTCTGGCTTTGGCATCAGGGTAATACTGGCCTCATATGATTTGGGAATCTTATCTGGAAAAGACAGTACAAAATTAAATGTTAATATTTCTTTATATAAATGATAAAATTCTCCAGTGAAAACATCTGTGCCTAGAGAGTTCTTTTGGGGGGGATTTTTAAATGTCAAAGTAAATTTCTTTCACAGTTATACAGCTATTCAGGTTAACTATTTTAGCTTGGCTGAGTTCTGATAGTTTGTGGGTTTTCAAGGATTTGATCCATTTCATGTAAATTGCCAGATTTATGTGTGTAGAGTTCATAGGATTACCTTATCCTTCCGATGTCTACAGGGTCTTACAGTAATATCTTTTGTTTCCTTCCTGATATTGGTTATTTCTATTTTTCTCTCTTTTTATCTTCAATCTTGCTGGAATTTTATTAATTCTTTCAAAGAATCAGCTTTTTGCTTATTTTTTTCTACTGTTTTCCTGTTTTCAGTTTCATCAATTTTAGCTTTATTCTTATTTCCTCTCTTCTGCTTGCCTTGGGTGTATTTTGCTCTTCTTTTTCTAGTTTCTTAAGGCAGAACTTTGATAACTGATTTGAGATATTTTCTCATTTCTGATGTGAGCATTTAGTACTATAAATTTCCATCTTGACATTGTTTTAGCCGTAACCCATAACACTTTGATATGTCATGTTTTCAGTTTCAATCATTTTTATGTGTATTACAAATTTCCTTTGAAATTTCCTCTTTGACCTATGGGGTTATTTAGAAGTAAGCTGTCTAATTTCCAAGTGTTTGGAGATTTTCCTGTTGTCTTTCTGTTGTTTATTTTTAGTTTGATTCTGTTATGGTCAGAGGATATACTGTATATGATTTCTATTCTTTTTAATTTGTTAAGGTTTGTTTTATGACCCAGAATAAGGCTTCTCTTGGTGAATGTTCCATGGGTACTTGAAAAGAATGTATGTTCTAACTGTTATGGGGTGAACTGTTCTATTAATTAATTCTAACAGATCCTGTTGCTTGATGGTATTGGTCAATTCCTCTATATCATTGTTGATTTCCTGTCTAGTAGTCTATTAACTGCTGAGGCTGGGGTTTTGTAATCCCTGACTATAACTGTGGATTTGTCTATTTATCTCTTCAGCTCCACCAGCTTTTGCTTCATGTATTTTGAAGTGGTTTTGATTCTAAATATACATTTCAGGTTGATATATCTTCTTGGTGGATTGATCCTTTTATCATTATGTAATTTCCCTTTTTGTCCCTTGTAATTTTCCTTGTTCTTAAACCTACTTTTAAAATATTAATATAGTCATTCCTAATTTTTAAATTAATTTTTACATGATGTCTCTTTTTGATAGCTTTGCTTTTAACCTACATATGCCATTGTGTTTGAAATGAGTTTTTTGTAGACACTAAGTAGCTGGATCATTTTTTAAAAATCCACTCTACCAATCTCTGTATTTTAATTGGTGTATTTAGACCATTTACATTGAATGTAATTATTGATATGTTAGGGTTTAATTCTGCCGTATTATCAGTTATTTACTGTTTTTATCTTTTGTTTCTCACTCCTCTTTCTTTTTTTTGCCTTCATGTGGGCTACCTGAAAATGTTTTAGAGTTCCATTTTGATTTGTTTATAATATTTTTGAGTATATTGCTTGTATTGTTTTCTTAAGGCTGTTCTCTGTATTGCCACACATAGGTCACTTACCACAGCCTACTGGTACCCACTTTGAGAGAAATGTAGAAACTGTAATACCATTTAAGTTCCTTTATCCTCTCTACTGTGAAAACTATCTTCACCTATTCACCCGGGTTTGGAATAGTTTTAGAAGTTTAAGTCTGAAGTATTCAAGCCCTGTGGTCTCTGAACTTCCAGTGTGACTCTGAGGCCTTGGAGCCATTACTGCATCCAATAATACCTTATTTGACACAGGCACCAGGCCTAAAGGTATCTTACATAACACACACTCCTTTATGTCCACAGATGGACTTTAAGAAAGCATAAGAATATAACCACCGACCCTGGCTTAGATCTCAGATGTAACACAAAAGCCCTAGGCAGAAGGTCAACGTCAATATATTGTGTCACGTTTTTGGTTGTAAGTGGGTAAAATGAAGTACTGGGTATTAGAAGGTACAGATTTCACTATGGAGAGCCACTCAACTTTCAGAACTTGGTTCCTATTTTATCTCTGAATTCTATAAATTAAAACCAATAAAGCAACTAATCATGTTGCCCTTTTTTGCATTTCTAGCCCCTGGGTTCACCTAGTCAGTGGATGAAGGTATACAGTTCCAGACCATGAGATGCATTATGTTCTTAGGTCACTGTGCTAATGCCTGACTAACCCACATTTCAAAATGTTCAGGCAATAACTAAGGTGAATTTTTACTTTTTTAGTGATTTTATATGCCTATCATATATTTATTACTAAAATATCCATTATATTATGAGGAAATATATTAGGGGCAAAATCAGGTATATATTTGGTGTAATGGTAGAGGAACTGAGTTAGAATTTGAAACTTGTGTAGCATTATCACAGAAGTAGGAGAGGTTCTCATGTGAGAACCAGGAAAGACTCTCGGGAGAATTAGAAGAATGCACTCTCAGCAGAGAGAATGGCACGAACAGAGGTAGGTAGAAGAAAGATCCCAGGGCATCACAGAGGAATAGCAAGTACCAGGTTGGATCGTGCTTTGGGTATGTGGGGATTGAGGGTAGGTTGTGTAAGATGAAGCTAGAAAAAGAAATAGGGGAAGATCGCAAAAGATTCTAAAATCCAGGTTTGGAATTTGGACTTAATTTTTGTCAGTACATAGTTATCAAACATTTTAGAGCAGAGACGTGGCATGATCAGAACTATATCTTTTTAAGTTTATTTATCTGGTTGGGGAGGGGCAGAGAGAGAGGGAAAGAGAGTCTCAAGCAGACTCCCGTCTGAGCTCAGAGCCTGACATGGGGCTCGATCCAGTGACCCTGAGATCATGACCTGAGCCGAAACCAAGAGTCAGACACTCAACTGACTGCACCACCCAGGCAGCCCCAGAACTGTACTTGATAAATTAATCTGGCAGCTTCATAGAGATGGTATGAAGAAATGGGGGAGGGGGAGGGAGATCAGGCTTTTATAGAGGACAGGGAAGGGAGAAGGGAAGGCCTAAACTCAGGTGGCCATAGAGACTTACAGAAAAAGAATTATGTAGAAGCTGTGGGCATAGAACTTGATAGGATATAGCAAGTAACCAAGTCTTGGGGCCAAGGAAGGGGAGAGAGACCATGGTTTTGCATGTGGAGGTCACCGTTAGCAAAAATAGGTGATATAAAAGAAAGAGCAGGGGGCAAGAATGGAGAGGAGTATTCGATTCTGAATACGTAGGATTTGGGGTCTCAGTAGGTGGCAGGACAGACTGGCTAGAAGCTCAAGGAAGACATCAGAGTTAGGGATCTCAATTTGAGAGGCATCTGGACAGAGATGGGAGTTAAAGCTATGGGAATGGATAAGATCACCATGAGAAGGATGTAGAAAAAAAGAAACAGACCAAAGACTGAACCCTTGTAGGGTGGCAGACAAGGAACAGATGGTTCAAAGAGGGCATGGTCAATGAACAGGGTCACAGGCTGCAAAGACATCACAGGAATTAAAGACTCAGAAAGGGCCACTGGTTTGGCCCAGGGACAAATAGGTCATGGTGGCCGACAAGTAGCAGACAGGTAGTGGACAGGTGGTCAGGAAGAGGACCCTTGAGAGTAGAACAACTGCAATGGTTGATGGCTGGGACTGTTGTTGTTTTGTTTGGGAAAATATGAACAGACTATAGGCCCAGGTAGGAAGAGTACCTAGGAAAAGAACAAGATAGGAGGAGGCAGATGAGGTGAGGGGCACCAGAGGAGAAAAGGATCAGACATTTCTTCCACCGAGATGGGAGAGAAGCAGGTGGGGATAAAGCTAGGAAAAAGTTTAAGGTGATGACAATGGAAACATAGGGTGTTGTTCTAAAAGTACCGTACTCAGGACCAGATTCTTTTTCTTTTTAATCAAAAACCTCTTTTTTTGCTGAAATTAACATGACTCAGTTAGGGCAAAGCTGGTTTTCCTGATCTGACTAATCATCAAAATTAATTGTGAAACTTTTCAAAAATACATATTTCTAGGCCCAACCCCAGCCACACCCAATCAGAATCTCAGGTGGAGTGGTCCAGGAAGCCGCATTTTAAAGTCCTTTCAGTGATTCTGAAGGTTAGCTGGGTTTGGGACCTCCTGAGCATGGTTTTTCAACCCAGGATGTGTATCAGAATCACAGGGGCAGGCATTGATTAACTGAGGCTCTGCAGAGCACAAGTTCCCCAGATGATCTGATGTGCACCCTGGATAAGAACCACAGTAAAGAGACTGGACTGGGTAAAAAAAAAAAAAACAACCCACCCCCCTTCCCCCAAAACCAAGAAAAAACCCCACAAACAAACGACTAGTTGGATAGAATACTGAAATTCACTGTACCGATTGGTTCTCTGTTACTTATGTCACTTGACAATTTCCTTTGGACATTTCTCCTATTGAAACGGCATCTGCTCCTAACCTGGCTGTCACAGGTGGACTGATGTGTTTCTCTGTGGCTTCTCAGTGCATTTCCACAGGCGGCCAGGCCTGCGGGGATGCCATCTGTGGCTCTTTGGAGAGAGCCCGGCTTTGAAATTTTTTGGTCTCTTTCAGGGAAAAACATACAGAATAACATTGTTCATTCTCTGAACTAATGACACAGTGTATCTTATAAAAGAAACAAAGATGCAGAATGGAGGAAAGAGGGTAGAAAAAGCAATGATGGTTCCTATTAAACTAACCTGAAAGAAAATATTGTCGGACAGATTCATAATTCGGCCAGAAAATTCCTTGTACTGTTTGGTCGATTTTTTTTTTAAAGCAACAGTAACAATACAATAATTACAGAAATGAGAGCTTGTCACATAGCTGCTTGGCTCTGAGGGAGGCCATAAGCCCAGCCCTTTTAATGCCTCTCAAAGAAACACAAAATTTTCTTTGATCCCACATGATGGTGTGATCCAATTCCTGCTGCAGCAGCCCCAACATATCATCTGTTGAAGTTGTTAAGTTTACGGCACAGAAGGAAACCGGCAGCTCCTCTCCCCTTTTACAGGACACTCACATTTGCATACTCAACCGACAGTACAAGCCTCAAAGGCCATATTCCCCCAAATGCGATAATCCTACTCTTAAAATACAAAAGATATAATAGTAGTATGAAAATACTCTTACCCCGATGAAGGCTGGCTCCAGCTGTGGCTTAGTAAGTCAAAAACTAGTAAACTTGCTTGTAATAACATCCTAAAAATTCCAAAGGTTATTTTCCCCTATCCACAGTTAAAAAGCCATCTCCTACAGAACAGTGTCACATCTGTGACGTGTCCAGATTAAGGCAAGAGGTTTCTTGCGTCTAGTAATTTGTCTGGTTAGAGATTAAAGAAAAAAAAAATCTGTCTTGAAGCTGTCAGTTAGTATTTTTTAGCTTAAAAAAAAAAAAAGCCATCTTCATGCTTCGCAGCAGAACTGTGTGATTTTTAAACAGAGGTAAATTCTTCTCCATATCAGGTATCTGATAGGTTTCTTTCTTTCTTTTTTTTTTTTTTTTTGCATTTTAGCACGAGGCAAGCAAACAAAAGGTTATCCACGAAGTTTCAAATGCATTTTAGTAACATAAAATGAAGTTAGCTTTCTTTGATATCGAATTACCTACGCATCTCACTGAAAAAACAAAATCCTCCTTGCAATTAATAAAGAATTGTGGTATTCGAACAAAGCTGGATGCTAAGGATCTTCAAATTCCAAATCTTTCCATTCCTGGATGAGCTTTGGTATTCAGATGTTAATAGGATGCCTGCTTTTTTTTTTTTTTTTTTTTGGCCAGTGTTCAGGCTAAAGAGTCTGCGTAACAGACTTTTTCCATCCTATGACCTCAGTTTTAGGATTTCTTTCTTGCAAAATGTTAGTTATTTTATTTGGCAGATTGCCAGAACTCCTTCTTACTTTTTCTCTCTCTTCTCTTTATCTCTCTCTTTTCTCTTTATCTCTTCTCCCTGCTCTTTTCTCTCCCTTCTTCACCTTGCCTATCTTCTATTCTTTGGTAAGGTATGGATTTAAATTAAAGTCCAGCTGGACCAACACTTACATGGTATTTGATAGGGTTGCTAGAATTAGCAAATAAAAATACAGGATGCCCAGTTAAATTTGAAGTTCAGGTAAAAAATGAATATTTTTTAAAAATATAAATATGTCCCAAATATTGCACGGGACATATTTATACTAAAAATCCCCCAAAAACCAAAAAACTATTTCCAAATATTGCATGGGATATACTAATACTAAAAAATTATTCCTTGTTGCTCTGAAATTCAAATTTAACTGTGTGCCTTGTATTTCATCTGGCAATACTAGTTTGGAGGTTAAACAGAAGGGATAAAAAAACAACAAAGACATCTATTTACAACTGGAAAAAGAGAAATTTCCATTCCTATCCTTCTGAATGCTTTTTGTCTAGGTATAACTCTCTATGGCATTGGCTTATTTTTGAACCATCCAGTTTTACTAACAGCCCCACAGAGCACACCACCTCCTGACACTGTCTGACGAAGTCCACAGGGTTTCAGCTCTGGATCACCTGAGTCCAGAACTGGCAAAATGGGTCCCGCAGACAGCACGGGATCGTAGTCCAGCCACAAAACCAAACAAATACTCAAGTTTTAATCGATCATTCTCCTTCAAAATTTGTACGTCCAATTTAATATTTTCAAAGGCACCGAAAGAGTCTTCTCTCTATAGTTCCCACTCTGAGGCAATTTAGCATGGTTAGTAACAGTAATTATTAGGAAAAGCAATAGAATTCAATTGTACTTCAAAATGTAATAAAATGATCACCTCTTGGACATTTTGAAAGGGAAGATGAAAATATTGATATGCTCCAGACATTTAAAGATAAGATGAAGATCTTAATTACATTAATTATTAATTCAAGTGTATTTTCCAACATCTAAGTATACCCAAGGGGGACATGTAATTCAGAAATGGTGTTCTCTTGTTCAAAGACATATTAATATTCAGTATTCTGAAAATATGTTGAAGTCTGATAGTCAGAATGGAGAATGTATGAAAGTGGGGTTAAAAGCATGGGTTCAGGAATCAAACTAAATTCAAATCCCAGCTTTGTCACACACTAGCTGTGTGACGCTGGGCAAGTTACTTACCCTCTCTGTGCATCATTTCCCTTATCTGTAAATGGGGATAACCATTCCAGAGAGCTGTGAGAATAATATGAGTAAAATGCTTAGAATAGTGCCTACCACATAGTAAAGTGCTCAGTAAATTTTTGGGGTGAGGATCATAGCCCAAACTGTCAACAGGAAAACAAAACTCACAAAATCAGAGATTGGTTCCATTTTTACAATTGGCCCAGGAGAAAAATGATTTTTTTTTCCTGTGGCCAAATGGATGATATACTTATATTTTCAAAATTATAAATAAGAGTATTTTATGTATTTATCCATTAAAAAAATCATCTCTTTGTTTTCAGAGTATAAAACTTCTCAGGTTGTGTGAAATTAGCATCAGATTGTTTCAAGAAGTGAAGTTATTTGGTTAACAGTTCAACCAAACTATTGGTTGTTTTTTCTTTCTCACCCTGCTTATTATTATCTTTACTCTCCCCAACTCCAAAAGCGAATGAATAACACTCTTTCCCCCATCCCTACAAGCTAATTAATCTAACTCAATCCTCTAAGCTTTAGTGTTAAACAGACTTTCAAATGAAATGGTCCCCAGTCACTGGGTTTCCTGCCATCTGGTCACTTTGAACTTCATTTGTTTGTGTTTTGAACCAGGAATGGAGTCCAGCAGTGCTGGGTCTACTCTACAACGCAGCTCAGGTGTCTGCAGAAAGAGTGCTTTCAAGTCAGATACCGCTAGGGTAATATCCTGGCTGGGCCACACTACCTGTGTGCTCCCCGAGACTCACTTTCTGTATCTATAAAAGGAGAGATTCTAATACTGTCTACTTTTCTGGTTGCTATGAAGATTTAAAGAGTTGATTCATCTACAGGGTGATACTATGTTTCAGTTTACACCTGTCGTCCCTGCATCACTGTTAGAGTATATAGTTATCCGATTTTTATTAGGCATTTAGCACACAGACTGGCTAGTTACTTTTCAGGATTTGTTACCTCTTAATCATGATATACCAACACCTTTACTATTCTAAAGAAATGCTTTAAGTCCCACCAAGTCCTCATTTTTAAAGCAGGGATGGCCTGTTTAACAGAGATGAGTGCGTGCACGTGTGTGAAAGTTTGGTCGCCTGCCCACGATCCCTACCTTCCCTGTCCCTTTGTCTATTTCAGCTATTTAAGAAGCTCAAAGTGGGGGTGGAATTCTCTGTGGTAGAATCTTGAGGGCAGAGGCTTAAATATTTTACATGCTTTGGTGGGATCATGTGAGTTCTGCTTTAGCAAAATATACTCTGCCAACAGCAGAAGGCCCTCTGAGGTGAGCAGGTGGGCAAGGGCTGGGAAGCTGTCCTTTTACTTCTGCCAGCTACTTGGATTGTCAGATGAATTCCAGATTCTAGCCTCTGCTTTTTCCAAGATCTCTATCGCTGTGCAGTAATGCTACCCTTCCTTACTGTCTATAACCTCCTGCCTCCTCCCCAGCTCTTTGGGACACAGTTTTCTTGATGATATGGAGGGAGGGCAGATATTAAGGGCTTTTAGGGACATACCAGCCCTTTGCGCAGAAACAGGATTTCTCCCTTAAAATAGCTTCTGCTTCATATGCCCCCTGCACCAGGCCACAGACTGAAAGTGGTTCCTGCAAGTGGTTCTGGAGCTTGCCGACCTAGCTGAGATTGAGGCCACGGCCAACTGCGAAATCTTGAGCCAACTTGCAACTCTGAGACTTCGATTTTCTGTTCTGTGATATGGGATGTAATAATGCAATAACACACCTCATTGGATTATTGTAAGAATTAAATAAGACAACATGTCCAGTACAGCGTCCGGCACAAAACAGGCGTTTAATGCCTGGAAAGTATCATAATGGTACCAGGCTGCCTGGGAAGAGATTAGCACTAGAAGCAAAGAGAATCTGTGTGATCTGGGGGCGGGGAGAGCGAGAGAGTTCAATCTGTAAATATATAAGCTCTGCACTTTGGAGGTTTACATCTTAATCAAAATCTGTAGAAGAGAAAGAACAAATCGCTAGTGGTATTTCTGAGAGAAGATAAGAAAATGCATAGCAAATGTATTCCAACCATCCTTTGTGTTATTCCGCATTCATTTGTTGATTCATACCCACAATTTCTTATTGCGTATGTATTATGTTCTAAATAGCTGGGCAAAGCTCCAGCACAAGAGCGTGAAGAAGCTTTATAAAAGAAAACATTTGGAGGAAGCATAATCAGTCTGCTAATGCCAGGCAATATTTATTGATTACCCACTGCAATCAATAAATATGGTAATATTTATTGATTTACCACACTCTCCCACGGCCCAAGTGACTCCTCAGAAAAACGTTGCCATCTGCTAAAGCCACAGCGAATACAGAGTAGCTAAAGTTTATTAATTAATGTCTCTGTGGACTGGAATTGCTCATTGCAGAGGTGCCAAACTCACGTCTAGAAACTGTCCACCTTAATCATTAAGTGAGGGGAGCGGCTGCTTATGCGATCTACTTAGGGGTCGCTGAAAAGCTCGTCCTTCTCGTGCAACGTACACTCCAACTATCTACCTTCTTGAGTCTGTGAACGGTCCTAAAACTTTCTGAGTTGTCAGGCCTCCTTCCAGCTCAAGCCTTCCTTGGCCCTGTGAGGACGCTTATAGCTTCTCTGAGGGGAGTACCGCAGGGTTTAAACCAGCCGCACTCCGGTAGTGTGGGCCTGTGGCAGAGCTGAGTGGGAACAGACTCACTGGATACAAACCTCTGGACAAGCTTCTTATACTCTTTCAGTCTCAGTTTCCTCATCTGTAAAAGATGAGGAAGGAAGAACTCCCTTTTGAGGCTACGGGGAGGCCTGAGGAGGTCGTTGACCTAAGGTGACTAAGGGCTGGAAACATGGTGGGGCCGGCGCACGTGATCTCCTTCTGCTTCCTCAATCCTTTGGCACAGACTACGTATCATTAGTTGGTCAGTAACCTGTAGTGTGTTGGGAACACTGGCTGGCAAAGGCAGACTGGTGTGGTTTGACCTGTGTTTTAAAATCTTAAATAAGAATAGAAGATGTCAGAGTAGTTGTAGGTAATGTTTTGTGATTCCATTCAGTACATACACTTTCATAGGGTCTGATGCAAAATGTACTTCTGACTGTGTAGTTTATGTTCAAAAAGGATGAAATGAGTATATTCCCAAAATAACTCAAGGCAGGAATTCGAATTATGAATGTCTTCATAAGCAGCACTATTGGCAACAGCTGAAAAGTAGAAGGAACCCAGGTGTCCACTGATGGATGAATGGAAACACAAAACATATACACACACCATGGAATATCATTCCATTATGTATATATACACCATGGAATAGTATTCAGTCATAAAAAGGAAAGAATTTCCTTTTTAAAAAGGAAAGAATTTCGGACACATGCTACAATATGGATGAACCTCTGAAGACAGTATGCTAAGTGAAATAAACCAGACACAAAAGGATAAATACTATATGATTCCACCTATACGAGGTCCCTAGCACAGTCAAATTCATAGAGACAGAAAGAAGAGTGGTGGTTGCCAGGGACCAAGGGAGGGGGAGATGGGAGTTATTGACAACGGCAATTCATTAATTCAGTGTATTAGCAGAGTTTCCACTTGGGGAGATCAAAGGAGTTCTGTGGATGGATGGTAGTGATGATGGCACAACGACGAGACTGTGCTTAATGCTACTAACCTGTACACTCAGAAATGGTTAAGATGGTGATTTTATGTTACATGTATTTTGTCACAATTAAAATTTTAAAAAGACATCATATTACAAAAAGACTGAGAAACCCTGACCTAGATAACACTCTGAGAAGTGTGTCTGGATGGAGCCTGGTCATGAAAGAGAAAGCGTGAACCAAATGCGGCAGGGAATACACTCTCTAGTTTTTCTGCAGAATTCTCTTTTGTGAGCTCTGGGACCATGGGCCTTCCAGTCTGGTGTAAGAACACAAAAGAGAAGGTTTGCAATCTTGTTCTGTGATAGCATAATTTCCAACCTGCATTCTTGGGTTCATTTCGTATTTTAATTTGGGAGTACAGCCAATAGGACAGCAATGTCTAGCTTCCCCCTCAGGTAAAACTGATATACACATCTCTTCTCTTTGAACAAGGCTGTCCAGCCTTGGACTCATTGGTATCTGAGTGTCGGGTCAAGGTCTTCCTTCCTATTCGAATAAACCATACCTCTCAAAGGCCCTCAGCCTAAGTTTGTTCATCTACATAATGAGGGGGTCCAAGGAGCCCTAAAGGCCCTTCCCATTATATTTTTTATTCTTGGTGTCTGAGAGTTGAAGAAGCAGAATCTGGCCAATTTTTTTCTAGGCAAAGGCTGTACACCAGGTTTCTCATTTTCTTAGCAGACAGAATCCTGGCAAATTACTTAAACAGATACGGAAAGGAAGTCTCTGGGGACAGACACCTCATAGACTAAAAGAACAGCCACAGTTCATTATTTTAGATACGGATTGCTGTGGCCAAAATAAATATCAGGAAGGTTTCAAACTTCTCGGAAAACACACACACACACACACACACACACACACACACACACACACACACTATAAAACCATCTTTTGGTAACAGTTCTCAAATCAACTTTGATCTCTCAACTTCCAGAACCTATTATATGATCAGTTTGTATAAACTTATTATTAAATGCACATGTATAAATGACAGATTTTGGCATACAATTGTTTCTCTGTGTATTTTTTCTCCATATTTAACATTTTCTAAGGCAGCTCTACAATGGGCATAAGAAATTTTTAATGAATATGGTCATGGACTGTTTATATCCCTCCAAAATTCGTATGCTGAAATTCTAACCCCAAGTGAAGGTACCAGGAAGCCCTTTGGGAGGTAATTAGAATTAATGCCCTTATATTATAAGAAGGAATATAATAAAGCTTGCTTTCTCTCTCTCTCTCCTCTGCTCTCCTCCATGTGAGGACACGGTAAGAAGATGGCCATCTGCAAACCAGGAGGTGGGCCCTCACTAGATGCTGGATCTGCCAGCACCTTGACCCTAGACTTCCCGGCCTCCAGAACTTTGAGAAGTAAATTCCTCGTGTTTCCAAGCCATCCAGTCTATGGTAGTTTAAGAAGCTGAACTGACAAAGACAGATATTTTTCATTGATATGGCTACATTAACTTTTCATCTTTATAAATGACTCACAGAGTTGGACATTGTACACCTGGAAAGGATCTTTGGGCATCATCGAGACCCACTCTGTTCTACCAATCAATGACAGCCACATCTTCCAAGACATTTAAAAACAGAAGTCAGTGGTAAATCCTTTAGCCTCCTCCAGGCCATGCATTCTTCACAGGGGGATGTAAAGCCATGCACTCCTTGCCTATACTCCTATTGTCTGAAGGCTTGGGGGAGACCTCATTCCAGTTAACATCTCTGGACTAGACTAAGCACTCCGCTTTCTTCTTCACTGCCTCAGCAACACTAGAAGACCTTTTGAAACTTTTGTTTCTATCACCCTTCACCTCTTCTCAGTTTACTCTTTTTTTTAAAGGAAAGATTAAAATTCTAACTGAGCTCTGATCATTACCAACTGCTGAGACAGGGTTGTTTTCTTTTATAAGTCATGAATCCTGTTAGGATTGCAGTAATAACTGTTTATTGGGTGCCTACCAGGTAACTGGCACTTTCTATACATTAATTTCAACTACTGTATAAACTTTGGAGAAAGAACACTGCATAAGTCATTCTAATTCAGTATGAGCTTACAATAATTTCCAAGTCTTTTACTGTACCATGTGCACACCTGATGAACCATTCTTTTTCTGCCTCCTTTGTTTATTTGTTTTTTTCTTCTAGGAGGTGAATACTTTGTGTTTGATCCCACTTCTTTAATTTATGAAGGTGATTTCAAATCTTTATGAAGTTTTTAACATTATAGGTACTTTGTTCAATGAAGGGTCATCTACAAATATAGAAGGGTCCTGCCTCGGGATTCTTCTACAAGCGTAAGCTACTGACGTCTCATTTGAGAGTAGATTTGTCAGTGGTTGGTAAGTCTGGATTAAGCAAGCACAGTGACCCTGTTGAACTGTGGCCTTCACAGTACCTTGGGAATCTCCACTTGCTCATTATTCCTAGAACTTTCCTAGCACAGATGACAGTTTGGCGGGATCTCAATCTACTCTTCCCCTGCAGGCACCACCTTAATTGCTTGCTCTTCCTGGCCTGGTTATTGTCTCCAGAGAAACTTCAGAAGAGCTCAAAGACAGCAGTAGAGTGGGACAGAGATGTTAAAAGCTTGGCTTGCAGGTTCTGAATCTCGGATTTAAATCCTGGCTTTGCCACTTCAAGCTATATAGAGCAAAGACCTTAATTCTCCTCTTGTTGCCTGTAAAATAGGGTGTTATCGGATTTTTGCTAAAAATTAGAGGTGATAAAACATGTAAAGTGTTGAGCATAGTGCTTGGTCAAGGTAAAAGCTCAAAACAGGTCAATTATTATTATCACCAGGTAGAAAAGCTGCCACATAAATTTATCCTTTCTGTAAATTAATTTTGTTATTTAATTGAGGTAAAATTTATAGACAGTGAAATGCATAGAACTTCAGTGTAAAATTCAGTGGGGTTTTGATAAATATATTTCCTTCTTACACAGCCCAAATTAAGATATAGAACACTTCCATCACTTTAGAATTTCGTTATGACCCCTTCCAGTCAATCCCTAACCCTTCATGCAACCACCAGCAATGAATGAGAGTTCTTGTTGCTCCATACCCTCGCCAGCATTTGGTGTTGTTAGTGTTCTGGGTTTGGACCATTCTAATGCCCATTCTAATACTGGTTTCTCATTGTTTTAACTTGCATTTCCCTGATGACATATGGAGTAAGAGCATGTATTCATGTTAAGGTCTTTAGCCCATTTCTAAATTGGGTTGTTTTCTTATTGTTGAGTTTTAAGAATTCTTTGTATATTTTGGATACCAGTCCTTTATCGGATGTGTCTTTCACAAGTATTTTCTTCCAGTCTTATTCTCTTGACATTAACTTGCCTTCTTAGTCTCATCTTCTCATTCTTTTCACATTGGTTTTCATGCAGCAGATGTTTTTAATTTCAATGAAATCCAGTTTATCAGTTATTTCTTTCATGGATTATTCCTTTGGTGGTGTATCTAAATGGTCATCACCATACCCAAGGTCATCTAGGTTTTCTCCTATATTATCTTCTAGGAGTTTTATAGTTTTGTGTTTTATATTTAGGTCTGTAACCCATTTTGAGATAATTTTAGTGAGGGGCATAAGGTCTGTCTAGATTCACTTTTTTCTATGTGGCTCTCCAGCTGTTCCAGCACCATTCGTTGAAAAGATTTTGGCCCATTGTACTGTCTTTGCTCCTTTGTCAAAGATCAGTTGACTATATTTATGTGGGTCTATTTTGTTCCACTGATCTATTCTTTATTCTTTTGCCAATACCATACTGTCTTGATTACTGTTGCTTTACACTAAGTCTTGGAGTGGGTAGTTTCAGTCCAACTTTGCTCTTCTCCTTCAATACTGTGTTGGCTCTTCTGGGTCTTTTGCCTCTTCATATAAACTTTAGGATCAGCTTGTTGATACCCACAAAATAACTTGCTGGAATTTTGATTGTGATTGCACTGAATCTACAGATCAAGTTGGGAAGTTTGTTGACTTTTGATTAGAAGTATTCCATTGTGTGGATATATCAGAGTTATTTATCCACTCACCAGATGATGGATATTGGTATTGCTTCCAGTTTTTGACTATTATGAATAAAGCCACTACACATACTCTTTTATGAATCTTTTAAAGGACACATATTCCATTTTTCCTGCATGACTGCTACAAAGGGAATTGCTGGGTCATGCAATAAGTATGTGTTTAATTGCTGGGTCATGCAATAAATGTGTGTATAAGAAATAGTCAAATGGTTTTCAAAAATGGTTATACCATTTTACTTTTCTACTAGCAATGCATGAAATTTCCAACTGCTCCAGATCCTTGCCACTATTTGGTGTTATCAGTCCTTTCAATTTTAGCAGGTAGGTGTAGTGGTATCTCATTGTGGCTTTAATTTTTATTTCCCTAAAGAATTAGAATGTTATTGAAATGGCATCTTTTAAGTCATCAAAGTGAAATGCATCTTTTAAGCAGCTCGTTAGTCATTTGTGTATATTCTGTTGTCTGTTTGAGGAGGTTGCCCATTTGAAACATTCGTTTCTTTTTTTTTTTTTTTAAGATTTTATTTATTTATTTGACAGAGATAGAGACAGCCAGCGAGAGAGGGAACACAAGCAGGGGGAGTGGGGGAGGAAGAAGCAGGCTCATAGCGGAGGAGCCTGATGTGGGGCTCAATCCCATAACGCCGGGATCACGCCCTGAGCCGAAGGCAGATGCTTAACCGCTGTGCCACCCAGGCGCCCCAGAAACATTCGTTTCTTTATCATTTTGTTATTGAATTGTCAGAGTTCCTTATATATTCTGGATATAAATTATTTGTCAGATATATGTATTGCAAATATATTCTCCCAGTTTGTGTCTTGCCTTGTCATTTTGATGAGAAGGTATTTTTAATTTTGAGGAAGTCTAGTTCATCAGGATTTTCTTTTATATTGTATGTTTTTGTGACCTCTGCAAGACAGCTTTGCCTATCTAATGTCGTGAAGATATTCTCCTATGTTTTCCTCTAGAAGCTTTATAATTTTAGCCTTTATATTGGGGTCAATGATTCATCTCAATTGTATGTGGTGTGAGATTCCTATTTTTTTCCCCAGTGGTTGCTCCAACACTATTTGTTGAAAGGATTTGGCTTTTGCCACTGACCTGCCTGGTGATTCTGTGAAAAATCAATTGACCATATATGTATTGGTCTATTTCTAGACTCTATTTTGCTCCATTGATTTATTTGTCTGTCCTTATGTCAGTGCTACACTATGTTACTTCAGTTTTATAAGTCTTGAAATCAGGAACTGTAAGGCCTTCAACCTTGTTCTTCAAGACTGTTTTGGCTACTTAGATCCTTTGCTTTTCTATAAAAATTTTAGAATCAACTCATTATTTTCTATAAAAGTGTCCTGCTAGCCTTTTGATCAATATAGTGTTGAATCTACAGAACAATATGAAAAGAACGGACATATTAACATAATTAAATCTTCCAATTCACGAACATCTGTCCATTTAGTTATAGTTTTCAGTGTACAGGTCTTATGTCTTTTGTTAAATTTATTATGTATTTTTGTCATTGTAAATGAAATTCTATTTAAAATTTCATTTTCCAGTTGCTTATTGCTAATAAATGAAAATGCAACTGAGTTTTGTATGTTGACCTTGCTTAATTCATTTATTGATTCTACTAGTTGCTTATTAAATCTCTGAGGATTTTCTCTATAAACAATCATTCTTTTCAATCTTTATGTTTTTCAGTTCCTTTTCTTGCCTTATTCCACTGACTAGAACTCCAGTACAATGTTGATAGCAGTGATAAGCGCAGATATCATTGCTCTGTTTCTGATTTTACGAGGAAGGTGTTTGATGTTTCATCATTAAATATTATGTTAGCAGTAGGTTTTTTATTGTAGGTGCCCTTTATCAGGTTGATTAAGTTCCCTTCTTGTCCTAGTTTGCTGAGATTTTTAAAAAATCATGAATAGGTGTTAATTATACCAAATGCTTTATCTTCATTTATTTAGAAGAGCATATAGTTTTTCTCCTTTATTCTATTAATATGGTGGATTACATTAATTAATTTTTCTGTTAAACCAACAATGCACCCCTGTGATAAGCCCCACTTAGTCATAGTTAATCATACTTTTTTTCATATATCACTGGATTATACATGCTAATATTTTGTTAAGGAATTTTGGAATATTTATGAGGGATACTGGGTTATTTTCTTTTCCTATGTTTATGTCAGATTTTGGTATCAGGGTTATACTGTTCTTTTACTATGAACTAGGAAGTTTTTCTTCCTCTATCTTCTGAAAGAAATCATGTAAGACTGATAGTTTATTTGTTGGTATTTCATTGGCATAAACATTTTTTATTTAAAGTTTTGACAGAATTTACCTGTAAAACCATCTAGCCCTGGAGGAATCTTCTTTGTGGAAAAGTTCCTATTACAAATTCAACTTTTTAAAATAGTAATAAGGGCATTCAGGTTTTCTAAATATTCTTGTGGCAGTTATGGTAAATTGCATATTTTCAAAGAAAGTGACTATTTCATCTAAATTGTCAAATCAACTGGCTAGAAGTAGTTCAGTATATTCAGTTATTATTGTTAAAATTTCTGTAGGATATGTGTTCATGTCCTCTCTTCTCATTGCTGATGTTGGTAATTTGTGTTTTCACTCTTTTTTTTCTTAATTATTATCATCAGTGTCTGTTAATTTTATTAATCTTTTAAAAGAATTAAATTTTGGCTTCATTGATTTTCTCTATTATTTGTTCTATTCCTATTTTTTATTATGTACATGTAATTATCTTGGGTTTAATTTATTCTTCTTTTTATAGCTTCTTTTTTTTTTTTTAAAGCTTTTATTTATTTATTCAACAGAGATAGAGACAGCCAGCGAGAGAGGGAACACAAGCAGGGGGAGTGGGAGAGGAAGAAGCAGGCTCATAGCGGAGGAACCTGATGTGAGGCTCGATCCAATAATGCTGGGATCACGCCCTGAGCCAAAGACAGACGCTTAACCACTGTCTTTTTATAGCTTCTTAAAGTGGGAACATAAGTTACTGATGTTCAGCATTGTTCTTTTTTTTAATACAAGCATGAGAAGCTGCAAATTTCTTTTTTGCTGTGTTTACTGTTTTAGTGAATCCTGTAATTTTCATAAATTGTACTTTCATTTTCACTCAGTTAAAATTACTTTCTAGTTTCCATTGTGATTTATTCTTTAACCCAAAGACTATCTAGAAATGTTATTTAACTATCAAATACCAAGATTATTTTTTTGCCATTGACATAATGTAATCACGCTGTGATCATAGAATATACTCTGTAAGATGTTAATTCTATGAAATTCATTGATATTTCTTTTATTGCTCTCAATAAGGTCTGTCTTGGGTGAATGCTTCGTGTGTACATGATAAGATTCTGTAATTTGCACTCGTTGGGGGCAGTGTTCTATAAATGTCAATTAGATCAAAGTGGTTAATAATGTCCAAATAGTCCATATACTTGTGAATATTTTAAGTTTTCTACTGATTATTGAAGAAAGGGATATTAAAATCCTATGACTATTATTAAAGATCTGTTAGTAAATACATATATAATTATGATTGTTGTTTTCCTTATTAACTAACCTTTTTAGCATCAGTTAAAGGTCTTTGTCTGAAGGTCTATTTCACAATATTAATAGTGTCACACTGGCTTTCTTATGCTTACTGTTTATAGGCTATCTTTTCCACCATCTGGCTTCAAACTATTTGTGTTTTTATATTTAAGTTGCTCTTCTTGTTGACTTGAAAAGTCTTGATTTATGCCAGTCTGACCATTTTCGCCTTTTAACTGGAGTTTTTAGTCCATTTACATTTAATACAAATATTGATATGGCTGGGATTAGATTTATATTTTTTCTATTTCTTTTGTATCCGTAACTTCTGTTTTTTATGTTCTTTCTTTTCTCTCATGTATTGTATTAACCTTTTTTTTTTTTGTATTTTAATTCCTCCAATAACTTAATTTCAGCTATGCCTTTTTGGGGGTTGTTTTTAGTGGTTTTTCTAGGTATTATGCTATGTATACTTTTCACCAAACTTAGATTTCATATTATAGTAATTCACATAAAATGTAAGAACCTTGTAGTCATGCAATTCCATTAGCCCTTTCTTATTCTTCATGTTATTTTTGTCATATACATAGTTGACCCTTGAAGAAGAAGGGTTTGAACTGTGTGGGGCCACTTATGAGATTTTTTTTTTTCAATAAATACAGTACAGTACTATAAATATATTTTCCTTATGATTTTTCCAACAATATTTTTTCTCTTGCTTACTTTATTGTAAGAGTATAGTATACAACACATATAACACACAAAATATGTGTCAACTGACCATGTTATCCGTAAGGCTTACAGTCAACTGCAGGTATTAGTACTTAAGTTTCTGAGGAGTCAAAAGTTAAGTTGTATATGGATTTTTCATTGCATGGGGGGAGTCAGAGCCCCAACCCCTGCATTGTTTAATGGTCAAGTGCACACTGCAAATCCCACCAAACAATATTTTTTTACATTAATCTTTTTTGCTTACACATATATTTTTTCCTGTATATAATTCCTTCTTATAGGGCTGAGTTTCCATCCAATATTATTGCCCTTCAGCCTGATAAATTTCCTCTATTATTTGTTGTAGTGCAGGCCTACTGGAATGAATTCTCTCTGATTTTCTGTATCCAAAAGTCTTTATTTCACCTTCTATTTTGAAGGATATTTTTTTGCTAGAGTTAAAATTATGGCTTGACAGTTCTTTCTTTAGCTTTTTGTTTTGTTTTGTTTTTTGTTTTTCAGCACTTCAAAAGTTTTTGCATTGTATTCTAGCCTCTGAAGTTTCTGATGGGAATCTTTCAGTTAGTTATATCACTGCTCCCCTATACATGTCATTTTTTCTTTACAACTCTCAAGAGTTTCTCTTTATCTTCACCTTTCATCAATTTTACAATAATGTTTCAAGATGTGGTTTTATGTGCATTTATCCTTCTTAGGGTTAGCTGAGCTTCTTGTATTTATAAGTCAATGTTTTCACCCAGTTTAGGAAGCTTTCAGCTATTATTTTTTCAAAATTTTTTTTCTGAGCTCTTTTCTCTGCCCTCTCTTTCTGGGACTCCAATCACATGTACATTAGACTATCTGATATTGTGCCACAGTGCACTGAGTCTCCATTCATTCTTTTTATTTTTATTTTTTTTTAAGATTTTATTTATTTATTTGACAGAGAGAGACAGCTAGCAAGAGAGGGAACACAAGCAGGGGGAGTGGGAGAGGAAGAAGCAGGCTCCCAGTGGAGCAGGGAGCCTGATGTGGGGCTCGATCCCAGGACTCTGGGATCACGCCCTGGGCCGAAGGCAGATGCTTAACGACTGAGCTACCCAGGCACCCCTCCATTCATTCTTTTTAAATATTTATTCCCACTGTTCTTCATATTGGATAATTTTTATTGGCTATGTAGTGAAATTTTCATTTCAAATATTGTTCTTCTTAGTTCTAGAATTATCATTTGGTCCTTCTTTATAGTTTCCATTTTCCTGCTAAGATTTCCCTTCTTTCACAGTCATTATGATAATGTTTTTTGTTTTCCTTTACATCCTTGAACATATTATAATGGATGCTTGAAAGTTCTTGTCTGAAAATTCCAACATCTAGATCACATCAAGGTCTATTATAGTGACTACTTTTTCTCTTGTTTATGGATCACATTTTCCTATTTATTCACGTATCCTTTAATTTTTGATTACATAATGAATATTGTCAATGATACATTATAGAGACTCTAGAGTCTGTTTTCTTCCTTTAAACAACGTTGACTTTTTTTTTGTTCTATCAGACAAATTATTAGCCCATCGCCTGAAACTTGTGGGCACTTAGTGATATACTTTGTCATGATCCATTTTGGTTTTGTCTTTAGTTTTTAGGATGACTCCTTTATTTTTAAAGCATAGACTCTCTGAATTTTCCAAAAACAAAAAAACCCAAAAAAACAAAAAAAAAACCCCCACAAAACTCAAGGTGTTTACCAAGCTGTTATAGTTGGATGGGATTCAAATTCCAAACTGTACAGGCAGTACTTGTAGGCAGTAGGCAGCAGCTGAAATCTCTGCTCAGCTTTCCAGCTTTCTAGCTATTGTTTTTCACTAGGCTCACTGGCATCTCGCCCACACATATGCAGTTTAGGGGTCATCCAAGGATTGAGAGAAATTTCTATAAAGAAGTGGAGCCCTATTCTGTATGGTTCCTTGCTTTCTGGAATTTCCTCCCTTAAAGCCCATCTACTCTGGCAGCCCTGAACTCCACTTTCTGACACTTCAGGCAAATATGACTGTTGCTTTTTCCTTGAATTCTAGTTGCTCTTTGCAGATTGAAAGGGCCCTCAGGGGAGAAGCTGTAGAAATGTAGATCTCAACCAGTCCATTCCCTTCTTTCAAGGAACAAATTCCCAACATTATCTGCCTTCCTTTAGTCAACCTCTAATGCCTTCAAATAGTTTCTTAAAGAGTATTTTACCCAGAGTGTATAATAGTAATTGTAGGAGAGTTAATCTAATATAAGCTCTTCTATTATACACATAACTGGAACTCTCTCACAGAAATTTTAATTTATGAGTTCTTCTCATAAATTATGTTAAGAATAAATTATATCTGTCATCTTTATGAATACTCATAGGATCATTAAATAATATATTCTGAGGGGGTCCTCAGGTAATATCCAGACGACTCTGTCCTACTAGGCAATGACTACCTGAAATTTGTCATGATTAATCTCCTGTTTTTATTTATTATATTAGTTTCAGGTGTACAACATAATGATTTGACATACAGTTGACCCTTGAACAATGCAGTCAATGCCGCAACCCCCATACAGTTGAAAATCTATGTGTAATTTTTGACTCCCCCCCAAACTTAACTACTAGTAGTCTACCATGACTGGAAGCCTTACTGATAACATAAATAAGTCAATTAACACATATTTTATATGTTATATGTATTATATACTGTTTTGTATAATAAAGTAAGCTAGAAAAAAGAAAAGATTAGGAAAATCATAAGGAAGAAAAAGTACATTTATAGTACTGTACTGTATTTTATGAAAAAAAAAAAAAAACCCTGCATATAAGCAGATCCATGCATTATAAATCTGTGTTGTTCAGGGGTCACCTGTATGTATATATTGAGAAATGATCACTACATGTCTAGTTAACATTCACAACCACACATAGTTACAATTTTTTTTTATTTTAATGTTTTTTTTATTATATTATGTTAGTCACCATACAGTACATCCCTGGTTTTTGATGTAAAGCTCGATGATTCATTAGTTGCGTATAACACCCAGTGCACCATGTAATACGTGCCCTCCTTACTACCTATCACCAGCCTATCCCATTCCCCCATCTCCCTCCCTCTGAAGCCCTCAGTTTGTTTCTCAGAGTCCATACTCTCTCATGCTTCATTCCCCCTTCTGATTACCCCCCTTTCTTTATCCCTTTCTCCCCCTACCGATCTTCCTAGTTCTTATGTTCCATAGATGAGAGAAACCCTATGATAATTGTCTTTCTCTGCTTGACTTATTTCACTTAGCATTATCTCCTCCAGTGCCGTCCATGTTGCAGCAAATGTTGAGAACTCGTTCTTTCTGATAGCTGAGTAATATTCCATTGTATATGTGGACCACAACTTCTTAATCCAGTCATCTGTTGAAGGGCATCTCGGTTCCTTCCACGATTTAGCTATTGTGGACAATGCTGCTATGAACATTGGGGTGCATATGGCCCTTCTCTTCACTACGTCTGTATCTTTGGGGTAAATACACAGTAGTGCAATGGCTGGATCATAGGGTAGCTCAATTTTTAACTTTTTAAGGGACCTCCACGCTGTTTTCCAGAGCGGCTGTACCAACTTGCATTCCCACCAACAATGTAGGAGGGATCCCCTTTCTCCACATCCTCTCCAGCAATTGTTGTTTCTTGCCTTGTCAATTTTTGACATTCTAACTGGCATAATTTTTTTTTCTTGTTTTGAGGTCTTTTAAGATCTATTCTCTTAGCACCTCTCAAATATACAATAGAGTACTATCAACTATAGTCACCATGCTGTTCATTACTTCCCCAGGACTTATTTATTTCACAACTGGAAGTTTGTACCTTTTGACCACCTTCCCCATTTTGCCCATCCCTCACCCACACCCTACACCCCACACCCCTGCCTCTGGAAACCACTGATCTGTTTTTTTTTGTTTTTTTCTCTTTGTTCTTTTTGTTTTTTTAAGATTTCACATATATGTGAGATCATATGGCATTTGTCTTTCTCTGACTTATTTCATTTAGCATAATGCCCTCGAGGTCCATCCCTGTTGTTGAAAATGGAAGGATTTCCCTCTTTTTTATGGTCGAATAATATTCCAGTGTGTGTGTGTGTGTTTGTGTGTGTGTGTCTTCATGTGTGCATGTATCACATTTTCTTTGTCAATTCATCCATTCCTGATCACTGAGTTCATTTCCATGTCTTGGCCATTTTAAATAATGTTAATGTCTTGCTTTTAGAAGAGGCCAGGGAGGAAAGATGCTTCTTCAGGGAATGAGTTCCCTGTCTGGAGATTCCCTATTATATACTATAATTTAAATCCATATAATGGCTTTAAATGACTCACAGGGTCACT